>NW_008343559.1:185624-188867 GCF_000622305.1 Nannospalax galili | reverse complement strand
TAAACTGTCTTCTGCTTTTACAAACCATAGGTGGTATTTGTGCTCACTGGAGACTGTGATGACAGAAACCATATTGGATACAAAGTCTATGAAGAAATTGCCTCGACAAGTTCTGGTCAAGTGTTTCATCTGGACAAAAAGCAAGTTAATGAGGTCAGTTTTTTAAAAGACAGGGTCTCCCTGTAGCCCCAGCTGGCCTGGAACTAGCTATGTAGACCAGGCTGGCCTTGAACTCACAGAGATTCCCTTGCCTCTACCTCCCAAGTGCTGGGATTAAAGGTGTGCACCACCACACCTGACCTCTCTGTAAGGTTTTTTGAACTCGCAGAATAGGTGTATTACAGAAACTGTTATGGGGAACTATTAAACCTTGTTGTTTTAGATTGCTTATGTCTTGTAAGCCTCCAGGTTTTACAGTGAACTGTTGTTGGTGAGGGAAAAAAGATAAGTCTTTTGGATGGATTTTAATAGGGATGGCTGTAATTGCCCTTCCAGTTTGTCCCTTGATGGCCTGTATTCGTGCATCAATTTCATTCTCCACTGTCTCATTGATGGGATATAAGGACAGTGATCTTCAGCTGTCTACTTGACATAAACCTAGAGTCACCTAAGAAGCAACCTCAGTAGAAGAATTTCCCCCAATCAGATTGGCCCTTAGCCATGTCTGTGAGGCATTTTCTTAATTGCTAATTGATATAGGAGAGCCCAGCCCACCATGGGCAGTACCATTCCTGGACGGGTGGGCCTGGGTTGTATAAAAAAGGCAGCTGAATGTGAACCTGGAGCAAGCCAGTAAGCAGCATTTCTCCATGGTCTCTGCTTCAGCTCCTGCCTCCAGGATCCTGCTCTGAGCTTCCAGGGATGGGCTGTAAATTGTAAGCCAAATAAACTCTTTTATCCCCATGTTGTTTTTGGTCAAGTTTATCAGAGCAACAAAAAGAAAACTAGAACAGGTTCCTAGGTAGGACATTCCAGAGGGAACCTAGGCTTTTCAGGCATGATTGGGAAGACGTGAGGAGAGGAGATCATTCCAATTACAACTAAGGGAGTGGGAAGAATATCTAGTCAGGAGCTTTCCCAAGACTCCCATTGTACCATCTATTAGGAAGAGAACCAGGATTGAAGAGGTACCTGTGTCTAGTAAGAATGTGTCTCTTCCTTCCACTGTCAAAGTTACCCAGGGTTCACATAGAGATATTCGATGATGTGTGGACATATTATGGGATGACCCCAGGCCTCTTCAGTCCTGTTCTTATTGCAGCAGGATAAGCTTATGTCTTCTCCCATTGGGCCTTCACCACTGGAGACAGTCTGCCTTCCAGAGACCTTGTTGGCAATTGGGACAGGGCATGGGTGGTGGCCCTCACTTCCTATTTGGGTACTCCCTTTTGAAATGTGCTGTCCTTCCACATTCACAGCATTGTCCAGCAGGAGACATTTGGGGCTGGACAGCTCTCAGGATTGGAGGATCACAAGGTGGTTTTTCTTTTAAACTGTCTAAGGTATTGTTAGGCCCCAGGGTAATCTTTTGTAATTTCCGACAGATGCCTGAGGCTTACTGAGTTATAAAATGGTCCTTCAAGACTGGGAGCCCCTCTATTTACTCACTAGGTTAGTATGTTTCATGAGGGCCTCCCTGAGTCTCTCTAGGTAAGCTACAGACATCTCTTCTGTTCCCTTAGTTGCTGTAAAGGTCCAGCATAGGTCCTTTTAAAGCTTTCTAAGGTACATAGTAAGAAATGATTTTTGTCTCCATTTTCCCAGTGGACAATTACAATTCTAATTGAAGTCATTCATGGGGACTGCCTATCAGTGGGGGTAACAATCTCTTTCTTGTCTTGTCTGGTTTATCATCTACATTTCATCCCCACACAGTTCTGCAGCCTGTAGGACTGAAGCCTTCTCTGAAGTTGTTAAGGTTCGATTTAAATTAGCGTGGTACCTTTCCATTTCAAGTCACAGGACTGGACTAGTCCCAGGAAAATATCTATATATTTATCAGGGTCCTCTGAGGATCTACCTAGGCCAGGTTTCATTTGTCTCAAGTATTGGTGGGAAAAAGAGAGCATGAATCCAGTTGCGTCTCCCATCAGGTCCCAGATTTCATTCCTAGCTGAAGGCTTTTTCTCTTCGGTCAAGTAAGTTCCCTCTGTAGATAATGTATGTAAAAATTTGGGGAGGGTTAAGCTGCAGTCATGGCTAGGATTTATAGATCCATGTGGCATTTATTTTATTTTTTAAAAATATTTATTATTTATGTTTAGTTTTATGTGTGGTGCACGCCTATAGTCCCAGCACTTGGGAGGCAGAGGCAGGTGGATCTCTGTGAGTTCAAGGCCAGCCTGGTCTACACAATGTTCCAGGACAGCTGGGGCTACAGGGAGACCCTGTCTCAAAAAGACCAATAAGAAAGAAAGAAAGAAAGAAAGAAAGAAAGAAAGAAAGAAAGAAACACACAAAATAAATGAATAAATAATTTTTTAAAAAGATTACTACTTCCCTCTGGGGGCCATTTCCCCACATCTCCCATCTGATATTCTGGCCAAGCCTGAAGTCAGAAAAATATCACCAACTTTTTCCTTTGGTGTTTAGGGATCAAACAGGTCCCAGTTCTTATGTATACATCCCAAAGAAGAAGAAACAGAGGCAGTCTTTGATTCTGAGTTTGCCTATCTGAAAAATAGCAAAGAGAAAGGCATCCCCAATTCTTTTCCTATTAGTCAAAAATTGAAAGCCAGGTGTGGTGGCTCATGCCTTTAATCCCAGCACTTGGAAGGCAGAGGCTGGTGTATCTTCGTGAGACTGAAGTTTTTACCTTATCAGATTATATTTCTACCCAATGCATCTCAGGGCCACCTCCACCTATCTCTCTTATCAGAAGAGAGAAGGGGAAAAAACATTTAGTAACATTTAAGATATAACCAAAAATCCACCAAAAAGGGTTTTTATGGCTAATGTGAGAGATTTAGTTTTTTTCCATCAAACACGTATAGCAGTTGTGTGCAGAGGTGGATGACACAGTACAGCAGTGCCTGAACAAAGGCAGCCTGACTCTTGGAGTTGTTTAAGCCAAGAGTGAGCCCAATTTGCTGTTCCCTGAACTTGTTCCTTCTGATTTCCCTCAGAATTGTTCTTCCAATATGGGGTGTACTCCCCTCCTCCTCCTCCTCCTCCTCCTCCTCCTCCTCCTCCTCCTCCTCCTCCTCCTCCATCTCCTCCCCCTCCTCCTCCATCTCCTCCTCC
>NW_008343559.1:183172-185335 GCF_000622305.1 Nannospalax galili | reverse complement strand
CATTAAAGGTGTGTGCCACCACACCCAGCCAACTCTCCTTCTTTAAACAGTGCATTGAGCATGACATGGGAAAGAGGTGAGGAACTCGTCTTTTTAAAAAAATATTTTTTATTTATTATTTTTATTTTATGTGTATGCGTGTATTGCTTGCATGTAGGTAAGTGCACCCACGGAGTGCAATACCTGAGGTGGACAGAAGAGGTTGTCAGATCCCCTGGAACAGGAGTTACAGACAGTCGTTAGCTGCCATGTGGGTGCTGGGAATTGAACTCAGGTCCTCTGTAAGAGCAGTCAGTGCTCCTAACCGCTGAGTCATCTCAGCCCCTGCATTGATTCTTTTAAAACTAGCCAATTGGGAAAAGACTGAGGTTGGGCCCCAGGCAATAGTGCAAAAACACACAAGTCTTGTGTTAGGATAAAAACCTATCAAATGTCCTGCTCAGTGCCCTCGTTTCTCTGCTTTTGAAAGCTAGCACACCCTCTGATCAGACGTAAAGTTTTATTTTATTGTGACACTTTCATTGGCATGATGGTCTCTTTCTTTGCAACCCGAAACATTTCTAACAATTTGGGGGTTTGTCTGGGATTCTAGCCCACCTCAGTGAGTGCCTCACACCTCCTCCCAGGGAGATGCATCCCACTTCATCTATTTGTGGTGGCTCCTGGGCACTGGGCCTCTGGAGCTCTTCAGGTCAACAACAACAACAAAACCCTCAGGGATGGAAGCCTCTCAACAATGCAGGGAAAGCCCAAGTAAGCACTGAGGAGACAACGTTTGTGCACAGGCCAAAGGTAAATGCTATGAGGATCAGCAAAATATTCCTTTGGTGGTTGGGTCATCCTTGAGGTTTAGTAAGAGTAAATGGGATGTACCTTGGACATAAAGTGAGTGTGTAGTCCCAACCCACAGTTCCATGGATGCCTTTGGTAAATTCATATGGTTTTCTGGCAATCTTTGCCCATTGATGAGGCATTATATCAACTTACCTACTGCTAAGAAGCTTGAATTATAGGGTACTCATGAGGGAGTAGGTTGGACACAAATAATGTGATTGAGCTCAGAGTACAAGAAACCTCCATAAGGGGGTGTATGTGTTTAAGCCCAAGATGAAACTATTGAACTCAGAATTCCTATCTTCCATAAAAGGGGGTTGAGCCTGAGGTGAACCTCAACCAGGCCAGGATGGGAAATAACCTAGGTAAAAAAAAGATCTAGAGAAAAGAAAGATTCCCCAAGACTGCAGGGGAACCAACTCCTATGGCTGCCTTTACCTGGTTTAATATATCCCTCCCTGCCTCGACTAAAGAGAGACATTGAACAATGCAAGAGAGGCCTCCAGCCCCCCAAAAGAAACCCCAGGCTTCATGTCCCCTTACAGAAGCTGTCTTCAGAGGGGAGGAATGAATTTGTTAATGCCCCCACTAACTAGTAATGAGGTCATAAATCTAAAAAGAGAACTTAAATCCTTATTAGAAGTTAGGCAGGTTCTTAGGGCCCCATTTTTATATCTGGGCCTAATTAATGTCTATCCTGAACAGAATGTTCAGGAGAGAAGAAAGGATGATGACAGGAGGCCCATGCTGGTTATTTGGGAATGAGAACATCCAGCAGGTCAAGGGGTCCTGGCATCAGAGGTTCAATTTTCTCATCAGGACCCTTGATGGGACAATAATGAAGCCCATAGAGAAGCAATGAGGGCCCTGAGGGACCTGATCATAAGAGGGATAAAAGAGTCAATTTCTCTTAAAATCCAGCAAGGAAGGAATGAAGGCCTGGCTGAATTTTTAGATAGACTAAAGAGTCCAGATGAGAAAATACTCTAGATTAAACTTGGATGATCCCCTTGGCCAGGGACTGCTTCAAGTACCTCTTGTGACCAACAGTTGACCAGGTATTTATAAAGAAGTTACAAAAGATAGAAAACTGATCAGAGTGGCTTAGTGTGGCTAGGTCTGACACTGCCTTAGACCACATGGTCCCCAGACAATTGCTTTTTTAACTGGGAAGAAGCAGGTCACAAGGTTACTAAGGTTTTAAATCAGGATTAACTATTTTTTAACAAGTGGTTTCTAAGGGACTTAATTGTCAATGCTGAGGGTCACAGAACTGTCTGATCTCAGCCCATACCATGCTCAGGTGGAATAAAATGGTGCCAAGGTCAC
>NW_008343559.1:168340-182552 GCF_000622305.1 Nannospalax galili | reverse complement strand
TTAAAATGTATTTATTTTTATTTTATGTGTATGAATGTTTTGCCTACACAAATAAACGTAAGTGCACCTGTGCATGCCATGAATGAAAGTTTCCAGAAAAACCTTGCATCTTCAAACTGGACTTTCTTCTGTAAGACTGATTAACCAATTAGAGTTCAGGAGACTGTGGAGAGTCTGGGATGTTGCAAGTCCAGAGCTTAATTGCCATTTATCTCAGGCCATCTTTAGGCCCTAAATAGCTATTTCCTTGCCCACTTCTGTTTCTGACCGAACATCCCAAGACTAACAGATAAATAACCTTTTTGTAAGGTATTAACAAAACACAAGGTTCCACCAACCAAAAAGCTAAGAATGTCATGAGATAGCATCTGAGACCTATAGTAGAATTGCCCCACTTTGCTGTGACCTACCTACTGAATATACCCATCAATGTATTTGAAAAGTGTCTTGATTTATGACTTTTCTTTGTTCTGTTACTACAAAAACTTCATGAAACTGTTTCCACGTTGGAACATGGAATTTTGGGTAACCCGAATCTATGTTCCTGGGCCAGGGTCATTCATATTTGGCTCCAGAATAACTATCTCTTATCCCCTTTGAGGTGAGAGTAATGCTTTTGCATCAACAGTGCAATGCCCATAGATGCCAGAAGAGGGCATCAGATCCCCTGTGATTTATGACTTTTCTTTGTTCTGTTACTACAAAAACTTCATGAAACTGTTTCCACGTTGGAACATGGAATTTTGGGTAACCCGAATCTATGTTCCTGGGCCAGGGTCATTCATATTTGGCTCCAGAATAACTATCTCTTATCCCCTTTGAGGTGAGAGTAATGCTTTTGCATCAACAGTGCAATGCCCATAGATGCCAGAAGAGGGCATCAGATCCCCTGGAACTGGAGTTAAAGATTGTTAGTGGCCATGTGGATGTTGGTAACTGAACTAGGTCTTCTGCAAGAGTAGTGTACGGAAGCACAGAGCAAAAACCATAGAACTGGACCACTCCGTGGCTAGAAACAGCAGCTTATCTAGGCGCATACTGCTAGGCTGTCCCTTGGGAGCAGAGAACAGCAGCCAGTGGAAGAAACAGAACATATTTTATAGGCAGTTAGGGGCTCTCCATGACACTCTGGCCTGGGGAGTCCATTGGGGGATGAACCTGTGGCCTGCTGTTAAGAAGGGAGTTTTAGCCAGGTGTGGTGGCACATGCCTTTAATCTCAGCACTTGGGAGGCAGAGGCAAGTGGATCTCTGTGCGTTCAGAGCCAGCCTGGTCTACATAGTGAGTTCCAAGTCAGCTGGGGCTACAGTGTCTCAAAAAGATGCCCCCCCCCCCAAAAAAAAAGAGGGTGGGGGAGTTTTAAGTTACCTGGGGAATGGTAAGTTTCAGTTTCCTCTTTCTGGTTGAGGAACCTGTTAGCCTGCCATTCTAGAGAGGTGGGGACCTAACAATCAGCTAGTGTTATTAACTGCTGAGCCATCTGTCCAGACCCCTTTTAAAATTCTGACACATTATTTTGTATGTGATGTATCTACTTGGAGCAGCTCAGGACAGAGTCTTGGTAAAGCACAGATCCTAAACAGGCCCAAAGGATAGATTGCCAGATGCTAGACAAGCTGTTGTCAGTAGGCAGCTTCCACAGCCAGAGGTGAAGAGGAATCAGTCTATTCGGGTGGGAGGCTGGAGTTGTGGATTCCACTGGATCTTAAAGCCTGTTCATTCCACTCTGTGATTCCATGCCTGTTTTTCTGTGAGACAAAATACTTCTTTCCCTCACTGAGACTCCTTTGCTCCACAGTTGTCTGCATTTGTTTCTGTCCTGTCATGCCCTGGGCATCCCTGCTTTTGTGACATGGACACACTAAGGAAAAAGAGCATTCTGATATGACCTCTTTATTTCTGCTGGGTATTTAAAAAATATATTTTATTACTTTATGTGTGTGAGTGTATTGCCTGCACATATGTGAGTGCACCCGTGTCGTGCAATGCCGCGGAGGTCAGAAGAGACTTCGGATTCCCCCGGAACTGGGGTTAAGGACATCATGTGGGTGCTGGGAATTGAACCCGGGTTTTCTGCAAGAGCAGTCAGTGCTCTTAACCGCTGAGCCATCTCTCCAGCCCCTTCTGCTGGATAGTGTAAACATCAATTTAATGATGCTTTGCCATATGTTTGCTGCTTCTCCCTATCTGGTACCTACATTCATTCAAAACCAAAGGCAGTTATGGTAGATATTCACTGTACTGTATAAAGAGAAATCAAAACACCAGTCTTATGTTTTTTATAAGGTTTACCAGGGAACTTAGAAATTTTCATAGTTTAACAATATGTACACAGGTAATATTGCTTTATTACATTATCCTCTGTATGTAGTTTGGATTCAACTTTGTTTTAATAAGTGATGTGGCATAGTACTATCTTCTAAGCCAAACAACTGCCATCTTGATTTCAGCTCTGCCTGTTTATAAAAATCATCACAGCTTGACTTGTTGGCTATTGATATTCCTTCATAGAAAGAGGGAGTGGATAGAATTATTGGCCACTCACCTGAGTATCCAACCACTCCTCCCAGTCAGTTCTGTGCAATTCTGCTCTAATTGCATGCAGCCTTGCCATCTTGGGAAAGGGCTAAAGTGTAGAGGCTGGGAAAGACTAGTGAGAAGGGGATACGTTTTTGGATCATCTATACTATCAGTAACCCCTCATTCACACTCGGTAAATAAACCAAATAAACTCATTAGTTTCTCCAGGGTGAACTTTTGTAAACTAGAATTTTGGTTTGTCATTGGGACTTTAAAAGAAGGCCACTGATTCATTAATTTTAAAAACAAAACAAAAAACAGTACTAAAATCTGTAAAGGAAAAGCACCAAATAGTATGAGACAGAAATATCGGCAACCCTAAAAGCTAGGAAAGCATGGGAAAATATGTTCCAAGCCTTGGAAGTAAATAACTCTCAACTAAGATTGCTAGTCACAGAAAAAAATATCCATTATTTTGTTACTCGGGATTCTCTAAAGGAACAGAACTGATAAAATGAATATATGTATATATATGAGAATTTATTAGATTGGCGTACAGGATAGAGTCCGAGTAGTCCAGCAACAGCTGAGTCACACTGGAGAGACTGAGAATCTGGTGGCTGCTCAGTCCACAAGCCTGAAGGATTGCTGGAGATCTGCTAGTCTTCAGTCTGCATTAGAATCTGAAGAATGATTCTGCTGTCTGTGAAGGAATACGATGGCAGCAAGATGAACTCACCAGTGAGAGAGAAGGCAGGCAGGCAAAAAGTGAAAGCTCCCTTTCAGGACCTTTTTTATGGGCTGCTATCAGAAGATAATGCCCATAGTTAGGGTGGGTCTTCCAGCTTCAAAGAATCTGATCCAGAAAGTCTCTCTCATTTCATTTAATCCCAGATCCAATCAAGTTAACAACCAAGACTAGCTATCGCAATTATAATAAAAATATTTCGTGACAAACACAAGTTAAGTTAAGGCAATTCATGACAAGCCAGCACTGCAGAAAATTCTTTTTTTTTTTTTTCTTGGTCTTTTTGAGACAGGGTCTTTCTGTAGCCCCAGCTCACTATGTAGATCAGGCTAGCTTCAAACTCACAGAGATCTTCCTGCCTCTGCCTCCCAAGTGCTAGGATTAAAGGCATGCACCACCATACCTGGCCCCCAAAATTATTTTTTTAAAACATTTTTTTTGCAGATTTACTTATTTTGTGTATGAATCTTTTGGTTGCGTGTATGTATGTGCACCATGTGAGTGCCTGATGTGTGTGGAGGCTAGGAGAATGCATCATATCCCTTAGAACTGGAGTTACAGACATTTGTGAGTCACCGTTTGGATTCTGGGAAATGGACTTGGGTCCTCTACCAGAGCAGAAAGTGCTCTTAACCTCTGAGTCATCTCTCTAGTCCCCTGTAAAAAATTCTTGAAGGAATATTATACTCAGAGGAGGAAGAAGAAATACTGTTTCATATACAAAAACAGAATACAGTCCATGAAAGCAACAGATGAAAAAAGGAAAATGTGTTGGGGCTGGAGAGATGCCTCAGCGGTTAAGAGCACTGACTGCTTTTGCAGAGGAGCTGGATTCAATTCCCAGCACCCACGTGGTGCTATGAACCATCCTTAACTCCAGTTCCAGGGGAATCTGAAGCCCTCTTCTGACCTCTGCGACATTGCATGACACGGGTGCACTCACATACATGCAGGCAATACACTCATACACATAAAAAAATAAAAATAATAAATAAAATATTTTTAAAAAGAAAAGAGAAAAATGTGGAGGGAACCAATCATTTGAATGTAAACAGCGTTAACTCACCAATCCAGACTATGGACCGTGTTAAAATACATGACTAACTATCTACCGTCTCCAAGAAACATAGGTAGCTAGGAAAGACATTCATAAACCAAAGGCAAAGGTTGGAAAGCAATATACCGAGCAAATAGAAGCCTCAAACAAACTGGTGTAGCAATTCTTATAACTGATAAGGAAGAATTCATACCAAAACTAATCAGAAGAGATAAAGAGGGCCACTACATATTAATAAAAGGAACAACTCATTGAGTGGACATAGCTATAATAAATATTTAGTCACTGAATCTTGAGGTCCCAAATTTCATAAAAAAACACTGGAAGACATAAAAGATGACATTGGGACTGGAGAGATGGCTCAGTGGTTAAGAGCACTGACTGCTCTTGCAGAGGACCCAGGTTCGATTTCCCAGCACCCACATGGCAGCTACGAACCATCCTTAACTCCAGTTCCAGGGGAATCTGATGCCCTCTTCTGACTTCCACCACATTGCATGACACGGGTGCACACACATATATGCAGGCAATACACTCATACACATAAAATAATAATAAATAAAATATTAAAAAATAAATAAAGATCACATCATTCCAGACGCAATAATAACAGCTATTTCAATAACTCTCACATTTAGACAGGTTTTCCACATCAACAGTTCGCAGCTGTGCTGGATAGCGTTAGTGTCAACTTGACACACCTGGGTTTAGGGTGCCTCAATTGGGGAATTGCCTCCATTGGACTGGCCTGTGGCCATGTCTGTGAGGCATCTTCTTGATTGTTGAGTGATGTGGAAGGGCTCAACCCACTGTGGGTGGTGCCACCCCTGGGCAGGTGGGCCTGTGTTCCACCAGAAAGCAGGCTGTGCAGGGGCCAGGGGAGCAAGGCAGTAAGCAGCTTTCCTCCATGGCCTGTGCTCCAGCTCTGGCCTCCAGGCTCCTGCCCTGAGTTCCTACCCTGGGCTCTCTGATGAATTGTGACCCAGGTGATGTAAGATAAATACACCATTTCCTCTCCAAGTTGGTAGTGGTCAGAGTGTTTTGTCACAGCAATGGAGAAAAAAACTAGGACAGCAGCAAAACCTGAGACAAATTGCATCATGGAGCAATTGGACTTAACAGATCTCTACAGAACATTTCACCCAGCAGATAGTGAATACATTTTTCTCAGTGGCATATAGAAATTTCTCTAAAACTGATGACATCATAGGCCACAAAAAAGCCTTAATAAAAAAAAATTGAGCTGGAGAGCACTGGCTCAGTGGTTAAGGTCAATGGCTGTTCTTGCAGAGGACCTGGGTTTGAATCCCAGCACCCACCTACTAGATAACTCCAGTTCCAGCGTTATCCAATGCCCTCTCTGACCTCTGCAGGCATTGCATGACACAGGTACACTTACATGCATGCAGGCAATACACTCAGATAAAAATAATAGATAAAATATTTTGAAATAATGAAATAATTCCCTGCATCCTATCAAATCACAGTGGACTAAAACTAGAAATCAAATCAAACTAGCAAGACTAACTTGAAAATACATACTACTTGGAGACTGAAGAATACATTATTGGGGCTGGAGAGATGGCTCGGTGGTTAAGCACTGACTGTTCCTCTTGCAGAGGACCCGGATTTGATTCCCAGCACCTACATGGCAGCTAACAAGCTGTCCTTAACTCCAGTTTCAGGGGATCCGAAACTGCCTCTTCTGACCTCATGTGGCATTGCAGGACACAGGTGCACTTACTTACGTGCAGGCAATACACTCATACACATAAAATAAAAATAATAAAATATTTTTAGAATACATTATTAAAAGAACAATGAGTCATTGAAGAAAACAATTACTAGAAAAAAATTACTAGACTCAAATGAGATATACCCAAGGCAAACCTAAGAAGAAAGTTTATAGCTATAAGAATTCACAAAAAATGAGAGAAATCTCAAATAAATAACCTAATTACACACCCCAAGGTTCTACGAAAGCAGGAAACCAAACCAATGTAGCAGGTGGCAAGAAATAACAATCAGCATTGAAATTAATGAGCTACAGAGTAAGAGAACAATGTGTGGAATAAATTGGATAAAGGTTGGTCCTTTTTATATTTTATTTATTATTTTATGTGTCTGAGTGTATTGCCTGCATGTATGTGAGTGCACCCGTGTCGTGCAATGCCACGGAGGTCAGAAGAGGGCTTCGGATTCCCCTGGAACTGGAGTTAAGGACGGTTCATAGCCTCCATGTGGATGCTGGGAATCAAACCCGGGTTCTCCGCAAGAACAGTCAGTGCTCTTAACCGCTGAGCCATCTCTCCAGCCCCAAAGGTTGGTCCTTTGAGAAGATTAACAATGTTGACTAATAGCTAGCCAAACTAACCAAAGAGAGAGAGGATTCAAACTAATAAGAGTAAAAATAGAGTTGTTAGAAGAGACTCCAAAAAATCAAAATAAAAAAGATCATGAGAGAATATTTTGAAAAATTATGTTCTAAGAAACTGGAAAAATCTATAAGAAATTGATAAGTATGTGAATTCCTGTTATCTACTGTGATGGTTATTTTTCACTGTCAGCTTCACACAACTTAGAATCACCAGGGAAGAGAGTCTCAGTGAGGAATGATCTGGATCAAGTTGGCCTGTGGGCAGGTCAGTGGGAGACTGTCGTAACTGTTCATTGATGAAGGAAGAGCAGTCCATTGTGGGCAGCACCATTCCCTGGCATGGGGTCCGAAAAGTGTAAGAGAGAAGAAAGCTAGCTAAAAGCAAGAAAATCGGGGCTGGAGAGATGGCTCGGCAGTTAAGAACACTGGTTGTTCTTGCAGGGGACCTGGGTTCGAATCCTAGCACCCACATGGCAGCTAACAACTGTCCATAACTCCAGTTCCAGGGGATCTGATAGCCTCTTCTGTCCTTCGTGGGCATTGCACGACATGGGTGCACTTACCTACATGCAGGCAATATACACATGAACATAAAATAAAAATAAAATACTTTTAAAAAAGCAAGAAAGTCAGCAGACAAGGATGCATTTATTTGTGCATATGACATGACCTGCTGCTTCAGTACCTGCTTCAGCATCCCTGAAAGGATGGGCTATGACTGGAATTATGTCAAACAGGCCTTTTCCCTCAAAGTTGCCTTTTGTCGGGGTATTTTATTGTAGCAACAGAACTGAAACAAGGACACCTACTGTGATTGTTAATATTATCAACTCAAAAGGATCTAGAATCTCCTAGGAGTCAAGCCTCTGTGGGGGATGAGATAGATTGGGTTAACTGAGGTGGGAGCATCCACTTTAACTGAGTGTCTTTGTATACAGTACAAACTTATAACCAATATTATACTAAATGTGGGAACTGAGATGATTTCCTCTAAAATCATACAGGACACAAGTGTGCCCATTCTTTGCGTTCTTATTCAATATACTGCTTGAAGTCTTAGCTAGAGCAATAGCACAAGGTAAAGATATAAAAGGGATAAAGATTGGAAAGGAAGAAGTTGGGTTGGAGAGATGGAGCAGCCATGAAAGGCTCAGGCTCACAACAAAAAAGACAGGAAAGGAAGAATTCAAATATCCTTATTAGGAGACCACATGACACTATACTTAAAAGACTTCAGGGACTCCACCAAAAAACTTCTGATTTTAATAAATACTTCCAGTAAAATAGCAGGATACAAAAATCCACAAACAAACAGCATTAGCTTTTATACACACTAACAATGAGCTTGCTGAGAAAGAAATCAGGAAAATTATCTCATTCATAATAATCTCCAAAAAGTTAAAATATTTAAGGTCTGCCAAGGTGCCTCATTGATTAAAGGCACTGGCCTCTAAACCTGATGACCTCAGTTTGATCTTTGGGACTCACAAGGTGGAATGAAAGAACCAGGTCCTGCAAGTTGTCCTCCGTCCTCCACATAGAAATAAATAAATAAATGTAAATATTTTCAAATAAAATAATTGGAAATAAACCTAACCAAGGAGGTGGAACAGCTCTACAATGAGAACCTTAAGACAATGTAAAAGAAATATTAGAAGATACTAGGTAATAGAAAAAACTTTTCTGCTCCTTGATTGGCAGAATGAATATTGTGAAAATGGTTATATTACAATCTCTGTCAAAATGATGTTCCCCACAGAAATAGAAAAAAGAAGTCTAAAATTCACATGGAAACACAAAAGACCACACACAACCAAAGCAATTCTTTTTAAAAAATATTTTATTATTTTTATTTTAGGTGTATGGGTGTATTGCCTACATATGTGTAAGTGCACCCATGTCCTGCAATGCCCACAGAGGTCAGAAGGGGGTATTGGATCTCCTGGAACTGAAGTTAAGGATGGTTGTTAGCTGCCATGTGGGTGCTGGGAATTGAACCCAGGTCCTATGCAAGAGCAGCCAGTGCTCTTTACCTCTGAGCCAACTCTCCAGCCCCCTAAAGCAATTCTAAGCAGGACACACAGAGCTGGACCATTGGAACAGAACAGAACACCCAGAGATGAACTCATACAGCTAACATCTCCTAATTTTTGATGAAGATGTCAAAAACACACACTGGAGAAATTGGCAGCCTTTTCAATAAATGGTACAGAGTGAAATTAGATCCATATCTCTTACCATACTCAAAAATGAATTAGAGACTTTAATTGAAAAACAGAAACCCTGCCCAGCATGGTGGCGTACACCTTTAATCCCAGCACTTGGGAGGTAGAGGCAAGGGAATCTCTGTGCGTTCAAAGCCAGCCTGGTCTACATAGCAAGTTCCAGGCCAGCTGGGGCTATAGGGAGACCCTGTCTCAAAAAGACCAAACAAACAAACAAACAACAAAAAACCAGAAACCCTGAAAGTGCTAAAGGAAAACATAGGGAAAATACTTCAGGACATAGGTATAGGCAGTGAATTTTTGAAAAGAACACCAACAGCACAGGGCAGCACAGGGGCCAGTCACAGCGCACCCATAGTCAGGAGGCAGAGAATGCTGAATGCTGCTGCCCAGCTTCCTTCCCCTTTATATTTAGTCCAAGACCCCACCCCATGGAATGATGCCACTCCCACTTCAGTTGACCCAATCCAGAAACTCCCTCACAGACAGACCCAGAGGTAAGTTTCTATAGTAATTCTAAATTCCATTAAGTTGACATCAAGGTTAACTATCACAACGCTACCCCTTGTCAAATTAACATCCAAACATATCACTGTTAAACTATAACCTTCCCTCCTTGATCTCCACAGCCTCATGGTCATCTCAGAATGCAAATATATAAAAGGGGAGGAGGGATGTGTTAGCTTGCTGTTTCTTTGTTTACTTGTTTTGTTGATACAGGGTCTCATCTCTCTCTTGAACTGGCAAAGACTTTCTAACAAGGATATGCAGGCTTGGGAGGCTGCCAGAGCTAGATGATGATTCTCTATTACTGAAAACAGAGCACAGTTTGGTTACAGAACATGGATAAATCAAGTAGGGCCTGAGATGGAAGGCCCCTTCTTGTTGGCTAGCTTTCTTTGTACTAGAAGACTCTATGTGTCCTATTTGACTACAGACCTGGCCTGCTACACCACCAATATGCCAAAAAAGTATGTGTTCATTGACACAATAGTGGCACACCTACTTTGTTTGCAACCAACTGCTTTCCAATTGGATTTAAATCCTGCTCCACAGGAAGGAACGAGACCTGCCTGCCTCTGCCTCCTGAGTGCTGGGATTAAAGGCATGTGCCACCATATCCAGCTCAACAAGTGGAAGCTGAAAACAAACAAAAATAGCTGTTTATATCCAAAAAGGTAGACTTCAAACCAAAAATAATCAGGATACATAAAGAACATCACCACATATTAGTAGCTGGGTCCCATCATCACATATTAGTAAGAAGAACAATCCACGGAAAGATAGTTATATATGCAATTGGCCTTGTGTCATACAATTTCATAAAAACAAACACTACTGATGATAAATGGACAGATAGATCCTGATTCAATAATAGAAACTATTGAGAAAGTATCAGCGAAGAAACATCAGTATTAGATTGTTCCGTAGATAACTGAATTTTGCAGTAATCTACAGAATATCCCATCCAACAGCTGCAAAACACACATTCATCTCATCAGTCCATGGAAATTTCTCTAAAATTGATCTTATTTTAGGTCACACAGCAGGTCTTAACAAGTACGAAAATAACAAGTACGTTCCATGACCCTCCCCAAACAGTGCCACTGAACTAGGGACCAAGTGCCAAATACTTGGAGCCCATGGGGGAAATTCTCTTTCAAACCACCACATTCCACTCCCTGGCCTCCAGGGGTTCATGACCTTATCTAATGCAAAATGTATTTGTTCCAACATTAAAAGTCCCCAGAGTCTGCTTTCCAGGGCAGTTGTAAATGGGGGGGCAACCCCTCTTCTGTAAATAAACCCCCACCCTATGCTCTGTTAGCAAGCCCAATAAACTTGCAAAAGAAACTTCAGAGCTAATGGAAACCTTCAGAGCTAATGGAAACCTTCATTATTCTACCAAATCCTTTGGTCTCTGATTTCTTATTCTTATTCCCCTACCCCAAACTTCAGTGTGTGTGTGTGTGTGTGTGTGTGTGTGTGTGTGTGTGTGTCTTCAAATTATTTCTGGAATTGGTCCTTTTGAGACAGGGTCTCCTTGTAGCCCCAGCTGGCCTGGAACTCACTGTATAGACCAGGCTGGCCTTGAACTCACAGAGATCCACCTGCCTCTGCCTCCTGAGTGCTGGGACTAAAGCGTGCACCACCACACCCAGCTGTATATATATTTTTATGTAACCTGCTTCAAGTTATTTCTGGAAAAATGTGTTAAAATTAGCTCTATTTGGAATAATAAAAATATTCTAAAATTTTAAAAAAGTCTCCATAGTTTTGGGGCTGGAGAGATGGCTCAGTGGTTAGGAGCACTGACTGCTCTTACAGAGGACCTGGGTTCAATTCCCAGCATCCACATGGCGGCTGTGAACCGTCCTTGACTCCAGTTCCGGGGAATCTGACGCCCTCTTCTGACCTCTGTGGCACTGCACAACATGAGTGCACTCACATACATGCAGGCAATACACTCATACACATAAAATAAAAAAATTAAAACAAACAAACAAAAAGTCTCCATAGTTTTTAACAGTCTCAGTATTATTCAAAAGTCAAATGTCCAGTCTCTTCTGAGACTCAAGGCACTCTCTTAACTGTAAGCTCCTGTAAAATCAAAAAGCAAATTACAGCTTTCCTAGGTAGGTTTGGCTGTGCCCATTGTGCCTTGACTCCCCCAGCCTCATTCACCCTCCCAGCTCCCCAAGCCCATCTCTCCTCCTAGCAGGGCAACTGGCACATTTCTTGTCCTGGCACCCCAGACCTCTGGACTGACTTCTTGGCCCAAACACCCCACTGCTTCTTGATTCTTGGTATCCAGAACAACCCAATTCCTCCCCCTAGTCCCCGGGAACCCTCAGGGCATCTTCCTGTCCCCACCTCTCTTTGCATCTCTGCCTGACCCAGCCCCACAGCTTCCTGGAGCCTGCAGTTTTCCTGTGTAAGTTTAGTGGTACCCACTGTGCCTTGACCCCCCCAGCCTCATTCATCCTCCCAGTTCCCCCATCCCATCTCTCCTCCTAGCCTGGGTACTAGCCCATTTCTTGTCTTGGCATCCCAGACCCCTGGATTGACCTCTTAGCTCAGAATCCCTACTTCTTCCTGATCCTTTGTATCTGGACAACCCAATTCCTCCCTGAAGTCCCCAAGAGCCCTAGGGCCTCTTCTTGTGCCTACCTCCCTTTGCATCCCTGGGTGGCACAGCTACCAGCTTTCTGGGGCCAGCATCTTTCCTGTGTCCTGCTCCCAGGCCAGCCCAGCCCTCAAATTCCCAAGGCCAGCAGCTTTCCTGGAGGGATCCAGACCTTAGAAGAAAGCCTGAGAGCATCTGATCCTCATCTGACTTGGGCCTCTGTGGGAACTCCTGAGCAGCAAGACGAAAGCAATTTGACCACTCCAATACAAAAATCAAAAGAGAGAACCTGAAGCCTAGCCCAAGCAGCTTTTCATGCCCAACAAGTAAACCACAAAGGCACATAAAGGTTACAAAAAAGAAGCAGACCTAAACTCAAGTAAGGCTTGAGTCACACAAGAATCAGAAACTACAAAAGAAATCCACATGCCAAAGTCACAGAGGAAAAAATAATAACATGAAAAACCAAAATAATATACCCCTACCAAGTATAAACAGTCCTTTGGAGGAGTACAATGAGAACTCCCTAGAGATAACACAGGACATGGAACTCAAAAGAAGAATTATAAACATGATAAAAGAATTCAGTGAATTTAAAGAACAAACAAAGTAATCAGAGAACTGAAGGAAGATAGGGATAAACTTCTGAACCAGTTCAGCAAAGAGTGAATTAGAAATATTGAAGACTACTCAGGCTGAAATGAAGAAGGAAGTGAAACACTCAGAAGCCAATTAGAAATGACAGGAGAAAGCCTCACCAATAGGATGAATGAAATGGAAAACAGAGTATCAAGACTGGAAGACAAAGTGGACAAATTAGACCACTCAAGCAAAGATAATGAAAAATTTAAGAAAACACAAGACTGGAATATGCAGGAATTGTATGACACCATAAAAAGACCAAACTATGAATCATAGGCATACAGGAAGGAGAAGATTCTCAGGATAATGGTATGGACCAGATGTTCAACAGGATTGTAGAAGAAAATTTCCCCAAATTAAAGAAAGACGTGCCCATACAAATATAAGAAGCATATAGAACACCAAATGGACAGGACCAGAAAAGAAACTCTCCCCGACACATCATAGTAAAAACACTAAATGTACAGAACAAAGAGACAATACTGAAAGCTGCAAAAGAAAAACAACGAGTTACATGTAAAGGAAAACCCATCAGAATTACAGCTGACTTTTCAGTGCAAACTATGAAAGCCAGAAGAGCCTAGACCAAAGTATTCCTAGTTCTAAATTATCACAAATGTCAACACAGATTACTTTACCCAGCCAAAATGTCTATTATAGTCGAAGGGGAAAGAAAAATCTTCCATGACATAAATAGGCTGAAAGAATTCACATCCACAAAACCAGCCCTTCAGAGAGTTCTTGAAGCAATACAAAGAGCTGAAGGATTGACTATACCCAAGGAGTTACGGAAAGAAAGTTAATGAAGGTATAACTATGGACATGCACAGCTACACTAAGAATGTGAACAGAAATAAAAATTACAGGAATCAATACACATCTTTCATTAATAACTTTAAATATCAATTGACTGAATTCCCCAGCCAAAAGACACAGACTAGTTGAATGGATTAAGAACCAAAACCCATCTTTTTGTTGTCTGTAAGAAACTCATCTCACTTTCAAGGACAGACACTCACTACCTTAAGGTAAAAGAATGGAAAAAAATATACCAAGTGAGTGGTGCTAAGAAAAAAGCAGGCATTGCAATTCTAATATCTGACAAAATAGACTTTAAACTAAAACGAATCAGAAGAGATAAAGAAGACCATTCCGATCAAAGGAACAATAAACGAAGAAGATATTATAATCATGAACATATATTCACTAAATTCTGGTGCACCCAACTTCATAAAAAAAATACTACAGGACTTCAAGACCCCGCAACTTCATAAAATCTGTGCTAGAGGATTTTAAAACCCAGAATAATCCCAACTCATTCATGGTAGAAGACTTCAATACCCCATTGTCTCCATTAGATAGGTCAACAGGACAGAGAATTAACAGAGAGACATCTAAATTAAAAAATACCATACATCAAATGGGACTAACAGACATCTAGAGAATATTCCACCCAAACACCAAAGAATATACTTTCTGCTTAGCAGCCAATGCAAGTTTTTCTAAAATTGGGTACT
>NW_008343559.1:153316-168014 GCF_000622305.1 Nannospalax galili | reverse complement strand
ATGAAAAGGACAATACAACACAACAAAACCTCTGGGACATGCTGAAAGTGGTTCTTAGAGGGAAGTTTATAGCTCTAAGAGCCTACATCAAAAAATCATAAAGAACACAAATAAATGACTTAACGTTGCAAGTCAAGACACTTGAAAAGCAACAGCAAACAAAACCCAAACCCAGCAGACAAGAAGAAATAACAAAAATCAGGGCAGAAATTAATGAAATCAAAACAAAGAAAACAGTACAAAGAATAATGCATCCAAGAGGTGGTTCTTTGAAAAGATAAACAAGATTGACAGACCACTAGCCCAGTTAACCAAAAGAAAGAAAGAGCACCTCCAAATCAACAAAATCAGAGATGAAAGGGGAAACGTCACAACAGACACCAGAAAGATACAGAACATTACTCAACAAAATACTTGCAAACAGCTTTACAGACACAGTTCCAGGGGATCTGATGTCCTCTTCTGACCTCCGTGGACACTCGACACAGGTGCACTTACATACATGAAGGTGATACACTCGTACACATAAGATAAAGTAATAAATAAAATATTTTAATACCAGTTCAGAGTTTGGCACTGCTGCCCTTGAGTGGTACATCAACTGTCACCTGGAAGCTGGGCTTGGAAGGGCTCATCTTAACCGGAAGCTTTGGGGCCTCTAGCTGCAGGGCAGTGAAATTGGACTCATAGCATCACCTCTGTTTTTTTGGAGGGGACGTCTTTTTGAGACAGGGTCTCCCTGTAGCTCCAGCTGGTCTGGAACTGCCTCTGCCTCCCGAATGCTGGGACTAAAGGCATGCACCACCACGTCTGACTCGCATAGCATCATCTCTTGCAATGCTCAATGAGAATTACCTTGCCCTAGCTTCTTCCCCGCCATTTGCCAGAGAAGCCAGGGAGCCCAGAACTGGCCAGTAACAGGCCAGATCGCGCCCTGTGGTGACCACGTGATCTGCAGATCCGCTGATTTCTATTAGACTGATTTTGTATCCTGCTACTCGGGTGAAAGTGTTTATCAGATCTGGTGGACTCTTCAGGGTCTTTTAAGTGTTGAATCATGTCATCTGCAAATAGGGATACTTTGACTTTTCCTTTTCTTATTTTCAATCCCTTTTCCTTCTTTTCTTGCTCCAGCTAAGACTTGGAGCACTATGTTGAATAGGAGTGGACTGTGTGTACCTTAGTCTCAGTTCAGATTTTAGATGAAAATTTTTCTGGTTTTCCCCACTTGGGATAATGTGGGGTTTATTCTATGTAGCTTTTATTATGTTTAGTATATTCTTTCTGTTCCTAGTTTCTTTGGTGATTTTATTATGAAGGAATGTTGAATTTTGCCATCTTACCCCACCCAGAATGACAATCATTAAGAAAACCACAACACTTTCCCCATGGCAATGCGTCTCTCGGTGAGAAGCTCGCATCTGAGCTCACAGCCTTGCGTCCAAGGGCCAGAAGCAGTCTGAGCAGATCTTTGGATCAAGAAGACAGCCTCAGCCGTGCCGCATTACAAACGCAAACAAGAAAACGGCCTCATCAAGGTGAATGAACCGGCGTCCCCGGGAGACAACGATCGAGCTGCACATACCCTGCAGTGCAAGTTACTGGAACAAGGAGCAGTTTGCGGCCATGGACATCAGTGTCCATGTGAAGGGTGGTGGTCACGTGGCCCAGATTTGTGCTCTTCAACAGTCCATCTCCAGAGTCCTCATGACCTATTACCAGAAATATGTGGACGAGGCTTCGAAGGAGATCAAAAGGCATCCATATGCAGTATGATCGGACCCTTGCTGGTAGCCGAACCTGGTCTCTGTTGAGTCCAAAAAATTTGGAGGTCCTGGTGCGCATTATGAAGATCAGGGTTCACCTTTGTAATAAACATTGTGGGATTGGGAAAAAAGAAAAAGGAAAGGAAGAGAGGGAAGGAGGGAGGGAAGGAAGGAGGGAGGGAGGGAGGGAGGAAGAGAGGGAGGGAAGGAGAGAGAAAAGAAAACAAATGCTGGTGTGGATGTGGACAAATGGGAACTCTTATATACTGTTGGGAGTAATGTAAACTAATTCTCCCATTATGGAAGTCCTCATGGTGGTTTCTCATAAAATTAACAATGTACCGTCCAGAAAACCCAGCTATATCTCCCCTATTTACTCAAAGGGCACCAAGTCAGCATATCACATTGGTATTTGCACATCAATGTTTATTGCATCACTCAAAAAAGTTAAATTATGGAGCCAACTTAGGTGTCTACCAACAGAAAAATGGATAAGGAAAATATGGCATCTACACAATGGATTTTTTTTAGCTATAAAGAACAAAGTTATGTCATTTTCAGGAAAATGGATGCAATTAGAGATAATCGTATTAAGCCAATTGCACAAAGACAACTATTGTATGTTTTCTCTCATTTGTGATTCCTAGATTTTATGTCGGTACATAAACTGCTGTGTGTGTGTGTGCGCATGTGTGACTTGAAAGTAGAAGTAAAGCCGTCTAAAGGGACAAACAAGAGAGACAAGAAAAGTGGGGGAGCCGAGCGTGGTGGCGCATGCCTTTAATCCCAGCACTTGGGAGGCAGAGGCAGGCAGCTCTCCGTGAGTTCGAGGTCAGCCTGGTCTACATAGTGAGTTCCAGGCCCATTGGGGCTACAAGGAGACTCTGCCTCAAAAAGACAAAGAAAGAAGAAAGAAAAAAAAAAGTGGAGGTAGGGAGTGTATGCTTCTGACTGATTTCCAAAGTGGCTACGTTAGTTTATATTCACATCAACAGTGAGTAAGCATTTCCTTTCCCCACATCCATGCTAGAGTTTTTTTGTTATTTGCAGTCTTTTAAAAATATTTTACGTGTTATTTTATTTTATGTGTATAAGTGTATTGCCTGCATGTATGTAAGTGTATCTGTGTTGTCCAATGCCTGTGGAAGTCAGAAGAGGATATCAGATGCCCTGGAGCTGGAGTTACAGGTGGTTGTTAACTGCTACATGGGTGCTGGGAACCGAACCTGGGTCTTCTGCAAGAGCAGCCAGTGATCTTAACTGCTGTGCCATCTCTCCAGCCCCATTGTTGGTATTCTTAATCATAGCCATTCTGACTGGGTTAGATGGAAGTTTAAAGTAGTTTTAATTTGCATTCCCCAATGGCTAAGGATGTTGAATGCTTTCTAAAAGGTGTTGTCTAGCCATTTGTATTTCTTCTTATGAGAACTCTAAGTTTAATTTTATAGCCCACTTAAATTGGGTTGTTAGTTTTCTTGGTGTTTAGTGTTACTGAGTTCTTTGTATATTCTCATCACTAATCCTCTGTCAGTTGTATAGCTGGTGAAAAATTTCAGGCACTCTGTGAGCTACTGCCTCTTCACTCAGATGACAGTTTCCTTTGCTGTACAGATGCTTTTTAATTTCATGAGATCCTATTTGTTGATTGTTGGTCTTATTTCCTGTGTTAGCAGAGTTCTATTCAGAAAAGCACTACCTATGCTGAAGTATATGTTGAAGTACACTCACTACTTTCCTTTAACAGTTTTAGAGTATCAGGTCTTAGGCTAAGGTCTTTGATCCATTTGGAGTTGACTTGAGAGATACATATTTTCATTCTTCTGCATGTTGATATCCAGGTTTCCCAGCACCATTTATTGAAGGTATTGTCCTTTCTCCAATGTATATAGTTGGTACAGGTAGTTGTAGTTGCATGGACTTATATGTGAGTCCTCTATCGCTTATATTCCCGTCAACGGCAAGTAAGTCCCACTTTCCCCACATCCATGCCAGCATTTGTTGTTGTTGGGAAACTGACCAGAATGGGAGTTGGGAGGACCACATAGAGCAATGTGGCAGAGGAACTAGAGACATGGAGAGGGAACTCACTGGGGTCAGAGGAGCAGGTGATGTGTGGAAACAGAGTCTGGGTAGAGTGGGCTAGAGTCTTGGAGGGGTGGAGACACTTGCCTGTGTTAGAGGGACCATGTGGAGTAATGTGGCAGTGGGAATGGAGGCAGGGTGGGGGGATAGAACACATTTGGGTCAGAGGAGCAATACCCAAAATCTTTTTTTTAATTAAGATTGTAGACTGGAGAGATGGTTCAGCAGGTAAGAGCACTGGCTGCTCTTGCAGCAGACATGGGTTTGAATCCCAGCACCCACATGGTGGCTAAGAGCTGTCTATAACTCTAGTTCCAGGGGATCCAATGCCTTCTTCTGTCCTACAAGGGCATTATATGACATGGGTGCACTTGCACACATACACACAATACAAGCATACACATAAAATAAAAATAAAGCAAAAATAAATAAATAAAATTAAAATTGGGCTGGAGAGATGGCTCAGTTGGTAAAATGCTTGTCTCACAGGCATGAGAACTTGAGTTTAATTTCAGAACCCATGTAGAAAAGCTGGGCTTGTTACCACATGCTTGTAATCCCAATACTGTGGTTGGGGAGACTCTGGCAAGCCAGCCTAGCCTACTTACTGAGCTCCACACCAATGAGAAACTCTATCACAAACAAAACAAACAATGAACAACAAAACCAAGATGGATGGTACCTGAGAGGTAACACCTGAAGTTGGCCTCAGGCCTATACATACATGTGCACACACAAACACCTACACAAAATTTTAAAAATATTTTTCAAAGTTTGAGGCCAGGTGTGGTAGCACATACATTTAATTCCAGTTTGAATGAGGGTGGTCTACCTCCTGATGAGTTGTTGGTCAATGAGGCCCCTGAGGCCCCCAAAACAATGCAAGCTATTGCCATTGCTCTTGGAAGCTTGTCAGAATTGGATAGTAAGATGCTGCTGAAGACATCTCATGCTTTGGTTGTAGAACATCAAGAAATCAAGCAGGGACTGAGCTCAAAGCAGACTTTCATATTGCCATGGTGATGTGTTGGCTGCTGGGAAAGGATTATTATCACTTACTCACAGTCAGCTTGAATCCTGCATACTACACTTCTGACCTCCCAGGCAAGATAGGCCAATGGTGTAATAGTGGCATGACTGTTATGGGGTAACCAACCATTTTGTGGTTGGATTTGAGGCCCACTCCACAGGAGGGAATTCACATCTGGCACTATAAACCTGGTTTTTAAAAATCCAACAAAAGCCGGGCGTGGTGGCGTACGCCTTTAATACCAGCACTTGGGAAGCAGAGGCAGGTGGATCTCTGTGAGTTCAAGACCAGCCTGCTCTTCATAGTGAGTTCCAGGACGGCTGGGGCTACAGGGAGACCCTGTCTCAAAAAGACCAAAAAATAAAAATTAAAAAAAAATTAAAAACCCAACAAAATACATGGAGGGCTAGAAAAATGGCTCAGTGGTTAAGGGCAATGACTGCTCTTGCAGAGAACCTGGGTTCCATTCCCAACACCCACATGGTGGCTAACAACTGTCTGTAACTCCAGTTCCAGGGGGTCCAATGTCCTTTTCTGACCTCCGTGGGCACTGCACAACACGGGTGGACTTACATGCATGTAGGCAATACACTCATACACATAAAATAAAATTTAAAAAATAAAAATGCACATGATTGGGGAGGTCATGGGTGTGAAGGGGGAACCGACTATGGTTGTGTTGTGAATTGGACATGATGTGCGTATTTCATTACCTTCTACGTATTTATGCTCACACTCATAGTGTGACTGTCAGCTTTGCTCAGTCAGAGGAGCCTCTTTTTGCAACGTGCAGCAGTCACTTCAGAGTCTTATAACTGGTCAAAGTGCTGAGAATAAGTGACTGTTTGAGTGCTCTGCTCCAAACGGTACAGCTGTGTCCTCACCTCCAAGGCTTATAGAATATAATAGGAGCCGGGCAGAAAGGATATAAGAGCCAGAGAAAAGGATGAAGTCTTGCAGAATGCTGTCTTCTGGCAATTACACCCTTTTGCTATCAGCAGCTGTTATGATCTGCACAAGACCTGTAAGGCTGGACTTTTCAACATTCTGTCCTGATGAAGAGAGAAGCTCCTAAGACCCTGCTCCTCCCTGAGGATGTATAGGCAGCTGGTAACTAATAGGGGGAAGCACAGGAAGCCCCTCCCCTCCTTGAGGATCTAGAAGCAATTAATTGTTGCTGGGAAAGGGAGAAATTTTCTTCAGTGGTGTAACCACTGGCAAGCAGCCCATGCTCTTGTCAACCCCTCACTCATACTCCTGTAAGTAACCCTAATAAAAACTCATTGGTTCATGATGTTTGAGCAGATGGAAGTAGCTCTAACATCTTATTTGGTTGGCTGATGGGAATAGTTCTAACATCTTACTTGGTTGACTGAAACTTGGACTCAATGGCCCTCCATTCAGTAGGAATGAGATGCCAGCATTTCCAAGGCAGTGTGGAGGTAGGACCTCAGAGGCTTAGGAAGAAAGGAAAATCAGTCTATAATATGCATACCCATATCCTAACACATCTTCCAAGATGATCCAACAGATCCTCCCTAAACAAAATCACTGAAAGATAAATGGGTTAAGGATGCCTGCATTCTTTAAAATTCATTTAGATATGGCCCTTGGGTCATCACCCTGATTTTGATGGGGTTAAGGAATCCTGAAGCAACAGGGGTCCTGAGACAACTAAAACCAGGTGGCCATATTTATCATGAAGAGCAGCAGGAACATATTAGTAATCAGATTACTCTGACCCTCAGGGATCCAAGTAGTGGTTTATTTCATCACAAAGTAAAAACATAAATTAGCAACCTACTAAAACCTTGCTGGTCTGTATTAGGAGTCAACAGACTCTAGCCTTCTGTTTATTTTATAGATAATATTTTATTGGAATGCAATCATACCCATTCACTTACATGTTTTCTGTGGCTACTTCTCTACTACAATGGGAAAGCTGAATATTTCTAACGAAGACACTTTGACCTTGAAAGCCTAAAATATGGACTATCTGGCCCTGCACAGGAGAGATCTATAATTCATACAACTGGAAAATGTTTGGATCTGATGACTAAAGACCTGGTTTGAGTCACTGAATTGAGTCATGACCTCTCACCCAGTTTAGGCCTATGGAAATTCATAGACCCATCATTCCCTAGATGAAGGGGCAGGATTATGCAGCATTGCCAAAGGATACAGGAAACATTTCTCCAAGACTTCCCTGCAGAGCTCTGTAGTCATTTACTAGAGTGGCCAAGCATGGGAAAAAAGGAACTACCCAGATGACTAAGAGATCACTAGACACTGGCTCTGAATTGATGCTGATTTGTAAGGATCCATTTGTGCCACCAGAGTTGAGGCTTAGGGGAATATGGAGTCTTGTCCCCAATCTCTCTCAATGTGGCCCTGGTACATCTACAAACCCACTCTGTAGTTATTCTATCAGCTCCTGAATGTATAACAAAAATAATTGTACCTAGAGCCCAAATTAATCCTCATGTTAGCTCTCTGAAACACAGAAGAAGGGTGACTTTGGAAGAACTAAGTGCAATCTCTTAGAATGTCTTCTCTCTTCCAAGATATTAAGTCAGAAGGAATATTACATCCCTGGAAGAAATGCAGAAATTTGTGTTAATGCCAAACACTTGAGAGATAAAAGTGTTATATCACTTTCCCACTTAACAAGTTTGTGGAGCTATGCAAAATCGAGATGAATTTTGACCATGGATTATGGCAAACTAAATCAAGTGGTGACTTTGATTATAGGTGATATTCTAAATGTAGTGTCTTTATTACAAGTCAATAGCTTCTGGCTCTTGGTATGCAGTTGTGGACCTAACTAGAGCATCTTTCTTTCACACCAATTTGCAAAGGCTAGCTAGGCATAGACTGCTTTTGCCCAAAAGGGTCAATAGTATCCTTTCATAGTCCTGTCCTCAGCCTAAGTCAACTCTCCTGCTCTCCACCGTGATAGTCTATAGAAACTCTGATTGTATTGATAATCTATTAAATATAACTTTTTCTTGCTGTATTTATAATATTAAGCAAGAAGTAGCAAATAAATTAGACACATGAGACTCAGAAAGTGAAATATGACCACAAAAATCAGGAACCTACCAGTCCAGTGGTATTTCTGGGATCTGGAGAGTATGGAGTATGCCCCCTTCATGATGAAGGCAAATTGCTACACCTTGAGCCACTTACTACACAAAAAAAGGAAGCTCAGTCTTCAGTAGTCTGTTTTAGTAGATTGGATTCCTAATATGCTTTCTGATTTTGATCCAAGTCACCCTGAAGCTGACAGTATTGAATTAGGATCAGAGTAACCAAAACCTTACACCAAGTCCAAGCTGCTCTTCCAGTTACTCTCTTACCCAGTGATGTTCAAAGGGCCTTTGGAAAATAATAATGTTTACAGCAAGCGCCCTCCTCCCCCAGCAAGAACCAACAGGATAATCACAGTGTATCCCTCTCAGACTTTTGATACATCTCTATTGGCTTCTGGAGAATGGTGTTTCTGAGAAATGTCTTCTGGCTTGATCCTCAGTAAAGTCCATACATACATACAGAGATGACAGGTAGCCATGCAGATGTGGAGAGCTTCCTGTCATGAAATTTGTGTTATCTTGCATCAGCTATGAGGTTAGTTGTGCACTACAACCATCTGTCATCAAGAGCAGAGGTTATTTTAAAATATGATCTTGATGGGGCTGGAGAGATGGCTCAACGGTTAAGAACACTGCCTGTTCTCACAGAAGACCCAGGTTCGAATCCCAGCAACCGCATGGCAGCTAACAACTGTATGTAACTCCAGTTCCAGGGGATCCAACAATCTCTTCTGTCCTCTGCAGGCACTGCACGACATGGGTGCACTTACCTACATGTAGGCAATACACACATACACATAAAATAAAAAATAAAAATAATTTTAAAAAATATGATCTTGAGCTGGAGAGATGGCTCAGTGGTTAAGAGCACTGGCTGCTCTTGCAGAGGACCCAGGGTAGATTCCCAGCACCCATATAGTAACTAACAACCATCCATAACTCCAATTTCAGGGGATCTGATGCCTTCTTTTGGCCTTTGTGGACATTGCACAACACAGGTGCACATACATATGTGCAAACATAACACTCACACACAAAATAAAAATAAATTTAAAAATAAAGGGCTGGAGAGTTGGCTCAGCGGTTAAGAGCACTGACTGCCCTTGCAGAGGACCAGCGTTCAATTCCCAGCACAAACATGACAGCTAACAACCATTCTAACTCCGACGCCCTCTTCTGACCTCCTCGGACATTGCATGATGACACGGGTGCACTTGCACTCGGGTGCAGTTACACACATGCAGGCAATGCACTCTTACACATAAAATAAAAAATGATAAATAAAACATTTTTTTAAATTTAAAAATAAAAATATGAGCTCACAGAGACATCATATACAAGTAAGTTGTGAATCAGTTCCCTTTGACACCGACACTCTCCACATTAACTCCTCCCTCATTCCAGGCTTCTGACCTTATAAAAAGTTCCATCAGAGCAATTGCCTGAAGAAGAAAGAACTAAGGGCTAGTTTATAAATGGTGCTTCATGATATATAGACGACACAGAGGTAAACACATGTAGCGGACGAGGTCAGCAGACTTCATTCGGAGGTCTGGAGAAATGGCTCTGTCAGTACATGTCTGCTGCACAAGCATGAGGACCTGGGTTTGGATCCCCAGGATGCCCATTAAATCGAGACATGGTGGCACAATTCTGTAACTCCAGCATTGTGGGGATGGAGACAGGTAGAGCTCCTTGGCCAGTCAGCCTAGCTGAATCAATGAGCTCCAAGTTCAGTGAGAAATTCTGTCTTTAGCCATCTGGAGAGGTAGAAAGACCAGAATTTGGATCCTAGTACTCACAAAACAGGCTAGGTGTCCCACAAGCACCTGTAACCCCCTTGGAGTCCTTACCTTGCCTCTATATAGTTAACTACCTTTTCCTATTAATGAGTCTTTGGATTCAATTCTCCTTACTCAAATTGCCATGTGGTTTCTATCCTGGATTGAACCTGACCTGCATACCACCCTAGGGTGGGCACACCCCTTGTCCTGTTCCTAAAAAAATCCTCCGCCAGACAGGTGAATAGTCAGACGTGGCTGCCAACTGACTGCCATTTTTGTATAAATTGTCCTTTATGATTAAACTGTCCCCT
This sequence comes from Nannospalax galili, assembly GCF_000622305.1. Classification (NCBI taxonomy): domain Eukaryota; kingdom Metazoa; phylum Chordata; class Mammalia; order Rodentia; family Spalacidae; genus Nannospalax; species Nannospalax galili. Next base: position 157,949 of record NW_008343559.1, on the reverse strand, counting down.
TGGAGACAGCCTCCTTCTAGCCCCTGAAGAAGAATGCACACACCTAGCCACTGGCTCCATTGCATGCAACAAAAATGACAGCTAGAGTAGACAGGGCAGTCTGGTTTGTAATATCAACCAGACCTTGAGTTATGACCTTTGACCTGCCTGGGAACACTGCCACTATCCACAAAGCCCTAGAAATAACATTGGGATTCTCTGAAGACATGTAATTATGTTCTGCTCTGCACACAGCAGTGAGGCAACTAGAGGCATGAAGAGGCCAGCTCAGGAAAAGAACTGAGGGTGGCATCATGCAGCCCCAAGTACCAAGCCTCATGAGTCTAGAGGTCCCCAATATGTAATTGTATGAGCAGCGGGCTAAGCCCAATTTAGAGTGACAGATCTGTTCAGAGCAGGGAGCATCTTCCAGGCTGACTTATGCAAGACTTCTTACCTAGGAGACAGGGATAGGAACAGTGATGGCCTCAGTCTCTGGCATTCTCTGCTAAGACTTGTCAGACCCCTCACAATGTGGCAAGTCAATGTGTTCCCATTTTCCTTCTGTTTGTCAGAGGAGGACCCTTCAGCCCCAAGAGGCTGCCAGGAACCCCATGCAAGGTATCTCCCTCCACAGGTCTCATATAGCCCGGCAAATTATCTCTTCAAATCCGTCAAAGATGTCTTCTGTATAGCATGAGCAAGCAGTGACATCCTTTACCATATCCTGCTCTGTGTGGAGGCTCTCAGTGTCTGCCGTGATCATTGCTCTCTCCGGGCAGAAGTTGCTCGGCTGCAGGTCCTGATGATCATGTGCAGTCGTAGCAGGTCTGGCAGGTCTCGGGCAGAGTCTTGGTGTCTCCATGTCTCGGGCACGAACGTCAGGATGCAGGTCCTGATCATCATGTGCAGTCGTGGCAGGTCTCGGGCAGAGTCTCGGTGTCTGATGTCTTGGGCAAGAACGGTGGGATGCAGGTCCTGATCATCATGTGCAGTCGTGGCAGGTCTCAGGCAGAGTCTCAGTGTCTCGATGTCTTGGGCAAGAACGTCGGGATGTGGCCAGACAGAGTGATGGTCTGTATTGGTCTCAGGAGTTGCCAAGCATCGGTGAACTGGCCGAGTCTCTGGCTTTTTATATGCTTTTTACTGTCAGTCTGTCATTGTCTTGACGTCAGTGAGTTCAGCTGGTGTCTTAGATATGGTGACTGCTCTTGGGTTACTTATCACACTCACACATACATTCTGTTAAACTCAGTTAAGGCTCATGCTTCCTAGTTCAGCTTATCTTGTCAACCATAGCTGTCACATAGTTCGTGGTTTCAATCACTTTCGTTTTTACAGATTGGATTTCTATTTCTATATTCTAAGTTCTATGATATGTGTTATGTTTCTATTACATTCATTACACAGAGGCAGGCAGCTTCACCAGCAGAGCTGTGGAGCTTCCTTTGCTGTTTGCTGGCTCCTGAGCCACCCCTCCCCCACTCAAACGCACGGGCCCCATACATCACAAGTTCCAGCATGACGTCACAAACACCAGGGCTTGCCTGGATACAGAGTAGCCACAAGCCGCTCATTTTTCCTTTTGCTGTTCTCCCCATCGCTCATTTTTCCTTTCGCTGTTCTCCCCATCCCCGATTTGCTCAGTTATCTCCCTAAACGAGGACTTTTCAGGGCGACGTGGCGTGGCTGCCTGCCTAGCCTCTAGCTCCATCCCGATTATCCTCCCCCACATCTTACGGCCTGTCAGCTGCCCCTGCCTGGCTGGCCTTGCCGGGTTGCTCCTACCAGGGGAAATCCATCTGTATAGAGACTGGACCCGCATTGTTCCCGTGGCCGCCTGGCCTCTGCAGCAGCCCCGGGAGGCAATATATCTTTGGGATGTTCCAGCCTGTAAGAACCACCGTGGTCCCTCTTTCAGGGCGCAAGACCACTCTCCCTATTACTCCACCAGTGAGGATGGTTCCAGCTCTACAGCCCTTGACATCTGGTCACCTTCCTCCTCCTCCTAAAAAGGCCAAGAGGGAAGAGGAGGAGAAGATGGATATAGAGGAGGAGGGGGACAAGGAGAAGAAGATGAGATCGAGGAGGAGGAGGAAAAGGAAGAGATGAGATCGAGGAGGAGGAGGACCGGAGGCGGCCGATGGGGACAGAAGGTCAAGAGGAGAAGAAAAGGAGCACATTCAGCAGCCATGTGCAAACATCATCGACGACCTTGGGGGCCAAAGTGAAAATGGTTTCCGTGAGGCCACCTTATGGGCCTCAAGAAGGAAATGGACAGCCTCAGAGGATGACTTCTTTGATGTCTCCCAGGAAGATATCCCATGGCCTTAGCAGCCCCAGTTCTTACCATCGTACAGGAGGCACCCTCTCTCTTGGGCAGTGTGGTGTGGTTGCACCAGGATGCCCCGAACCAGCTGTTCCAAACTTCGGGAGGCCTTTCCCAAGGAAGAACTAGAGCTAAGTAACCGCCTAGGCTCTGCAGGATCCCAGAAGTCACGGAAGGAGGGGCAGGGCAAAAAGCCTCAGATTACTGTACCAGGAGCCTGTGCTGCTCCTATACCTGCACTAAAGAGGACCTACAAGAGAAAAGCGTCCACTTTAGAGCTGCTGCTGCCACCCCCAGGGCCACAACTACAGTGGGATGGAGGTGACACGCCCCCACCTCCCAAGATTCCATGCATTGACAAAGGAAAAGAACTGGATAGCATGATGACCATGAAGGGTCAAGCCATCCTATGGGCATGAGGGTTTCGCGGGGCGCCAGCGGCCGGGCGTGGCACCGGTCTCCCGCGCGCCATTGGGGGGACGTGGGGCAGGTCACGCACCATGTTGTTGAGACTCTCCATGGCTACCGGGGCTGGCTCCTCTGGCGGGACGCTGTCAGCTGCCCAGGCAGGTTCCGTTCCAAACCACCGTGCACTCCCTCGAGATACGAAATCTGCCAGCCGCGGGATCACGTGGGGATGTGTGGGAATGGCGAAAGCTAGACCTTCGTGAGTCGTTGATGGAAGGAAAGCCCCCTCCAGGGAAATTGAATCACAGGATTCAGTGTTACAGCTTCACATAAGTGATACAGCTCAGATCTCAGTGATTCAACTCCGATTTATTGAGGGGAAACCAGGATACTTATACTGTGGGGGTAGTGGCAAAGCCTTAGTTGGTAGGTGCTTTTAGAATGCCTCATTTACATGTGGTGGTGGGCTCCTGCCAGGCTGTCAGACAGTGCCTGAAAATCACACAGGAAAACCTGGCAGTTTCAGAGCCAGAGGCCATGTTTCTGTGACGGCTACTTCAAAGATGAGTCAGGAAGAGAGTGGGAAGGCACCCTGCTGATAAAAGGAGTCTCTGCATATGAACGCCGAGCCCATGGGCTATCCGGACATGGAGAGACAACTACCTTACACAGCAGGTGTCCCCAACATCTCCCCCTGTTTAATTTAAATATGGGGAAGTGCCATCACCAGCCCTAAGGGCCAACTCATCTGTCTCGGGAGAATTCAAAGTCTGATAATTGACCATGGCCTGTTTTGTAGTGATTTTAGCAAATGGCAGTAATTTGTCAGCAAGGAAATCTTAAAAACAGTGAGCAAGCATCAAAATAATACACAGTATTACCAGGGGGCAACAAGGGGTAGGAGCCATGTAAACAAGGGATTGCTAAGCCAACCTAATTGTTTGGTGGGTTGAAATCTTGAAAATAGATTACAAATTTTTTAAAGAGTGTTAACATTGGTTTCAACAACATTTGATTCATTCACAAAGAAAGAGCATTTTTTCCCAATATCATACACCCTTCTTATGTTTAGCAGTTATTAAGTCCAATGTTCTTCTGTTGTGGAGCACAACCCTGGCAAGAGAGTTTATTTGTTGTTGGAGAGATTCCAGGCTGTCAGTCACGGATGTTATTGCTTGGTTCAGCTTGTCGCAGCCAGAGCAGGATCAGGCACAGCTTGGATGGAGATTTCCCGCCAGGTGCTTGGCTTGAAGTAGTTGTCGCCATAGCAACACCTCCAGCATCCAGTGCAAGTTCGATCTCTACCATCAGGGGGAAGAAGATCTTTCTCTGCTGGTAGCTGTGTAGGAGGAAAGGGCTTCTTACACCTGGAATGTACTAGTACACAAAAGATGGGCAAAGAGAGATTAACAGTTTTGGGCTTTTCCTTGCACTATAGGAAGAGAAGGGGCGATGCGTGCTGTACTGGAGAGAGTAGTTAGGCATTTGTAATGAGTAGGCTTGCTGCTGAAAATGCAAATTGAATAGTTAGCCAGTTGTTTGAATCCACTTAGATGAGAGTCAGTGAAATCTTTTTCTGTTCCTGGGTAGAGAAGAGTGGTAACTGGTATGGCTGTCAGTAGAAATCTATTGCTGGATGCACAAAAAAAAGCAGTTAGACATTGGGGTAGGTGGTGAAGGGAAGAAAGTTAGACTTGTTCCAGGACATAGTCGATCTTATCTGGTCCTCTGTCTTTCCTGTAGAATAATATTATGAGTTAGCACAGACTTAGCTGCAGGTGCAAGCTGTTGAGAGACATGAAAGTTAGCTGTGGGGTACCTAGAGAATGCACCTGAGTAGAATTTTGTGATTACTCCCATACTCCAGCGATTGTCCCATGGATCTGATTTTTTCCTTGAAATGTTTCTTTGACCGAA
>NW_008343559.1:149275-153194 GCF_000622305.1 Nannospalax galili | reverse complement strand
AGGTACAAGCTTTGGAGAGATATGAAAGTCAGCTGTGGGGTACCTAGAGAATGCACCTGAGTAGAATTCTGCTATTACTCCAATACTCCAGTGATTGTCCCATGGATCTGATTTTTTCCTTGAAAAACAAAATCTCTAGAACATGGTATTAGGGAAAGTGGGGGCTGGCTGAAGCATTGGTGTTAAGCAGGGTAAAGACAGCCACGAGGATGACAGAGAAGGAGGCTCCAGGGGGACATCTGTGGTGGGCAGTTTCCACTAGGTCATGGATCTCTTTCCATGTGATCCAGTGTGGCTCTGGATGTCATCCCTGCCTCTTTCTTTTCTTCGTCTCTGGCAGGGTCATGAGAGCCATCTTTTACGTGGGTGGGGAGGTGTCGGACATTTCTAGCTGGAACTCAGATAGGCTTTGGTTGATACTGTGGGAAAACACAAGCAAATCCTCTCCCTGTGGTCAACAATGGATCTGGTACTTTCCATAGTCCATCAAAGGGGTCTCTCCATTTAACCATGTTGGGTGGTACTGGGTGTGTTTGAGCCCAGTGTCAGGTGACGGGAGGAGCATCTGTCCCTCTATATACATTAAGTACATTAAGGGTAAACAAGGCTAAGGTTAATTGAATATTGGGAGAATATGTTGTTTGAGCCTGTCTTTTTAATTGGTCCTTTAAGGTTTTGTGTGACCTTTCCACAATGACTTGTCCCTGTGGGTTGTATGGGATGCCAGTGTGATGGATGATTTTCCACGCTTCAAAAAAATTTTTAAATGAGGAGCTAGTAAATGCTGGGCCATTGTCTGTCTTTAATTGTGCAGGGAGGCCCATAATGGCAAAGGATGAAAGCATATGATTTACCAGCTTTTTAGAACTTTCACCAGTTTGGGCAGTGGCCCAGAGAAAGTGAGAGTAGGTGTCTATAGTTACAAATACATATTTCTGTCTGCCAAATTGGGGGACATGAGTTACATCAATCTGCCATAGGGCATTAGATTTTAATCCTCTAGGATTGCATGGAGCATGAATTCCATCTTCACGGACAGCCTGGCATAATTCTCTAAGTTCTGCTGCTGGGAGCGGGTACCAGGCTAGTGGGCATTGCCTTGTTATTTGTAAGTTAACAGGAAAAGCCTCTACCGGTGGGATTTGAGGGTCCTGAGGCCATTGAGGCTGGCAACTTTCACTATCTCTAAGATTACACAGTTGCTCTGTGGCTGTAGGGCGTGCCTGGAACAGCGCCACAGGTGGTGGCAGCCGAGGTGAAGGGGGAGGGGGATTTATCTGAAGATCTTTGGGAGCTTTTGAAGTCTTGGTGTTAATATCTGGGCTTGTTAAATCAGCAGGAGGGGGGTAAAGATTAATTTTGCTGATGAGTAGGTTTTGTCTGACTTCTGTTGAATCTGCTACTGGGCAATTTTTAGGGTCCTTTTTATCGTTTGAACCTTCCCCTTTATTATTTTCTGGTGCTTGTAAGCTTCCCTCGATCTTAGGTGGGTTTCCTAAGCATTGTTGGATGGCTGCTATTATGGGGAAAAAGGAAAGGGGAAAATTATGCCTTTTCTGGATTTCTTTTTTACGAGCCAGATATGCAATGCTAGTCCAGACCTCTGGATCAGACGTGTCTGCTGACAGGATCCAGGGCACAAATTGATATACTTCATTCCAAAATTTTAAGCTTTCTTTTTGGGAGATCTTAAGCCCTCTTGATTTAAGTAAGGCTCTAAGGGAACGAATTTGGAGTTTTTTCTGGCGTGATGTCGAATTACCCATTATAAAAGGAAAATAGCGTTGTCTTAGCTTTTAACGTTTCTGTAGTAGCCTGACACTAAGGGGTTGGAACGCTCTTACAGATACAAGCCTGGCTGCAGACTTTAAGGTCTACAGAAAAAAAAAATGGCACTTTTAAGTCTTTTGTTCAACGCAAGCCGCCTTGAACTTTCAGGTGCTCCGCAGGGGCTAGTTAATTTAAATTCTCACCTAACTGGTTTTAGCTGCGGCTTTAATGCCCTGGGGGGCAGGATAACAAAACTGATTAGGGAAGTTTAATTTTAGAAGGAGAAAATAGAAAAAGAGAGATTTGCCAAGCCCCATGAGTGGGGTGGCTTGTAGGCATAGCCGCCTTTTAAGGAGGAAAAGAGAAAGATTGCCAGGCCCCACGGGTGGGGAGGCTTGTTGGCACAGCTGCCTTTTTAGTCTCCTGATGGGAGACGAAGGAAAGAAAAGATTTCTGCTTCTCTCCTGGTGGGAGAGGTACTCACGAATTCTGCGTTTCCGGGGGCGCCAGCTGCTGGCTGGCGCGAAGTTCAGAGGCCCCACGTTGGGCACTGGACATGGGCGTGCGGGTTTCACGGGGCGCCAGCTACTGGGCGTGGCGCCGGTGTCCTGCGCGCCGTTGGGGGGACGTAGGGCGGGTTGCGCACCATGTTGTTGAGACTCTCCGCGGCTACCAGGGCTGGCTCCTCTGGCGGGACGCTGTCAGCTGCCCAGGCGGGTTCTGTTCCAAACCAGCGGGCACTCCCTCAAGATACGAAATCCGCCCGCCAGATCACATGGGGATGTGCGGGAATGGCGAAAGCTAGACCTTCGTGAGTCATTGACGGAAGGAAAGCCCCCTCCGGGGAAATTGAATCACAGGATTCAGTGTTACAGCTTCAGATAAGTGATACAGCTCAGATCTCAGTGATTCAACTCCATGGGGTACTCTGTGGGGGTAGTGGCAAAGTCTTAGTTGGTAGGTACTTTTAGGATGCCTCATTTACATGTGGTGGTGGGCTCCTGCCAGGCTGTCAGACAGTGCCTGAAAATCACACAGGAAAACCTGGCAGTTTCAGAGCCAGAGGCCATGTTTCTGTGACGGCTACTTCAAAGATGAGTCAGGAAGAGAGTGGGAAGGCACCCTGCTGATAAAAGGAGTCTCTGCATATGAACGCCGAGCCCATGGGCTAACCGGACATGGAGAGACTGCTACCTTACACAGCAGGGGTCCCCAACAGCATGATGACCATGAAGGGTCAAGCCATCCAGAGCGCAGATGATAAAGTGGGAGCCTCACAGCCTAAAACCCAGGTGCTAGCAGCCTGCACCGCCTCAGCCTGCCTTGCCTATCCCCCAACCTGTGGCAGGGCATGTGGGCTTTCTGCCCCTTTCCACTAACTTCGTGGTTTCCAGCCCAGCTATTTCTGCCTCTAGGCTGCTGGGCCCCCAATTCTGTGTGTGCCTCTGCCTTCCCTAACACCTAGTACACCCACAGTCCCCATTTCTCCTTTGACTTTTCCTACTGGCTCTCTCCAGCAAGACGGAATCCCAAACCCCAATGTGCATTGATCCCTCTTCTCTGCCTTTTCCCACTGCTTCCATAGCCCCTACCCCCAGGAATGCTCCCACAGTCTCTTCTACCACAGAAGCCCATGTCTGTGAAGACATGAGCTGGGAGCCATCTTCGGAGCCTGCAGTAATGGACATGGATACCACGCCCCCTTTGGAGACAGTTATTCTCAGATCACCTCCAGGAAGCTAAATGCCCTTTGCATTTGGGCACGGCTGTGCCACAGTGCCCCCTGGCACTCCTGCACTCACGGTCCCCTGCCCCAACCCTTTTGGGAAAAACCTGTGCACACCCGGGACCACCAATGGGCAGAGGCAGAAAATGTTTTCTGCCAGTGCTTCTGGTCTGAGGGTTCACCCTGGCCTGGTGCCACCACTGCCATCCATGGTAGCAATAACACCATCTCATCCTCCCATGGATTTTGAGTCCACAGACACCACCCCACCTTCTCAGGCTGTCCTCTTGCACTCTTGAACTGCCTCTGACCTTGTCTCCACCAGGTTGCTGGCACAGTCAGTTTGGGGGTCTACCGCAACTTGCAACCATACCGGGGCTCCCTCTCAGCCCACTGGTGCATTACTGAACTAGAAGCAGCAGC
>NW_008343559.1:147014-149023 GCF_000622305.1 Nannospalax galili | reverse complement strand
ACTCCCAGCACACCAGCGTCGATGAACCCTGCAGCCAGCCAAGCTCCAAGGAGAGAACTTGTGACATGGCGTGCCTACCCAAGGCCCCAAGCCCACAGCTGGCTACTACATTGCAGGACGGAAGGGGGAGGACAGTAGCACTACCGTTGCCCCCATTATCTAAAAACGCCGACATCCGTCCAGGCAGAACTGATGCTGTGAAACCAGGAACCAGAAGATCACAAGAAGAGAGGTGCATAGATCACCTGCTGCCCTCCCTGGCTCTCCAGGCCGACTCACGGTCAGGAGTATTTCACTCCAGCCCTTCGCCGGCAGCATAGTCCCTGCTCTTTACACAGCTGCGTATATTAGTATGAAATTTGATGTGTTCACCTATGCAGACCTCCAAAGCTCTGGTGACCAAGCATAATTATTACAACATTGGTCTTTATTTTTGAGTGTATTAACGGTTTATTTTCCCAAGCAGTTCCCTGGGTGTGCACAAGTTAGTTTATTGTCATGTTGATATAATGGGAAGCGCCAATGTGCTCCCCCCATTGCCCCACCCACTTTCTGGGTTGATCCTCAGCCCAGCAATGGGCTCAGGGGACTGTAGTTCATCACCCACCAACTTCACTCCCAGCACACCAGCGTTGATGAACCCTGCAGCCCCGCTCCAAAATGTAAGTGTAGAAAGCATTTTGGGATAAAACCAGAATTTAAATGCCACTCATCTAGTCATGCGTTTTCTGGGGTTTTCACTGCTGTTTGGCTTATGTATTGTTTTTTCTCCTGTAAGAGCTCCTGATTGGTTTCCCAAACCATCCAAAATGAAGAAAACCATAGCTGGCATGGACAGAAACAATTCAAGGTAAGACATCTATTCTTCATTTTTTTTTTTCAAAAAAGCTTTGTATTCAGGTGGTCCAAGGCTTAGGAGGGGCTCTGGGGCATTTCAAAGCTGCCTACTGGCTGGAGAGGTTCAGGTAGAGGTCTGGAGGCCAGCTGATGCAGGGCAGAGGCGGGAGCCCCCTGGAAGGCATGGAGACCTAGTCCTGCTTGAGGGTGAGGCACACAAACATATGCTCGCCCAGTGATGGCTGAGGCAAGCCAGCCTGTGGCCCGCTGAGCCCAGCCAGCCTGGGGAGGTTGGTTAGGTGGTCTCCCATCTTCTTGATGAGCTTCACCTTCACCTTCACCTTCTCATCCAGGAAGTGATTCTCCTGGAAGTCACAGAGATGGGGGGGTCTGTGTGGGCAGAACCCAGGGCATGAAGATCCAAGAGGGACTGGCCTGGCTTCATGCTCTTCTCCAGGGCCAAGGCGGCTTCCATGGTCTCCCGGGTTTTACCCCACTCATCCTGAGCTGGTTTCTGCACATCTTGGAAGAACATATGACTGAGGCCCTGGTTCTGCAACTTGAGCAGTTGCTTGTGTCCTTGCCCTTTTCCTTGGCCAATTCGCGGAAGAAGGAGCCCACGCCCTGCCCTCCAGGGCTACACCATCAAAACAGTAGCCCAGGGAGAGGTAGGTGCAGGAGGCCCACAGGTGCAGGTTGACCAGGCAGTTGGCTGCAGCCTCCACCTGGGTGGAATAATTCTGATGGATCTGGGAGGTCATCCTGATAGGCAGTGTTACATAACAGTTGAGCACACTACTCAATGAGAGTTCCTGGGAGCCCTGAGGGGCTATAGTGAGAAGCTGTTTACCTATTAAAATTAAAGCTAAAACATCATAAATACAAATTTTAAAATAAACTAATAGAAAAATGGACAAAGGCTGTAAATAGGTAGGAAACTTCTATGCTTAAAACATTTTCTTGTTTTTCTATGTATGTGTGAGGTATGGTTGTGTGCGTGTGCAACATTTGTGTGTAAAGACCCCACGGTGATATTGGAAAAGTACTTTTCCACCTTATTCTTTGAGACAAGACCTCTCAATCAAAACTAGAGCTTGCTGATGTGTCCCATAGTCTCTGAAACTTGCTTGCCTGCTGGGTGGAGGAGTTGGGAGAGATGATCCCCTCCCTCC
>NW_008343559.1:145568-146915 GCF_000622305.1 Nannospalax galili | reverse complement strand
CTTAACCATCCCCAGGCATTAAACATATTTTTTTTTTTTAAAAAAAACTTTCTTCATTAGTAAGTAGAGGCATAAAAACTGAAATAACAAGGAATCACCATTTCAATTCATCACCAGGATGATCCTAGGTGTCAGCAGGACATGAGAAAGGGACTGTGATCCGTGTTAAACCTGGCCAAACTGACCCAAGGAGAAGCGACCAGGAAGCACAGACAAGTGACGAGGATATTTGTTTTTTTTAATCTCTTTTGGGTGGGGAGAGAGAAGGATTTTTGAAAACAAGGTCTCAAGTAGCCTAGACTGGTCTTGAACTTACTATGTGGCCAGGAATGACCTTGAATTCCTGTCCTCCTGCCTTTACTTTCCAAGTGCTGGGATTACAGGCATATATCCACCCACTACCCTCACCACCCCTGGCTGGGAGAAGAATTTTTTTAAAGCTACAAGTAACCTGTCTTTAGCTTTGCTTATTTCTTTAGTTTTTTCTTATTTATAACCAGATCAGTTAAAAATCAAAAAATTAAGTTGCGAATATTGGCACAGACCTATTATCCCTGCCAATCTGGAGACTGAGGCAGGAACACAAGTTTAAGGCCTGCCTGGGCTCCAAAGTGAATTCAAGACCAGACTGGGCAACTTAGTGAAACCCTGTCTCAAAATTAAAAGTGAAAAGATGGCTGGAGGGGCTGGAGAGATGGCTCAGTGGTTAAGAACATTGACTGCTCTTGCAGGGGACCCGGGTTCGATTCCCAGGACCCACATGGTGGCTAACAACCACCTGTAACTTCAGTTCTATGGGATTCAATGCTATTCAATGCCATCTTCTGACCTCCAAGGGCATCACATGGATGCACTTACACACATGCAGGCCATACATTCATACACATAAAAGAAAAATAATAAATAAAATAGTTTTTGAAAATATGGCTGGAGGCTGAGGGCATAATCCAATGACAGAGTGATTGTCTATTATGCATAAGGTCCTGGGTTTAATCTCCAGTACAAAAAGTGGCAACAAATTAAATGTATACTCTTTAATATGGCTAAATCTCAAAATCTTTAAGTTTAAAAGTGCTAGAAGATTTATTTAAATTTCTGAAACACAAGATTATTACTATTTTCCAATATTTAACATATTAAAATATGGACTTGGGGAAAGTGTACATCAGCTTCAAATGGATGGCTGCTCCTGGGGGACTGGGAGAGGAGACAGAGGCATGGGGGCAGGAACAAGAGGGATGGGAGACTGAGTCTATAGCTCATTCTAGAAACTTTCACTTCATGCTTTTAAGAGACTTGAAACAAATATTGCAAAAGTTAAGATGAGTTAAATTTCAGTAGTTGGTA
>NW_008343559.1:141103-145440 GCF_000622305.1 Nannospalax galili | reverse complement strand
AGTTCCAGGACAGCTAGGGCTACAGGGAGACCCTGTCTCAAAAAGATCAAATAAATCAATCAATAACTAACTAACTAAATAAATAAATAAACAAATAAATAAAAGTATCAGAATCGGTAAAGAAAATATACAGTTAGCAAGCTAACACATGAACAATCTTTATTAGTTGAGAAAAAGCAAAATGGAGCCAAAATGAAAGTTTCAACATTGCTGATATAATAAGTAACATTAAAAACAATAAATGGAATGTTGATCGCAACATATACCCGCTGAAATTTTGGTACATTTGTAGTCAGATGCACTATATAACAACCAATTTGTAAAAATTTTAGGGAGTTTTTCAGAAAGTTAGACACAGCCACTCCGAGATAGTTAACCAAGTAAAAACTTTGTTCATATAAGACTGTGCATGGAAATGGTTAATGTGATGTCATTTATTATAATCGTTAAAAAAATCTAGCAATGGCTTGAAATTTTCATCTGTTAGAAGATGGATAAACATCCATTTGTTGCCTTGCAACATTCAATAGTAAAAATGAAGTATTGATATGATTGTTAAGTAGATAAATTACAGGTGTTTTCATGCTTAAAGGACCTGCACCAAAAGGCAGAATACTGCACGCTTGGAAATCTTTCTATTACTATTGCAAATGGTTAAGCTAAATAAACTTGTAAAGAGAAGTTCATTTTGATTCAGATTTAGAGGCCTTAGTCCATGCTCCTTTGGCTCTCTGTCCCTGGGCTTATGGTGACAAAGAACATCATGGCACATACTGGTGGCTGAGTAAAAGCTCTCCCCTCACGGGGAGGGAATGAAAGAGCAGGAAGTTAACATCTGGAGATCCTACAAAGCCTGGTCCCAATGGCCTGAGGATTTCCCATTAGTCCCAACATTTTACAGTTTCTGCCATCTCCAAACTACATAAATCCGCAGACCAGTCTTCAACACATGGGGGGCAGTCAAGAGTCAAATTTAAGCAGCATGCATCTATGCATATGACCTTTTTGCAAAGTCAAGATGTGAATGTAGAAACACTGTTACGATGTGAATGTGAACGTCCCCCAACCCCCATTGTGGAATGCTTTCCACAGTGAGATAAATTAAAACCACAAGCCAAAATAAATCCTACTTCCTTTAAGTGGCTTCTGTCAGGTATTCTGTCACAGTGACAAGAAAAATAACTAAAACAGACAGTAAACAGAGCAGTGCTTTTCAAATATTGTGTGGGGAGAAGTTGACTGTATAGGAGTATAAAGAATTTTCTCCTGCATGTTGATTAAGGTGTTGGTTATGTAGTTATGTAGACTACTGCTATTTCCCAAACCAATATAATTTCTAACTACATTCTAATACTTATACTCATGGATAAGTGTAGTTCTCAGTCATCATCCAAGAAGTTTCTTCTTGCAGCATATGACTGTTACAGAGATTCACAACTGATCAAAATACACAAAATACTTGGCCATGGGGGACCCAATCCAAATTGGCACGTCTATAACACAACCCCTTCACCTAGGGTTCAGGGAACATCGCAGAAGAGGAAAATGATTGTAAGAGCCGAGGTCCAGGCTGCCTGCTCTAAGACAGCATCTTCTAGACATAACAAGGAAGCTGCACCCACAAGATCTTGACACTATGGTTACCTTAACAAGACCTACCTAATGACAACACCAGTCGAAATGTCATTGTGGATGGGGAAAATGACACAGGGTCCCTCCTCTAGACAAGGTGCTACAAGCAATCAATGACCTCTGAGGAAGGGAAAATTAGTTTTCTCCTGGGACAAGCTTCCTGATAGATTATCCAATCCCAAGTGGTCAGCTCTAAACACACACACATACACACATATATACGAGCAGCACTTAATGGACTCAGTAGGTTGTGTGTGTGTGTGTGTGTACATACATATGTGTATAACAAAAATAATCAAAGAAGAGGTCATGAACGTGAGAGTGGACATGCTGGGGGAGCTCGAGGGGAGAAGGGGGAAATGATGGAAATATATTACTTGTGTATGAAATTCTCAATATGAAAATTAAATTAAAAAATGAAAATTAAGAACTCAACAGAGGTGCTAAATGACACGTAAAATGAACTGGCAAAAGAATTAGTAAAGCAAAAGGCAAGTCAGTGGAACATGTGTAGATTGAAGTGTGGGAAGAAATTTAAAAATGGCTGACATACACAACGTCTAACATAAATAGTTAACGTCCTAGTGGTGAGGAGCAAAGCAATGGATCTACAAAAATTGTTTAGAGGGAGAATGCCAAGATTTCCCCAAATTGAATAATTCTTAGGTTCTTAATCCCAAAGAGGGTAAATAGAAAGCAAAATACTTAAAAACCACATGCTTAGGTATATCAGAGTAAAACTACTGCAAAATTAAAGGCTAGAGATGTAGCTCAGTGGAAAGTACTTGCCTAGCATGTGCAAGGTCCCAAGTTCAAGTCCCCAACACTACAAAAACAGACAATAAGAAAACAGAAACAAGGGCTGGAGAGATGCCTCTGCAGTTAAGAGCACTGACTGCCCTCACAGAGGACCCAGGGTCTGGTCCTAGCACTCAAGCAGCTGATCCGATCACAACACTTGTAACCCACTTTCAGGGGATCTGATGCTCTCTTCTGGCCTCTGAGGGCACTGCATCCATGCTGTGCACTTACACACATGCAGACAAAACACACATGTAAAATAAAAATAAATCTTAAAAAAAAACAGAAACAAAGAAAAATTAGAAAGCATGTATTTGGAGGGAGGGTTGAGAATTGAAGACATGTTACCTGCAGAGAAGCAGAGAGACTGTCAGAAAATCCAACATGTAACGAAAGCCAGAGACAGTGGGAGGCATTCTCAAATTGCTGAGAAAAGACAACTTGCCGCCTTGAATAAAATCCTATTGAAAGTGAAATACCTTCTAAAGAGTGAAGGCAGAAAAAGGCACGTGCAGCCAAACAAAATCTGAAATAATATCTTAGCAGTAGATCTATACTAAAAGAAGCAATGAGGTGGTGGTCCCTGTGAGGGTCAGGGGGAGTAGCAGATCGATCGTTCAATCCGACAGTGACATGAGAGAAACAGGAACAGCAGAAAACATGTAAAAATACACGCAAGTTTAAACTCTGTCTACACAAGTAATGTCTTAAAAGGGTAAAAATATAGACAAAAAATAAATAAAAAATAAAATAAAAATGCAGATGGAAAACACAAGTTTTTCTAAGATTTTTGCATAAAGCAGATATTGATGACAATATTAATCTTACTTGTACTACAGGAAATGAAGAATTCATATTATAATATCTGGATAGTACAATGTAATTATTTGTAGCCAACAATTAGTAGAAAATGAAATACTCCAAAATACAAAATCCTCAAATAAGCAACATAGAAGACATGAATTTAAAACTATTGAATAAATAGGAAAATAAGGGTGTAGATACAAATGCATATATCAGATTTATTCAGACTGAATGTCCCCATTAAAAGGTGAAGATTGTAAAATCAAATGAAACTTTGAAACCTAGCTAGTGGGATCATCTATGTGTATTTAATTGTCCCACTTCTGATCCATGACAGGACCACAAAGTGTGTCAATTGGGGAAGCCCACCTGAGCCTGAAGTCAAGGCCAGTACCAGGGAAGCCCACCTGAGCCTGCTGACCAGGGCCCTTACTAGGGGCAGCCACAGAGCTGTGTAGCTGTTTGCATGGCTGACTAGTCTGTCACACTCTAACACTCTAAAGGAGAATGGTGTTCCCATAAGCCTCAACTTGAAGCACGCACAGGCTTTCTCCTGGACTTTACCTCATTCACATTTTCCCGTGTATGTTTTAATTTGGAACAGAATCCTTCCCCGTTATTAATATAAGCAAGAGCAGACTATTTTTCTGAGTCCTGAAAAATTCTTCTAGTAAATGAGAGTCTGAGCATGGTCTTGGAGACCTGCCACACACACACACACCAATCACAGGTTACTGATATCAAGAATAAAAGGATAATGAGAAGTTATTCTGACAATTTTAATATTATAAATGTAAGCTAATACATTTAAAATTGGGAATCAGCAAATTAATACAAAGACATAATGACATAAAACTGAAGAGTGTAGAATAGATGACTAGTCGTTTCTACTAAGATTTTATGCACAATTAAAAACCGATTTATAAAGCAGCCTACCCACAAGCAGGTGCATACAACCTCCAGGTCCACACCGCTTCCCAGAGGAACACTAACAATCAATAAAGAAACAAATAAGCTCATTTAAAACAACTCTTCCAGGAAACGGGAAGAGAAAACCCTGGCTTCTGTACTATTAATTACCAAAGGATACTAAGAAGACA
>NW_008343559.1:107097-141072 GCF_000622305.1 Nannospalax galili | reverse complement strand
ATAGATTTGCTATTTAAAACAACTGAAATTAATTTGAAACTATGAAATCGAGGAGAAATCATGCTACCTCAAAACCGAGGAACACATTAGATGGAATTAATAGCTTTTATAATAAATACTTTAATAGCTTTTGGGATGACTCGCAAGCCTCTCTCCAGGGTAAGTTGATCGCGCCTTCCACGCCTTGACTCCCCCAGCCTCATTCACCCTCCCGTCTCCCCCGCTTGTCTCTGCTCCTAGCCTGGGTCCTGTCTCATTCCTTATCTTGGCGCCACAGACACCTGGGGAACCACAACTGCTTCCTGATCCTGTGCATCCAGACCAACTCAGTTCCTTCTTGGGTCCCCAGGAGAGCTCTGGGCCTGGCCCTGCCCTCACCTCCCTCTGCTTCCCTGGGCTGCACAACCCACCAGCCTCACTTTCCTCTTGATTCTTTGCATTCAGACCAACGCAGTTCCTCAGTGCAGTCCCCAGGAGCCCTTGGGGTCTCTTGCTGTCCCCATCTCCCTTTGCATTTCTGGGTGGCACAGCCACCAGCTGCCCTAGACCAGCATCTTTCCTGAGCCAGGCTCCCAGGCCAGTCCAACCCCCAAATTCCTGAGGCCAAAATCGTTCCTGGAGGGATCCAGAACTTAGGAAAAAGCCTGAGAGCATCTGATGTTCATCTGACTCGGGCCTCTGTGGGAACTCCTGAGGATAAAAGCAATCTGGCCATTCCAATATAAAATCAAAAGAGAGAACTGGAAGCTTAGAGGAAACAGCTTTTCATGCCCCAAAAGTAAACCACAAACACACATAAAGTTTACAAAAAGAAGCAGACCTAAACTTGAAGGCTTGAGTCTCACACAAGAATCAGAAACTACAAAAGAAATTCACATGTCAAAATCAGAGATTTTGGTGCTGGGATTCAAACCGGGTCTTCTGCAAGAACAGGCAGAAGAAGTTCTTAACTGCTGAGCCATCTCTCCAGCCCCAGGAGTCAGGTTTTATTCCCAGCACCTACATGGCAGCGAAGCACCATCTGTAGCTCCAGCTCCAGGGGATCCAACGACCTCTTCTGACCTCCACAGGCTATGCATGACACGGGTGCACCTACCTACATGCAGGCAATACACTCATACACATAAGATAAAAATAATAAATAATTTTTTTTGTCTTTTTGAGACAGGGTCTCCCTATAGCCCCAGCTGACCTGGAACTCACTATGTAGACCAGGCCAGCCTTGAACTCATAGAGATGTGCCTGCCTCTGCCTCCCGAGTGCCACCACACCTGGCCCAATAAAATACTTTTATTAAAAAAGAAGCAAAAACAAAAAATATTTCCAGAGGGCTAGAGAGATGGCTGTGATCACATAAATCATAGCTGCAAAATGTGAAAAAAACTGCATGAAATTGCTTAGCTCTAAATCCTCAGTGAGTGACATCAACAGATCTCAATGTGTGGCTGCTAAGGGTTGGGAATGGATGATACAAAGCTAAATGGGAGAAACTACAAAATGTCATGTACTTGATAAACAAAATATGGTTTAACTATATATGCCTGCCATCAAAGACTGGGAAGATGCACAGAAAAATGAAAACAAACGAACAGTAGGACGATGAGGTGGGCTTCTTTCTTTTTAAACATTTTATTTATTTTTATTTTATATGTGTGATTGCTTTGCTTGCATGTATGTTGTGTAATATCCATGGAGGACAGAAGGGAGCGTCGGATCCTCTGGAACTGGAGTTATGGACGGTTGTTAGCCACCATGTGGGTGCTGAGTAAGGAACCGGGGTCCTCTGCAAGAACAACTAGTGCTCTTAAGTACTGAGCCACCTCTCCAGCCCCTGGGTCATTTCTTAGGAATGCTATAATGCATAAAAACCGGAGTGGAAAGAGGCTAAGAAAACAGGCTTCCTTGAGTCCCGAATTGGGGACTAGACTAAAATAACTGAATCGAGAAAGAAGTCTGGAGCGGGTGGAGTAAACCGTGTGATGAGGGTGAGTCAAGGCTCCAGAGCTAGATTGCAGCTGCTGGGGCTGGTTCGGGGCTCCTGGCAGCTTGAGCCTGGAGGCCGGCTCGCACCTGGGCCCCTGCGGGGGCGAGGCTAGGGAAGGCCCGCCCATGCCGGCGAAGGCCCTCCCCGCCCCCGAGCGGCCCGCCCTCTGGGAGCCGGAAGCCGGGTGAGCGAGGCCGATTGCCTAGTGTCGGCCGAAAGGAAAGCCCTGGGAGGACCCTCGCTGGCCCCGGGAGACTCCCCAGCCGTCCGCGACGGTGCGGGGGCCATGGGGAGTCCGCGCTGCCGGCCGCCGGTGGTCGGGGGCTCCGCGCTAGGACGGCTGCTCCTGGTCCTGAGCGCGCTGGCCTCGGGCCGCGCCTCCCCGGGGCTCCTGGACTTCCCGGCTCCGGTCTGCGCTCAGGAGGTGGGACCCTGAAGCACCGCGGGGGCGCGGCGGGGTGCTGGGAGGTGCGACTCGGGAATGCTGGATGGCGCGGACTCCGGGTGGTGGGGAGTTGGAGGGGGTACTGGGGGACGTAGACCCAGGTTGTTGGGCGCCACGGGGATGCTGGGGCGATGGAGGGGATGTTGGGGGCGCGAACTCGGGATGTTGGGGGTGCTGCGGGGATGCTGGGGCCATGAAGGGGTTTTGGGGGCGCGAACCCGGGGTGTTGGGGGTGCGGCGGGGATGCTGGAGCCTGGGTGGAGGAGGTGTTGGGGTGCGGCCCGAGGATGCTGGAGGGCGCGGACTCTGGGTTCTGGGGGGCGCTCACCCGGGATGTTGGGGACGCGATGTTGGGGGCGCCAAGGGAGTGCTAGGGAATGCTGAGGGGCGCGGCGGGTTGCTGGGGGCGGCGGCCAGAGGATGTCGGAGGGCGCGGACTCCAGGCAAGGTCGCGGAGGCAGGAAGTTCGCGCTGGTGACTCGGGGAGGCCCGAGCTTGAGCACGAGGGCCTGGAGTCCTGAAGATGACTCCTGAGTGGAGTTGTGTTGGACCTGGATGGAAGGAAACTGATGGCGTGGAGCCCTGTGGCTGGCAGCGGGAGGCAGGAGTGACAGTCCGGTTGCGGTGGTGGAATCCCGAGAGGGAGACCCCAGGAGGCTGGCAGTCAGCTGGGGAGGGAACGAGGAGAAGATCCTTAGTAGGATCGGGGACCAGTCTGGACTGAACTCTACACTGCGCCTTGCAAATCCCCCCCAGCTCTGCCTTACCCACACGCCGACCCGTTGCTCAGAAACTATCCCTCTAGCTGGAACCTACTGTCTCCAAAGGAGCCAGGCCCAGCACTCGAAGGCCGGATTTAGAGGACCGAAGAGTGGAAGGTGGGGTCCGTGACCGCCCCCAGCCCTGCCCCAGGGGTCCCGGCTGGTGGAGTAGCTCAGCGCTGGGGTTGGGAGGGCTACTTGGAAACAGGATGAGGCATGGTCACCTGCGGAAGACCGTGGGCGAAGCCCTGAGTCTGGGCAGTTACTCCCATCCCATCCTACATACCATACCACCGCAACTACTACTACTACTACTACTACTACTACTACTACTACTACTACTACTACTACTACTACTACTACTGCTGCTCTTACTCTAGCCCCAGAACCGAGTAAGCACGCTGTGGAATGTGCAAGGTGGGAGGTCTGCTGGTTTGTGACTGTCAAGGAGGACCAATTCCCCCCTCCCCCCGCCCCCCCACTGCCGTGTTCAGAAGTTGCCTTGCTGTTGAACCTGAACATTCTTCAGAAAATACTGGAGGCAGGGTCAATCAAGTATGATGGCCCTGGCCTTTAGTCTCAGCATTCTGGAGGCAAAGGCAGGCAGATCTCTTGAGTTTGAGGCCAGCCTGGTCAACATAGCTAGTTCTGAGCCAGCCAGGGGGTGCAAATACACTTTCCTCCTCTTTGCACCACTCTCTGGCTTTCCCAGTCCCCTCCTCTCTACATTAACTGCTGACCCCAGGATCTGTGCTTAGTAGCTGAGTCAGAGGATGTGAAACAAAAGTTCTCTTTTTCTAATTTTGTAAATTTACCAAAAGAGGGTGGAGGAAGGAGGGTGACTATTTGACAGGAAAAAAAAAAAAAAAAAACATTTTTAATGTGAGTGATGTTGGGAAATGTCCTACTGATTCCCATTACTGGGCAAAGCAGAATGACCTCTGCCTGTTAGGTTTTGCCTGTAGACAAGACAAAAGTAGTACAACATGGAAGGTTGGGGGGGGATGGTCTTGTTTGTTTTGGACTGGCCATTTATCAAAGGCTTTCCAAATACAAGGTGCTGGTCAAGGAATTGAACCTATAAAGAAATAATCCTGGGACTCCAGTGTCCCAGAATTAAATTGTCTTGGATGTGGGACTTGTCTCACAAGGAGGTCTGGAGCAAGTGTTCTTTGCATAGCTTGTAAGTGTACAGAATTCCAGGCAAAAGAAAAATTACTTCCAGCTGGGCAGGTTTTCATGCAAAAGACGTTTGGTAGTCCTGTTTCGGAGTGGGAGCTTCCAAAACAGGCTCACTAAAGCATTCCCTCTTAGAGGACTGGGCCAGGGTCCCTGTGTGAGGCAGGGTAAAGTGTGTGGCTGGAGGGTCCAGGTGTTGGTGGAACAAGAAAGGGAGTTAGTTGGGATGGGAGCTGGGCTGAAAGGGTTGTGAAGTCTGCAAACAGCTAACCTAGGCTCTAACCTATAGTTCCTGCACTACAGGGTTTTGACTTTAATTGGAGGGATGTTTGTGGCTGTGCTTGCCTCAGTCTCTCTTCTTTCTCCCTTCTACCTGCTCTTAGACATCTCAGCTCCGCAGACCAGCTTCTCTGTTAGCTTTAAAGACCTTTTTTTTTCTTTCTTTGTTTTGTTTTGGTTTTGGCTTTTTTGAGACAGGGTCTCCCTGTAGACCCAGCTGGCCTGGAACTCGTTCTGTAGACCAGGCTGGCCTTGAACTCATAGAGATCTACCTGCCTCTGCCTCCCAAGTGCTGGGATTAAAGGCATGCGCCACCATGCCTGACTTAAAGACCTTTTTAAAAGAAAGAAGTCAGAGTTAGAGGTATGGCTCCATGATAGAGCAGCTACCTACATGTTCAGGGCCCTGGGTTCCATCCCTAGCACTGCAAAAAGGAGAGAAAAAAACCCACACTATCTAAGATTCTCTCCCTCCCCCAGTGGGTTTTTAAAAAAAATTTTATGTGTAGAGTGTTTTGTCTGCACACATGTAAGTACACCCATGTAATGCAATATCCATGGAGGTCAGAAGAAGGCATCAGATCCCTCTGGATCTGTGGTTGCTAGGATTACGAACCTGGGTCAAGAGCAGTCAGTGCTCTTAACTGCTGAGACATCTCTCCAGCCCCTCCCCTAGTATTTTAATGGATAAAATATGACTTCTACTGTGAGAGGACTGGATGAGAAATTTCAAAGGCAGCCCCTGCCACTTTCTACAACATAAACGACTGCCGAAAACTGGTTGGCTTTAGCTCTCATGAGGCCCTCCTACGACAGTAAGGAGGCTTTGCATACCTGCTCTCTTCCTTGCTCCATGCGCAGGATATAGGGGCTTGGAAGATATGTGCTGCCTGAAAGACCAAAAGAATGGAGAAAGGGTGCTAGAGAGATGCTCAGCAGTTAAGAGCACTGGCAGAGGACCCAGGTTCGGTTCCTAGCACCCACATGGCAGCTAACAACTGACCCTAACTCCAATTCCAGGGTATCTGATGCCCTCTTCTGACCTCCAAGGGCATTGCATGACTCAGGTGCACTTACATGCAGACAATACACTCATACACATAAAAATAATAAAACATTTTTTTAAAAGAATGGAGAAAGGAGGAAGGAAGGTTCTGCTTGCAAAGGAGCAGTTAACTGAGGCCTTTGCACTTGTTCAGGCTGCCTGGATTGGTCCCTCAGAAACCTCAGAAACCTGCAGGACTCGGATCCCCCCACAGAAACCTACCCTGGAGTCACCTTAAGTAGTTGTAGTTCCCTGAATGCTCTTTTGGTTGGCTCTTCCCCTGCCCAGGCTTCTTGTAGAATTTTCTATAACTGCTATTCTTAAGGAAAGCCAATAAACGAGACAGCAACACCTCAGAGTTGGTTTAACAGACAGGATATGTGATAACATTGCTAGTTCTTTTTTCCTGAGCACTTGTGGTTTTGACTTGTGGTGGAATGACTGTTTGGCTTTGCCCTCCTGTCTTGTGGTGGCTGGATACTGTTGTCGGCCTTGCCACTCTTCCCCAAGGTAAAATGTGTTTTGTGCCTACTTTCCCAGTGGACGTGCTTCTGCAGGCAGGGCTGCACACCATGATAGAATCACAGGGAACAGGTCCCTAACATGTTGGTCAACTCCCACCCTGGCTGCCTCTCGCCCTTGTCAGGCTAATCTGTCATCAGAAGACATTGACATCCAGCAGACTGGAGGAGCTCAGTCAGAAGCCCTGGCCCCAGGCAATCCTCCTCTGCAGCCCTGTGTCTTCATCTATAAAAGGGGTGGTCCTTGCCTCACAGGTCTTGAGGAGACTTCTGCATGCCACATCTGACTATGTGCACTATGGGAATGTTTGCTGAATGCCCAGAGCTAAATAGTCTTTCACTTCCTTTTTTAAAAAATCATATTTATGCTGGGCGTGGTGGTGCACGCCTTTAATCCCAGCACTTGGGAGGCAGAGGCAGGCGGATCTCTGTGAGTTAGAGGCCAGCCTGGTCTACATAGTGAGTTCCAGGACAGCTGGGGCTACAAGGAGACCCTGTCTCAAAAAAGACAAAAAAAAACTTGTATTTATTTGGTTTATTTTATATGTATGAGTGCATTGTCTTCATGTATATAAGTGCACCTGTGTCATGCAGTGCTCATGGAGGTCAGAACAGGGTGTTGGATCCCATGGAACTGGAGTTAGGAATGATTGTTAGCCACCATGTGGGTACTGGAAACTGAACCCAGGTTCTCTTGCAAGAGCAGCCAGTGCTCTTAGCCACTGAGCCATTTCTCCAGCCCTCCTTTCTTTTGACCTTTCTGCTATGGGTAGAGAGGAGTGGCCTGCTTGTTAGAGATGCTCCCCTTTTACTGAGAGGCAGGGTGACAGTGCTAAGGGCATGGGATCTGCTGCAAAACTGCAGGATTTAATGTAGCTCTGTGGGACCTTGAGCCACCTAGCTAACCTCCCTGTGCAGCAGTACTTTTGTTGGTAAAGACAGGTTCATGGGAAGGAAGTTCAGAAGTGAATCACTTAACAGTGGCGATATGTTCTTAGAAATGTCTTCTTCAGTGACTTAATCATCTTGTAACCATCACAGAGTGCACATACACAGACCTAGATGGCACCTTCAATGCCTTCATGTAGCCAAGGTAAACAGACGTGTAAGGCTGCTGCCAGTGCCACACCACACAGTTTACAGTGAACTTTTTAAAGCATAAGAGTGTAGTCAAGCCGGGTGTGGTGGCACACACCTTTAGCCCCAACACTCAGGAGGCAGAGGCAGGTGGGTGTCTGTGAGTTCAAGGCCAGCCTCGTCTACATAGTGAGTTCTAGGACAGCTGGGGCTACAGGGAGACCCTGTCTCAAAAAGAGAAAAAAAAAAGAGTGTAGTCAAAACCGATAAAGTCAGCCTGGCGCGGTAGCGCACGCCTTTAATTCCAGCACTTGGGAGGCAGAGGCAAGCAATCTCTGTGTACTTGAGGCCAGCTGGCGCTACAGGGAGACCCTGTCTCAGAAAAAAGGAAAGTAAAAAGGCACACTTTTAATCCTAGCACTCAGGAGGCAGAGGCAGACTGATCTCTCTGAGTTTGAGGCCAGTCTGGTTGGTCTACACAGTGAATTCTAGGCAAGCCAGGGCTACATAGTGAGAATGTCTCAAAAAAACCTTTTTTTAAGGATCTGAATGTGAAAAATACCTACCACAGGCTCATGTGTTTGAATAGTTTATACCCAGTGGGAGGTGCTGTTTAGAGAGTTTGTGAAAACTCTTGAACATGCGGCTTAGCTGGCTGACTGGGACTGTAGGGGCGACGCTTACGGTTATAGCCAACTCCAGTTCTGAGCTTCAGGATTTGCTTGCTGGTGCTCCAAGATGTGAGCAAGCCACTGCTTGCTGCTTGCTCTTGTTTTTAGCCATCTACAGCCATGTCTTCTTCACCATGGTGAACTACTATCCCCTCACACCATGCTGTCCTTCCTCTCTTAAATTGCTTTGGCCACAGTAGTGAGAAAAGCAATGAATACATAAACTACACGAAGCATTATGTAGTCATTTATTATCATTGTCAGGTATTATGTAGTATACATAATTGTATGTTCAGTTGTTTTGTGTGACATGTGAGAGCACGCTTGTTGCCCTGCTGTTACAGTGGCTATGACACTGTTAAGCAGTAGGAATTTTTGACTCCATCTTTTGTTTGTGTGTGTGTGGTATGCACGCATGTATGTATGTGTTCATATGTGTGGGAGAGCATGTGCACATGTATGCAAAGTCCTGAAGTTGAGCCAGTTGTCTTTCTCAATCACTCTCCATTTTATTTACTGAGGCAGGGTCTCTTACTGAACCCAGAACTCACTGATTCCTGCTGGTCTAGTTAGCCAGCTTTCCCTAGGTATCCCCTTTTCTGCATCCTAGAGTGCTGGGATTGCTAGTGTCCACCATGCCTTCCCGAAGCTTCTACATAGGTTCTGGGGTCCAAACTCCAGTCCTTGTACTTGCACAGCGAGCTTGTTATCCACTGAACCGCCTCCCCAGCCTCAGCTCCATTATTGCATCTGTGGTCCTTGTTAGCCATGTCATTATGAGGCTCATAACTGTATTTACCACATAGGATTATTGTCAGGATTAACTTACACAAAGCATATAGCAAAAGGGAGTGCAATAACTATTAGCTGTAATCGCATTTTCTTCATCGTCATGAAGATTCTCTGATTTCTGCGAGATGGCTAACATAAAGCCCTTCATAAGCAGGTAGCTGATAAATAATACTTTGGTCCTGCAATTTTCGGGGGGTGGGTGGTTGGTTTGTTGTTGATGGTTTGGGGGTGTGTGTGTGTGTGTGTGTGTGTGTGTGTGTGTGTGTGTGGTGGGAATTGAACCCAGGGCTTTATGTATGTTAAACATTTATTCTACTACTGAGCAAAACTCTGAGTCCCAAGAATAGGTAGTTTGAAGGGATTAGGGAGGCAGCTGGGGAGAAAATTACTGTACAGAACAAGATCATCCAAAGATGATCCCAAATGCATGATTATGTTATTAAAAATATTACAGGGGCTGGCAAAATGGTTCAGTGGGTAAAGGCACTTACCACCAAACCCGAAGAATTGTTTGATCCCAGAGACCCACATGGTGGAAGGAGAACACTGACGACTCCCGAAAGTTAGTTGTCCTCTGATCTCCACATGCATGACACACACACACACACACACACACACACACACACACACACACACAAATAGTAATAATAATAATAATAATAATAATAATAATAATAAATGAATTAAAATGAAATAAAATACAGGAACATGGCTCAGCGGGTAAAGTGCTTGCCACACAAGCATGAGGACCTGAGTTCAGATCCCCAGCACCCTTGTAAAAAGCTGGATATGGCAGCTGTGCCTCTAACCCCAGCACCTCAGAGCAGAAACAAGTGGATCCCAGGGGCTCATTGGTCAGCTTAGAACAGCAAGTTCCAAATTCAGTGAGAGACCCTGTCTCAAAAATATAAGGTAGAGAAGTGATTGAGGAGGACATCCCAGCCATCAGCCTCTGGCCTTCACATGAACTTGCACACATGTGAGTGCACACACAAAAGTTACATTAGTGTAAATTTACTATAATGGAATTAAATTCTAAGAAAAAATAAACGTCCACTATTTCTTTCCCTAAATGTTTTTATTTGCTTTTCCCATTTTCTAATCATTTTGTTTAGATTGATATTATAAACTTCTGTTCTTAAATTTAAATTTATTTTTTATCAAGCAGTTCATGGGATCCTCTTTGTAAAATGGTTCTAAGATAGGGGGTGCGGCTAGAGAAATGGCAAATGGCCCAGCCATTGAAAGCTCAGGGGAGCTTTGTTGGTGGTGGTGGTGAGTTATTTTGTTTTTCTGTTTGTCTTGTTTGTTTGATATAGGATCTCACTATGAAGCCTGACAGGTCTGGGACTAACTATTTAGGGTAGGCAGGGCTTGAATTCATACATAATCCTTCTGCCTCTGCCTCTGCCTCTGCCTCTGCCTCCAGAGAGCTGGGATTTCCGACATGTGCCACCATACCCAGCTTCGATGGAGTTTTAAAATTTTATTTTTATTTTATGTGTGAGTGTTTTCCCTGCATGTATATACATGGCACCACATGCATGCAACGCCCATGGAGACCAGAAGAAGGTGTAGGATCCTCTGAAACTAGAGACGCAGACAGTTGTTAGCTACCATGTGGGTGCTGGGAACCAAACCTAGGTCCTCTGTAAGAGCAGCCAGTGCTGTTAACCCCTGAGCATCTCCAGCCCCTCCAGTGGAGCTTTTTTATCTGACGCTATGTGTCCTTCAATTCCAGAATATCTTTTCTTTTTCATCCAATTTCTTCCTTTTTATTTCCTCTGCAATCTAGTTAATAATATCTTGTATTTCCTGAATCAGTTCTCTAATACTCATATTCTTTTCTATTTTTGTTTGTTCTACTGTTAGAGAAATATTTTTGATTTTATAGCCCAACACTTTTAGTGATTTTTCTCTTCTTTTTGGCAATGATGTAATAGAACCTCATGTAAACGGTCACTGAACTGCACTCCAGCCCCTAAATTTTTTTTTTCAGGTTCATTTTCATTCTCTGCTCAGTTTTCCCAATAAACTGTCCTTATCTTATAGATAGAATGTCCTCTCTAGTTTGGTTGGTTGGTTGGTTTGGTGTGGCGCTATTAACATTTTTTGCTTGTTTTAATTTTATTCTGTTTCCAGAATAAAATTTCTGTGTCTTATTTCCTTCGGGAGCATTCTTTATATCTTTCTTCTTTCTTTCCTTTCTTCCCCTTCTTCCCCCCTTCCCTTTTTGAGATAGGGTCTCCCTATAGCCCCAGCCAGCCTGGGACTCCCTAACTCCCTGTGTTGATGAGGCTGGCCTCGATATCACAGGGATCCAACTAATCTCTGCCTCCCAAGTGCTGGGATTAAAGGCGTGTGCCACCACATCTGGCTTTTAATTTTTCCTTTTTTAAAAAAAATGTTATTTTATTATTTTTCATTTTATTTTATGTGTATGCATGTATTGCCTGCATGTAGGTAAGTGCACCTGTGTCGTGCAGTGCCCCCAGAGGACAGAAGAGGCTGTCAGATCCCCTGGAACTGGAGTTATGGACAGTTGTTAGCTGCCATATGGGTGCTGGGATTCGATCCTGGGTCTTCTGCAAGAAAGCCACATGGCTCTTCTTAACCACTGAGCCAACTCTCCAGCCCCTATTTTTTAACTTTTAATTAACTAATTTTATGTGTATGACTGTTTTACATAAGTACACCCACAATACCCACAGAGTAATACCCACAGAGACCAAAAGAGGATGTTGGATCCCCTGGAAATGGAGTTAGAGTCAATTGTTAGCCACCATATGGGTGCTGAAAACCAAATCCAGGTCCTCTATAAGAGCAGCCAGTGCTCTTAATCACTGAGTCATCCTTTTAGCCCCTCATCTTTTCTAAGATTTTTTTAAATTACATTTATTTATTTGTGTGTGTGTGTGTGTGTGTGTGTGTGTGTGTGTGTACCTGAGAGCACACACACACTATGGTACACACACACAGAAATCTTCCTCTTATGTCCCATCTCACCATCTCCCCTGCTTCATTCCCATCCCCCAAGAATCAGCTTGTTAGCGTCTGATCCAGATCTGTTGGCATGCCTTTCCATTTTCATGTAATCATACTCAAACATGTAGAAGTGTTTTAAAGGCCCTTCTCATCACTCAGTTTCATATCAAATGAATACAACTCTGTCATACACCTTTGTCAGGGCTGAAGAAATGGCTCAGCAGTTAAGAGTACCCGCTGCTCTTGCAGAGGACCTGAATTCGGTTCCCAGAACCCACGTGGCAACTAACGACTGTCTGTAACTCCAGTTCCAGGAGATCTGATGCCCTCTTGTGACCTCCTTGGGCACTGCCCTTACATACATGCAGACAAAACACACACATTAATAAAATAAAATGGAAGATAGAGCTGGAGCGAAGGCTCAGTGGTTAAGAGCACTGGCTGTTCTTCCAGAGGACCCAGATTTAATTCCCAGCACCTACATGGCTGCTAACAACCATTCATAACTCCAGTGCCAGGGGATCTGACACCCTCTTCTGTCCTCTGTGGGCTTTACATACATGCAGGCAAAACACTCATACACATAAAATAAAAAATAATAGATTAAATTTAAGGAGCAGTCTGTTCCTCCATTTCCATCTTGGTGGATACTTAGACCTAAACCAGATCTCACTTTGTTCAGCCATACCCTGTTGGTGAGCATTCAGTAACACAGAGAAGAAATGGAAGCTTCTCTTTTTTTTAAGCTAACATAAGTTTAATTTTAAAATTTGATAAATCTACAAAAAGAGAAAGCTTAGTCCAGTCTCACAAATAGAGATAGAAGCAATTCTGAATAGCATGTTAGCAATTTTAGTCTAATAGCAGATTGCCAAAAGAGTAACTAGCATTCCTGGTAGATTTATTCTAAAGAATACAAAGTTGATCCATTATCAGCAAATCAGTAACATAATTCATTACATCAAAAATAAAAGAAACCAGGCCTGGAGAGATGGCTCAGTGGTTAAGAGCACTGACTGCTCTTGCAGAAGACTCGGGTTTGATTCCAGCACCCATATGGCAGCTAACAGCCATCCATAACTCCATTTATAGGGAATCCAGTGCCTTCTTCTGACCTCCTCAGGCATTGCACGACACAGGCGCACTTACACACATGCAGGCAATACACTCCTACACATAGAAATAATAAATAAAATATTTTAAAAAATAAATCCTGCCCAGACGTGGTAGCACACGCCTTTAATCCCAGCACTCGGGAGGCAGAGGCAGGTGGATCTCTGTGAGTTCAAGGCCAGGAAAAGCTGGGGCTACAGGGAGACCCTGTCTCAAAAAGACAAAAAAAAATCCTACAAATGTTAATAAATGCTGGCTATATATTCAATAAAGTTCAGGGCTGTTGTTAATAAAAGTTAAAGGCATAACAGTAATAGAAGGAAAAATAATCCAACTATTAACAGTAGTACGTGATGATCAGGCTATATCCTTCAATTGTAGTGTGAAAGGAGGGTCTTCACCTGTGCTCCAGGCAGCCAGCTGTTTTCAAACCCCTCCTACTTCCTCTCCTTGTCATGATAGACATCACCTTGATTTGGTTTTTGAGTCACTGCTGGTGGGTAATAGGAAGTTACCCTAAATCAGCTTGAGGATGTTACAAGAGCTCCCCATCTCATGGTAAGAGAGCCCATTCTGGTCCTCCATATCCCAGTTCATGGGAGTTCCAGACAGAAGAGAGGAGAGGGGTTGTCAGAGTTGATCTCACCATTCAGGAGGGAGTTCCAGACAGAAGAGAGGAGAGGGGTTGTCAGAGTTGATCTCACCATTCAGGAGATGATATTTGTCACAGAGTGAGCAGGGGCAGCTAGATGGGACTTGTTACAAACCTGCAAGGAACATTTGGCAGACAGTGGTGTGAGCCCTGGGACAGAGAATTGATCACAAAGAACTGGGCAGGGTACAGGAAATCTGAACCCCAAGAGCTTATCCTGTGTCCCAAACGGGTGGGACACAGATGAAATGGCAGGATCCTGGCATGTCAGCAGGAGTGGCCCTTGGCCCGCTTTGTAAATGAACCCTGGGGCATCATGTACCCTCCGTCCTGCACTCTGCTCCCTCTGGAGAGGCAGGTGCCAACCATTACCCTTCCTACACATACAGTGCATCACTGTGCCCTTTACCTCGGGCTTCCTGTCTGCTTCAAATCTGACTCTGGCCCACAGGATGGGTTGGGCCTGTCTGGGTAGTTCAAAGACCTAGGAGTGGCAGAGCCTGAGTTCCAGAGCTTCCCCTAGCTGCCCTGCCAATGCTCACTGTAGAAGTCACCCCTAGAGCACCAGGACACACTTAACCACATCCCAGCTTTAGAGGACAGCCATCACCTGTGCCAGGCACTGGACAACTGCAGGGAGGTGGCTCACTGAGCACTGCAGCCAGCTGGGTTCCACACAGTGATTCTCTCAGGGTTCCACGAGCTGCCTGTTGAGTAGGCCACACCACTGTGGTATTTTACTAAATTGATGTTGAGTGTGAGACGCCTGATTGGAAATGTTTGTGATGCAGAAATGGGAATCGAAGGGTTCTCTGCACACACACAGCACCTTCAGCACCTGCCACATCCACACCCTGCCCCAGGTCTTCATTCCTATGAGTAGAGTTTAATTCTCAACAACACTGTGAAGTTGGTGTTAGGAGTATTCTGATTTTTATACTGAGGAAATAAAGGCTTTGGGGAAGGTGGCTCAACCCTGGGGATGTGAGGGTGCTGTATGTGTGAGTCACCCAGAACAGTTAGGCATATTTTTTTTCTGAAGAGTTTGTAGGAACCAGGTGTGGTGGCACATGCCTTTAATTCCCACACTCAGGAGGCAGAGGCAGGTGGAGCTCTGTGAGTTCAAGGCCAACCTGGTCTACATAGTAAATTCCAGGCTAGTTGGGGCTACAGGGAGACCCTGTCACAAAATGACCAAAAAACAAAGAAGGTTGGAACTTAGTAAATTTTCATGACAGATCTGCAACAGGAATTGTAATTTTGCCCCTCACCTCTTCCCTACCTCTTGTGAAAATTGGAAGCTGTAGAATTGAAGAATTTAAGGGCCTTTTTACCAACAACCCTCTCAGTGTTTGTTCCGTTTGTTCAAATTGTAAACATCCCAGCTCATAACAGTTACTCAAGAAACCTCAGGTTCTGTGTACTGTCTGTCCAATACACCCCTTCTCCTTGATGGAGCAGAGTGGAGAATTGGAGAAGATGCCCCCCACCAAGAACAGAGAGAGCAGCTCCCAAAGTGAACCCGAGGGTTGTATAACTGTCCTCACAGAAGCCCTTCTCCAGGTGGGCAGGGCTTCTCAAGGCAAACGGGGCTGCTGTAAACTGAGCTTCTTTCTCAGCTTTAATTACCATCTTCTTTCTTCCTACAGGGCCTGAGGTGCAGAGTCAACTACAGTAAGTCCCCTTCTTTTGTTCTCTTGTTGCTCTGTGAATGAAGTGATAGCCTCTCACTGAATTCCGTAGGAGCACCACCCCTTTCTGCTCAGGCTCGGGGGTTGTCACCATCAGCGGCGCCATCTTGGATATAGGCCTAGTGTTTCTTATTGGAAAACCTCCTTTCGTTAATGCCAGTTGGGCAATACCCAGCTGCTGGTCTGGATTTTGAATATGGTCTGGGGTGGCACTTAATGTACCTGACTACACCTGACCCATTCACTGCACTGAGAATCATCCATGGTGTTGGATTGGCTTTGGGCTTTTTTTTTTTTACTGTGAGAAGTGTTTTCCTGTGCTGGGTATAGAACCCAGGACCTCAAACACAGTAGACAAACACTTTGCCACCAAGCTACAATCCCCAGTAAAACCCTGATTGGTTTTAAGGAAGAGGCATATATACTTCAAGTGTCTGTGCTAATTAGGAGCCATGGAAAATAAAAGTAAAGCAGCTCTTAACTACTGCCCCACCCTCCTGTGCAAATGCTTACTTCAAAACCTCTCTGTCTCCCTAAGTGTGTGTGTAGGGGGGGTTGTGGTGGTACACGCTTTTAATCCTAGTACTTGGGAGGCAGAGGCAGGTAGATCTCTGTGTGATCAAGGCCAGCCTGGTCTATATAGTGAGTTCCAGGCCAGCTGGGCTATAGGGCGGCCTTGTCTCAAAACAAAACAAAACACTTTTTCCCAAAATATTCTTTAGACCCTGAGTTTTGGGGGCATCTCAAGACCAGCATTAGAAAAGAATGGGCTGGGCGGAGAATGTGCTAAGGTCATAGCTGGAACGATAACCTGTTCTTCCTGACAAGGACGTAGACCTTGAACTATGCTGAAATTAGCAGCAGTGCTCAGAACCCTCTTAGGGGACCTGGGGGCATGGCTTCAAGTCCTTGATGACTGCTTTCCCTGCCAGGTACCTGCCTGGATGACAGCTGGATCCACCCTCGAAACCTGACCCCTTCTTCCCCTAAATACATCCAGACCCAGCTGGACTTTGCCTTTACCCAGCATGGAGACCTTGTCCCTGTGGTGCACATCGAGTGGACACTGCAGACTGATGGTGAGTGGGCATATAGCCAGGACCTGGGGGCTGAGGAGACCACCGACTGCTGACTCCATTTGGTGCTGAAAAGATCCATCATTCTATGCAGTGAAAACTACAGGATGTTAAATGAGTCCAAATATTTACTAGAAAAAAAATGTAGCAATTTGCCAGCTGCTTTTTCTCTTAACTTAGGGGCCAACACTTTTTAAAACACATCCCAGACCTCTTTACGAGTTTGATTACAGAATTGCTTAAGCAGAGCCAGCCCCAGGTCTGTGAAAGGGGAGGGGCAGGTGTTTCTGCAGGTCCCTAGGCTGCATGCTGGATGCTGGATGCTGGCTGCAGCAGCCCCAGGGAGAATGAGGAGGTTGGACACTGTGTCCTGTGGCCAGGTCCCCAGCCACATCGTTGCAAGGTCATTGCTGCTTCCTAGTAAAGAATGTCACTTGTCCTTGTCCAGCTGGGAGGCAACTGTCTAAAAGGCAGTAAGTCAGCTAAGGCCCAAGAGTTAGCTGTAAAGAACAGGAAGTGGGGAGTTAGGTAAAGGCACATTTTCTTTAGGGGTGAACTGGCAGCTTATGGGGAAGTGCCACACCCAGGGGTTTGTGTAGTTGGTCTGTATCTGTGTGCCCCTCTCCTCTCTGACCTGCAGCCAGCATCCTGTACCTCGAGGGCGTGGAGCTGTCTATCCTGCAGCTGAACACCAATGAGCGTTTGTGTGTGGAGTTTGAGTTTCTGTCCAAACTGACACACCACCATAAGCGGGTAAGAAGGCAGCTTGAGTGGGTTTTGTTCCTCTGTGACACCAGTACAGGCTTCTTGTTCCCCACCTTGCTCCTTTGAGTTGGGTTGGGGTTTCTTACCCACTTCCCCTTGTCTATGCTGGGATTTTGTCTGGTTTGAGCTTGCTTGGGCCTTGTGCATGCTGTCACCATTGCTGTGAGTTTATATGAGTAACTGATCAGATGTCTGGAAAACTGTCTTTGTGGTCATCTACCACCTCTGGCTCGTACCATCTTTTCACCTCCTCTTATGAGGGTTTTTTAAATAAGCAGAAAAGACCAGAGGAAAGAAAGGACAAAGATACTCTGCCCCCCACCACTTTGGATTCTGTGGTTGTTTTATACATTTTTTTTTCCTGATTTGTAGTGGGAAGTGGGTGGGGTCACAGACTTTGGATACAAGTGTGTGACGAGGACTGTATAACTAACTCATCCAGTCTCCTTCTTACCCCCTCTTCAGTGGCGGTTCTCCTTCAGCCACTTTGTGGTAGATCCTGGCCAGGAGTATGAGGTGACCGTTCACAACCTGCCCAAGCCCATCCCTGATGGGGACCCAAACCACCAGTCCAAGAACTTCATTGTGCCTGGTAAGAGCGCCCTCCCAAGCCTTCCTTCCATACTTGCCTCTAGGAGAAGAAAACAGCAAGTGGCTCAGACGGCAAGCTCCCTGCTCTGCACAGAGGCTACCAGTGCCAGCTTTGGAACCCACAGAACAGATATCAGGGCCTGGGAGCTCCCCAGCTGAGGCTGTAGCCTCCGTGCCCTGAAGGCAAAGTCGCCCTCTTTGAAACAACATTAAATATGGCCAGAGATCCTAGGACTGTGATGGGAACTGGAGCCCCTCCCTCTGTCCAGGGGAGTAGTTTCCAGCCTAGAAAATGTCAGGAAGACAAGCACCCCCTGGAAGGTGCACTTGGTCCAGACCCTGCCTCCCTGTCTTTACTTCCCCCACATCTCACCTGCATTTGTCCAGCCCTCACCTTGCATATCCCACTCTCTGGTCCCACCATTCACACTGCCTATGGTTGCCAGCTTATCTTCAGTTGGAAGCATCTCTGTGTGCCTCTATCTTTGCCCTCCCTAGGACCTTGGCCATGGCTGACATTTCTCATGGCCTCTAGTAGGTGGTCAGGAAATGCTTGTTAGCTTCTGTTTGTTGGTGACATGCACTAGGCAAGCACTATATCACTTAGCCACACCCCAGCCCAGGAAATGCTTGTTAAGGATGGCAGTGAACCTCCTCACCCTGAAACACAAGCTTGAAAGAGTACACACATCTTCTTACTGCTTTCCTTTCTGCGTGTAACCCATCACTCTGACATGACACTGCTTGCTGTAGGTTTGCTTTTATTGGTCTCTTCCATGGAATTCATTTGCAGAGAGCAGTTTACATTGTATGTGCAGTGCCCAGGACAGCACAAGGTATACTGGGGCTCAGCAAGAATTTGCTGAGTGACTGAATCTCCCTCCCCTCCTGTTCCAGTTTGGTTGCTATTGCTGTGATAAAACACTGACCAAAAGCAAATTGAGGAAGAAAGGGCTTTATATTCCAATGACAGTCCATCACTGAGGGAAGCCTAGGCAGGAAATTAAGCAGGACAGGAACCTGGAGGTAGGAGCTAAAGCACAGACCATAAAGGAGGCTGCTTACGGGTTCTCTTGTCTAAGTCTGTGCTCAGCCTGCTTTCTTATACAACCCAGGACCATCTACCCAGGGGTGGTACCACCCACAATGGGCTGGGCCCTCTCACATCACTCAACAATCAAGAAAATGCCTCATAGACATGCCCACAGGCCAATCCAATAGAGGCAATTAACCAACTGAGGGGCCCCCTCTTTCCAGGTTTGTTAAGTTGACAACTAA
Organism: Nannospalax galili; assembly: GCF_000622305.1. Classification (NCBI taxonomy): domain Eukaryota; kingdom Metazoa; phylum Chordata; class Mammalia; order Rodentia; family Spalacidae; genus Nannospalax; species Nannospalax galili. The sequence continues at coordinate 122,168 of NW_008343559.1, read as the reverse complement.
AGCTATCTAGCACCCAAGTTCCCTGTGGCTGAGAACTTGTTAGAAACACTGATTCTTGGGTACAGGGTGTGTATTACTAGCTCAGTGGCAGGGTGCCTGTCTGGGTTTGATCCTCAGTTCTACTAGAAAAAATTAAAAAGAAAATAAGAAATGCTGACTCTGACCCCCACAAGAGCTCCTGAGAACAAACCTAGTCATGAGGGTGTGCCACAAAGTCACAGAGGCCACTGTGGAGAGTGAAGGTGATGAGAATGTGTGACGTCAGAGAGCTGCTGTGGAGGACAGAAGTACTTCCCAGAGTGGAGAAGGCAGAGGCCACACTGAATGCTGTGGGTAGGGAGAGAACTGGAATAAACTGGGACTTACTACTGCTGGGCTCAGAGAGCTCAGGAGGCAAATGCTTGAGTCTGGAGGGTTCCCTAAGAGAGGAGAGTATGACTGCCAACCGGGTTGCTCTGATCTGCTGGCATCTCTGACCAGTGGCAGCAGTCGAGGCACCGTGAAGGGGTGATTTGAACAGGCTACCCCAGAGACACAGAGTGTTACTCCTGTTGTCAAATGTCTGTAAGAACAAACCTAAAGACAGACTTACTGATTTCTGTTTTATCGGGGCTGGCAGACTGCGAGAACAGCAGGATGAAGTGGACCACACCATGTGTGAATTCAGGTAACTGGCTGGCCTGGGGAGCTAGCTGTACTTGGGCATGTTAACCTGCACATAGTAAAGTAAAATTGGGTGTGTGCACAGTTGCATGCCTGTACATAGAACACACATGCTTCTCCTCACTCTCATCCCACACTGGGCTCTTGGCAGGTAGCCTGTGGGATCCCAACATCACTGTGGAGACCCTGGACAGCCAGCACCTCCAAGTGAGCTTCACCCTGTGGAATGAATCCATCCCCTACCAGATCCTGCTCAACAGTTTTCCAGACATGAAGAACCAAAGCTGCTTTGATGCCATACAGCAAATACCTGCGGTAACTGTACTTCTTTACCCCTCAGACATAGATGAAAATATGGCCTCAAGCTTCCTCCCTACTGGTCCTAGCTAATCCTGGCTCTCAGAGCCCAACACTGCAGTCAGGAACAATTGGATGCTGCTCTTCCCTTCTGTCCTACTGAGACCTGTGAGCTCCAAAATCCCTTTATCCTGCTCTTCTATAACTGACTCATCAGTTAGTGGAACAGGGGTGATCTGGCCCAGCCCACCACCCAGTCTGTCCATGTTCTTCACAGCCCCATACACCTGCCTGTTCTCTTTTTGTTTTTGTTTGTTTATGAGACAGGATCTCACTATGTAGCTCTGGCTGGCCTGGAACTTGCTATGTAGACCAGGCTGGCCTTGAACTCACAGAGACTATCTGCCTCCTGAGTACTGGGATTAAAGGTATGCACCACCATGCCCAGCACCTGTTCTCTTTTTGTTTGACTGTGGTTATTTCACTTCCTCCCAAAAATGATTTGAAGATTTAAAAAAAAGAAAAAAAAAAAAGAAACATAGAGAGATTAAAACAAAAAGGAAGCGGGCGTGGTGGTGCACGCCTGTAGTCCTAGCAGTTCCTGTAGTCCTTGCACTTCCTGTAGTTCTAGCACTTCAGAGGCAGAGGTAGGCAGATCTCTGTGAGTTCAAGGCTAGCCTGGTCTACATAGTGAGCTCCAGGCCAGGTGGGGATAGATGGAAACCCTGTTTCAAAAAGACCCCCCAAAAAAGGGGGGGAAATAAATGAGACCATGTCAGAGCATGCAGGTCTGTACACCTGCTGCATATGAGTAGATTTGTCCCCCAGGCTCTGAGGCTGAAGCCAAGTGGGAAATGCCACTTACTAAATACGCTTATGAGTTGACATCAAACAATCACCCTACAGAAAGACCTGGCTTTCTGGAACAGATGTCAGAAAAGCATTTCTCCCTCTGGCATTCCTAAGGTGGACACTGGTCCACTAAGGGTCACATCCTCAGCAGTTCTCTGGTGGCTGTACAACAGCAAGTTCTTACCCAGCTGAGCTTTCCCCTCTCTCTCTCCAGCCCAGACAAGAGGAGTTCCACCAGCGAGCCAATATCACACTCAATCTCAGCAACTATAACTGGTGCTGCCACCACCAAGTGCAGGTGAGTGTTGCACACTGGTGAGAGCATGCACAAGTGGGCCTTCCTTCCATTCAGAGGGAGGAGGTGAGCGAAGAGGACAGCTCAGGAACCTATGTTTTCTCTGAGCACCTAACGCCAGTGCTGGCTAGGATACTCTGGCTGGCAGGATACCGTCTTTGCCTTTCTCCTGCTCTTCCAGTCTCATAGAGGCTTTTTGACCTTTTCTTATGGATGGGAGACCTGGTCTAATAGCCACACTTAGGAGAATGGGAAGGTTGAGATGAGGTCTTGACTGCATTGCCCAGACTGGCCTTGAGGAGGCACCTCAGCTTCCTGAGTAGTTGGGATATAGGTACATACCACCACATGCTGCTCAGCCACATGAAGACGCTGACCTGGACAACCAGGGTCTGTTACATATTATCTCTGTTGGTTCAAAGACATGAGTGGGGCATCTTCCAGCCTCTTGAAATCCCTCTTCTCCACTCCTTTGCTCTCCCAGATTCAGCCCTTCTTCAGCAGCTGCCTGAATGACTGCTTGAGACACGCTGTGACCCTGCCCTGCCCAGAAATCCCACAGACCCCAGGTATGGGGTAACAGTTGTCCTAGGTCTATGTGGGGTCAGGGTGGATGACGGTGTCCTCTGGAGCTCAGTCCTGACCATGAGGGAGGGGGAGATTTAGGGGTGCTGGTACCTGAGGCCGAGGGCAGAGTTGCGCTCTCCTGGGTTGCCTTTCACTAATCTGCACGTGTTGTAGAGGACTTGACCTTTCTTAGCCTCATCTTCCTTAGCTGGAAAAAGATACTCTCCTAGAGTTAGAATTGTGTACCATGGATTGTTGGAGATGCTTTAATATGCCAAGTTCACATGAGGAAACTGAGGTACAGATATTAAATAATTTGCCCAAGTTCACACACAAAAGACCTAGCAGAACCCTGGGTTCCTACTTAAGCTTGTGGGACTTGGTAGCCATATTACCCCTGGCTCACAGAGGCTACTGCCAGGCCCTGATCAAACAGCAGCACAGTGGTACTGTGGTAGAAAGAGCCCTGGCCCCCAATGGAAGGAGCAGTATCTCTCAGTGCTGTGACAAAAGGGACTTTGTGTAGAAGGACCACCAAGTGTAGCTGTGTCTAAGTGCAGAGTTGTGAGCATCTGTGATGGGCTAGTGACTACTAATTAAGAGTAACACCCTGTTTCCTTTTGTTCTTATTACAGTTTCCTTTGCAGGTAAGTCCTTCCTACCTGCAGTCAGAGACATTCCCCAGGGGCTACATGAGGTCCCTTGACTGAGCCTTGAGCCAAGCCAGGCAGATAAGCCACACCCAAGGCTAGCCAAGAGACAAGATCATCAGTGTGGCCTGGTGATGGCCAGAGAGGGCAGAGCCTGTGTTGGGGTGGTTGGGCTGGGGTGGTCGGGATGGGGTGGTCGGGATGGAACCCCTGCCCAGACTCACAGTTTTCTGCTTGCCACAGAATATATTCCCCTGTGGGTGTATGGCTTCATCACAGTCATTGCCATCCTGCTGGTGGGCTCTGTCATCCTGCTGGTCATCTGCATGGCCTGGAGGCTTTCTGGTAAGGGGTGGACTGGGGTTTCCCTTGGTCTTCACTCTTCCCCCGTGTCCTCCCTTCTTCCTGCCTCAGTCTCACACCTAGACTTCTGTCAGCCTGTGCTCAAAGGGTACCCTTCAGTCTACCCTTCAGGGCCAAATAATGAGAGACATAGCCTTTCTTCCACCACCTGATGAGTTCAGCTGCCAGGAACCTAGAACCAGGCTTCAGGCTGAGCTGGGCTCAAAGACCAGCTCCACCTCAGACTGCCTTAGGCTTCTCTTTGACAAAATGACAATTCTGACAATACCCGTATCATGAGGCTATGGTAAGGATGAAGGGAAATCACACATTCTTTGCACAGAACTTGGCACATGGTATTTGCTCAATAACTGTTCACCACAGTTGTATTTATTGTTACTAAAGCTGGTGTTACTAAAATCAAGTTTCCTCTTATCAGCCATGATCAGGTAGGTGGAGCAGCCTGAGCAACCTCATCCTGAAGTCCCCAGACTTGCGCCTTGGAGAATTCCGAGGGACAGCAGGATATGACAGAAAAGACAGGCTCTGGACCCTGAACTCACAGGGATAGACCTCAATCTTCCTTATGAGCTTTGCACTCACTGGAGAATTACTTAACAACCTCAGAATCCGTTTCCTTTTCTGTAAAATGGGATGATGATGCCTCCGAGAGCTATAGTAACTGTGGGTTCCTTCCCTGTGTATTGCTCTACTGGCTGAATTTTGGTTGGGAAGAATGTGGGTTGACAGGTTAAGACATTCAGCTGTTCCTGCCCTTCTGTGACACAGGCTACTTCTTCAGTCCTCTGGGCAGCTGTTTACACACTTGCCAGGGCTCATCAGGATTAGGACTCATCATTAATTGTGGTATCCGCTGGATTGTGGAGTAGGTCACATGACATTTCACTAGTTCTTTATAAATCATAAGGCTTGCTGTCAGCTTTTTGTTTTGCTTGTTATTGCACTCTGTGTGTGTCTCTGTACCTATGTGTATGTCTGTGTGTCTTATATATGTGTGGTGTATCTGTGTGTCTCTGTGTGTGTTATCTGTGTCTGTCTGTGTGGGTGTGGGTGTGCACATGTGCGTCTGTGCCTGTGTGTATCTGTCTCTGTATCTGTGAGTGTGCCTGTGTGTATCTGTGTGTGTGTGTGTGTGTGTGTGTATGTGTGTGTCTATATATCTGTATGTGTGTGCCTGTGCCTGTGTGTGTTTAGGACCCAGGGCCTCACCCATGATAAGCCCCCACTCTAACACTGAGCCACACGTTTTGAATGTTTCCTAAAGCGCCCTCCATTATAGGGGGAGAAAAGGAGAGCCTGTGCTGGTTATTTTGACAGTTCTAGGAAAAGGCTCAAAGAGTGAGGATTGAAATTCAGATTCTCAGCCTCTTATTTAGCTTTGGGGTAGAACACTTGCCTAATATGCATACAAGGTTGGGTTCCTTCCCCAGCCTCAAAAGTGAATAGCCTCTTCCCTGGTCACATGCTGATACTGCTCCTGACCAGTGCTCCTGTTAACTCCTCTACCACAGTTTTTCATCACATGTCCAAGGGGAACAGTTACCTAAGAGTGTGGTTCCCCTTTGTCACCTCAAAAATACCAGGAGGAAATGTTGCAAGTGGCCCAGGGTGGGGTGTGGGGGCTGCTTCTGACAGGCAGTGTGGTAAGATGTCCCTCAAGTGGAGTCTGCTCACAGAGGCCAGGGAAACAGAGCCATGGAGAGGGAGGGGCCAGGGAGCTTGGTGAGTGCCACAAAATAATCATCAGGACCAAAACTGAGTATGTGGGAAATGCTGAACCCTTCACACATGGTCTCTAAAATGCACCTCCACAGACTCATTCCTCAGAGGGAAGAACCGAGTTTCAGAAGTATTGGGAACCCCCTGGTCACACAGCTTACTGTAGAGGCAAAAGCAGGACTCAGGCCTACACAAGTACATGATCTGGTATCCCTCTGCAGAGGCCCACATATGTCTAGTGGTCACTAGCTGGGAGCTGCCCCCTCATTGTTTACCTTTGTCACCCAGCAGCACTTCCATCAGACACCTATGAGCCTGACCCTATTTCTTTTTCAAAAGAGCCTCTCCAACCAGTTCTTTTCCTTTGCAGGATCTCATCATGAGAAATACAGTGATGACCCCAAGCACAGTGGTTAGTATCACTTGCTCTGTGAGGTGGTCTGTGTTTGTGGTTCAAGCCTGGTGGTGGATTCTCGGGATAGATAACTAGGTTGTGTCTTTGGCCTTACTCCTGAGTCCTAGTCAGATCTTACCTTTAAAAGGACCCACATCTCGACACCTCCTACAGAGGGCTTTCAAAGTGTCCCAAACAGCAAGCCCTGAAACAGCTTTTTTAATTGCTCAAGGGAAGGTGAATGTAAAGTGTAGAACAGAGACCAGATAGGATTGTGAGAGGGAAGTGGGGAGGAGGTTGGTTCTGTCTCACACAAGGCCCTTCACCAATTTCTCACAATGGACACATGAGGCTTACCACAGCATCTGGCTTACCCAGAAGGCTGATGGTTTTCACGGGCTAGGAAGCCAAGCCCAGCCTTTGGTCCAGGCCCCTCACAGGCTAGCTGGCAGAGGCTGCTGTGGCAGGTACAAGGATCAGCTTGTGACCTTACCTCCCTTGTCTCTCACAGACATCGTGCCTGTAGCCAACCTAAACCCCCCACCCCTGAAGCCCAGGAAAGTCTGGATCATCTACTCAGCCGACCACCCCCTCTATGTGGATGTGGTCCTAAAGTTTGCCCAGTTTTTGATCACTGCCTGTGGCACTGAAGTAGCCCTGGACCTCCTAGAAGAACAGGTCATCTCAGAGGTGGGAGTTATGACCTGGGTGGGCCGCCAGAAGCAGGAGATGGTAGAGAGCAACTCCAAAATCATCATCCTGTGCTCCCGGGGTACCCAAGCCAAGTGGAAGGCCATCTTGGGTTGGGCCGAGCCTGCCGTCCAGCTACGGTGTGACCACTGGAAGCCTGCTGGGGACCTGTTCACAGCAGCCATGAACATGATCCTCCCAGACTTCAAGAGGCCAGCCTGCTTTGGCACCTACATTGTCTGCTACTTCAGTGGCATCAGCAGCGAGAGCGACATCCCTGACCTCTTCAATATCACCTCCAGGTACCCACTCATGGACAAATTTGAAGAGGTTTACTTCCGGATCCAGGACTTGGAGATGTTTGAGCCTGGTCGGATGCACCATGTCAGGGAGCTCACTGGGGAAAATTATCTGCAGAGCCCTAGCGGCTGGCAACTGAAGGAGGCTGTGGCCAGGTTCCGAGAGTGGCAGACCCAGTGCCCCGATTGGTTTGAGCATGAGAACCTCTGCTTAGCAGACGACCAGGACCTCCCGTCCCTGGACGAAGTGTTTGAAGAGTCACTGCTGCCACCAGGGAGCGGAATCGTCAGACAGCAGCCCATGATGCGGGAGCCCTCCTCAGAGGACTGCCTGGTGGTAGATGTCTGTGTCAGTGAAGAAGAGAGGGGAATGGCAAAGCTGGACCCGCAGCTACAGTCCCAGGGGGATCTGGGGACCCAGACCCTCCGGACTATGGTGCTCCCAGCAGAGCAGGTCCCTGCAGCCCACATTGTAGCACCTGTCCCTCTTGCAGATGGCAGTGGAGCTGCCAGCCAGCTGGCTGTGGCAGAGGACAGTGAGGCCTGCCCACTGCTGGGGGCCCAGCGGAACAGCATCCTTTTCCTCCCCACAGACTCAGATGACTCACCTCTCTGCAGCACCCCAGTGATGTCACCTGACCACCTGCCCGGTGATGCAAGGGAGCAGCTGGAAAGCTTGATGCTGTCAGTGCTGCGGCAGAGTCTAAGTGGCCAGCCCCAGGTGAGCTGGGAGAGGCCCGTGGTGGTCCTCAAAGACCCCTGCACACCCTGTGAGGAGGAACAGCGGCAGTCAGTACAGTCAGATCAGGGCTACATCTCCAGGAGCTCACCCCAGCCCCCTGACGGGCTCACAGACATGGAGGAGGAAGAGCTAGATCTGGGCCAGTCTGCGGAGCCTCTCTCTCCTGAGGACCTACAGGACCTGAGGAGCCTCCAGCAGCAGCTTTTCTTCTGGGAGATCCAGAAGAACCCTGGCTGGGACAGTTTGGGAGCACGGAGGCCAGCCACAGAGGAGCAGGCTCCCTCTTAGGGGCTCCTAATCCTGGTCCTTGAAAGAGGACGTTGGGGGTGGGGTGGCAGGGCTGCCTTTAAAATGTGGACATCTAAGCTGGGCACAGTGGTGTGTACCTATAGTCCTGGCACTCAGGTTGGGGTGTGGGGGCTGAGGCAGGATGATCTTCTAAACCCAGAATTTCAGAACCAGTTGGGACAACATAGCGAGAGCTCAGAAAAATAAATATTTTAGGCTGGGCCTGATGGTACACACCTTCAATCCTAGCACATAGGAAGCAGAGGCAAATGGATCACTGTGAGTTCAAGGGCAGCCTGGTCTACATAGTTCTAGGCCAGCTGTGGTTATAAGGAGACCTTGTCTCAAACAGAAACCAAACAACAAAAAGCCATAGACTTCTTCATTCTGATCCCTAGACATCCCCATTCTTTTTACACAAGCATCTGTTCATCATGTAATTCAGAAGAAGCCACACTGCCTGTTCTCAGGAGCTAACAGCCAAGTGGTTCATTCATTCAACATTTATTCCATACCTACTCTACATCAGACATGTGGGATGAAAAAGTAAACACAGCCCTGGCCACTAAGGAGCTTAACATTCAGCAAGGATGAAACAGCATAGGATGATGAATAGAGGCCTGCTCCTGGCTGGGCTGCGAAAACACCCCAGAGCCTCCAGAGTAGGTGAGATCTGGGCAGAAGGGAAGCTGGTTTCCTGGGAAGGGAAAAGCCTGTGGAGGGAGAGCTGTGAAGGTGCCATGGTGCTCCAAGTGGGGAAAAGCTTGGGGTTTAGAGTGGGAGCTGGGACTTCAGCCTGAGGCTGAGAGCAGCTGGGGACTGCTTTTGTAAGTAGAGCTATTGCCCTGTGGGGGAGGAAACTGCATGCCAACTGCACCCAGACATCTACCATCATTTTTAAGAGGATAGAAATGGATGCTGTGAAGCTTAAGAGGAAGAAGTGTGTGAAGTCCTGAGCTCAGGCCCTGGTAGTCAGTTGGGCTGTGGCATGAAAATCCTTGTGGACTGCAGCTTAGGGACCTGTCACCTCAGCTCCACCATGGGGTACCATGACAGAGTAAAATGAGGTGTGGGGGCTGTGGGCTGGGCAGAGTGTGGCTGAGATCAGGTCAGGCCCTCTAGGGTCAGGAAAGTGTCTCACTGTATTCTTAAGGTTTGAGGCAGTGGAGAGTGTTTAAAGTTGCTCCTGGAGTGCCCTCTTGGGGCGTCCTGTCCTGGAGAACACACAGGCATGCCCTCTCCCCTGGACCCCATTCTCCCTACTGTCTTAACCAAGCTTTGGGGAGGAGAGGGCTCAAATGCTCAGGGAACAAATGTAATACTTGCATGTGTGCTTTGTGTGTGAGAAAGGCTGAATAAAAACTTAATAAAGCTGTTAGCACTGGTAGGAATTCCTAGTCATTATTTGAATCACATTTTACCATAGGTCAAAAAGTTCCTATTTTTAGAGATCTTTCTTGCAAGCAGTTTGCCTAGCATTAACATGTCTGTAGAGGTCCCAAGTCCCAGTGTGTGACACATACTAAGCTTTGTGGCAGCAAATGACCAGGTGAGGGAGAAAGGAAGCCAGCCCTCCCACCTACCAGCCTTTTCTAGACCCATTTCTTCTCAGAAAGAAGGGTACCAGTCAAGCTTGTGACATTCCCCCAACTTATCTGTACTAAACAGATATCCCAGCAGTGAAACAGTCCCACCCAGTGAGGGCTGGTTCCCCAAAGTGGCCTTTCCAGCTTGACCTGGTACTCAAAAGTCCCAGCCTCTAACTGGTGCCCTTAGACCATACCAATAAATGTCCTCAGCAGACATTGACTCTATGTCCGTCTTTCCAGGGTGGCTCTCTCCCTCCCCACCCCGCTGTCTTTTTTGAGAAGTTCATACATCATACAGTTTACAGTAGACCCTGTATAATTCAGTGACTTGGTATATACTGAGGTCTCACAACCATTAGTATAATGAGTTTTAGAATACTTTTATTACTTCAGGAAGAAGCTTGGCTCCCCTAATCATCACCCCTCACCTCCTCAGCCCTACACAGCCCCAGGTCTCCTTTCTGTCTGTCTCTAGAGCTGTGTGTTCTGAATTACCATACAGTGGAATCATTTCATGTTTTCCTCATACCCCACCTGTCCCTACAGTCTTCAATCTCCGTCTAGTCATTACTCATCATGAATTGCTAGAAATTCTATAAATTGAGTGATGTCTCCTGTCAGCCAAATGCCAAGATCATCAAGAGTATGGATTATTGAAATCATGCCTTTATGCCTGTGTTATTCTGAACCACACCAAATGAAACCTCACTTTGGCCAGGCATGGTGGTGCATGCCTGTAATCCCAGCATCTGAGAAGCCGAGAGAGGAGAACTGAGAGTTGTACCAGCCTGGGTTATAGTATGGCCCTGTCTCAAAAATAGGGGGAAAAAAAAAGTGAGGTGCAGCAAGAAGACTCAGCAAATAAAGGTGCTTGCAACCAAGCCTGATGTCCTGAGTTCAATCCTTGGGACCCATGTAGAAATAAAGAACCAACTCCTATAAGTTTTGACCTTCACACATACACCATGGCATACACACACTAATTAGGAAAACTGGGCATGGTGGCACATACTTTAACCCCAGGACATGGAGGCAGAGGCAGGCAGATCTCTGTACGTTTGAGACCAGCCTGGTGTACATAGTTCCAGCAGCCATGGCTACACAGATCCTTTCTCAAAAATAAATGAATAAAATACTAAATGGGAAGAAAAGGGAATCCTGTTCAGGGAGGGGGCTGGGTGTGACTCTGGTAGAGCACTTGCCTAGCATACATGAGCACTCAGGAAAAACAGACTTTTTACCCAAAAGAGTCCTGCCCCCAAGAACAGATGCAGAACAGATGCAACTGCCAGCACGTTATGCTCAGTGAGTAGAAAGCACCAGACAACATGTGGCCAGCACTTCATGGAGTGTGCATCCATGATGTATTCAGTGCAGACACGCAGCATCCCCGTGCAACCATGGAGTGTGCATCCATGATGTATTCAGTGCAGACACGCAGCATCCCCGTGCAACCATGGAGTGTGTGTCCACGATGTATTCAGTGCAGACACGCAGCATCCCCGTGCAACCTGATACTGTGGAAGTGTACCTGGTCTCCTAACTTGAGTCTATTCTGAAAGGGAGGGAGGGAAGGGGGGAAAGGGAGGGAGGGAGGGAGGAGGAAGGAGGAAGGAGGGAAGGAGGAAGGAGGGAGGGAGGAAGGAAGGAAGGAAGGAAGGAAGAGTGTAGGAATGAATGACTTACAATATGGACATAATCTGGGACTAAAGACTTACAAAAAGTTGCTGTTTATAATATAAACAAGCTCACTGGGCCATGTGCTCCTCTTGTGACCTAGGGACCTGGACATAATCCTTCAGGACCCCACCTTACCCTCTACCCAACATAGTGAATGAATATAGGTATGCAAGTTACCATACAAAATCTCATTAGAAACAAGGAGAAAAATTGACAAGTCTGTGACTATGTGTTTGATATTCTAGGTTTAGGGATCAAAGGCAAGATGTTCTGATAAAATAAAGGTGGATCCTGATTTCCACTTCCCCATCTCATGCTGGATTTACTGTTTCAGTTGAAGAATGAACAAGGCCCAGGCTTGGGAGCACAGTTCCAAGAGATCAAAGGAACAGGTGCTCGGCAATCCAGGTCCACTCTTGACCTTAAAATAATGCTAAGAATCAGCTTATTTCTTTATTCAGGCATAACTGTAACGTGGCTTAGAAACGCTGCAGGAAGGGAGGAAAGAAAAAGGTGCTGGGCATCACTTGATACAGTACTTCTGTCCAAACCTGGTCTCTGCTGCTTCCAGAGCCCCACCCCCACCCCACCCCCAGATGTTTGCTTAGTTCCTTAGCCATGCATCCAGCTGCATTTGCACTGGGATCTTTGGGAGTGTAAGATGATTTACCTTATTTCTACTTACTTTTGAAAATGAAACAGGCGGATTTTTATGAGTTCAAGGCCAGCCTGGTCTACAAAGTGAGTTCCAGGCCAGCTGGGGCTGCAGGGAGACCCTGTCTCAAAAAGACCAAAAAAACCCAAAAATGAAACAGGTAAGGCTGGGGTATGGTTCTGTGACAGACAGCTTGCAGGGGACTGTTGGGATTCTCTGGTGTTTAGATTCCATGGGTCCTCAAATCCTAAGTAAACAGGAACAGGGCCTTGCCCAACCCTAGCAATTCCTGAGAAAATCCCTGCACACGAAGGGCCTCCAGACACGATAGGCTCCAGGCAGTGCACTAGAGCGACAGCCCAAGAGTGTTCTGGGTGCAGTCACTGTAGGGTTGAAGTTACAGCCGAGGGCTTGAGTCTCACAAGTCAGATGTTCTGGTATGGAAAGTTCCTTCCAAAGAGGAGCCCAGCCCTACTCACCAGCTAAGCAACTTCAGGTAAGTCGTCTTTCCTGGGCCTCTAAAATGGGTACAGCAGTAGCTCCTACCTCATAGGGTGCTGAAGGCAGGTTAGCTACCTTCTGGTTTCCCTGTGGCTTCTCTGCCACACTGCTACCTCTCCTAGGAAGCCCAGCCGCTCCCCTCAGTCTGTGCCTCATCTGATTCTGGGGCTGAGCATCTTGTGAACCCTGGGATACTGTTTAGCCTTTTTTCCTGCTGTTTACTGCCCTCTCTCTCTAGTGTTTGCTTTTCAAGATTATCAGATCCATCCATGTTCCAGTACTTGGCCCATGCTGACTGACTGAATATGCTCATTGTGGGAAGACAGCCACAGTGAAGCTCTCTAGATTATATTATAGATTATTATGTTGTGGAGAGTACAGTGTCCTCTTCCTCAAGCCCATGGGTGAAGCTGGCAGGGTGGCATGCCCCTGGCCTCCCACATTACCTCACACCCTGGGCTCCCAGGACCACCTCCTTGCTTCTGCTCTTTCCCCAGCTCTTTATCCCCTGGCACTGGGTGCTGGTTCCCCACTCCAGCCTTGTCCATTTGGGGCAGTGAAGGCAGGTGGTCCCCTATGAGTCAGCCTTCATCTGTTAGTGGAACTTGGAATCTTCTGTCTTGTGACTTAAGGATGACTAGAAATCTTGTCCATCATCCCCTGTCCACCCCACCTGGATACCTTTCCTAGAGAATTACCCTTGGATTATGAGCACATTAGTAGGAGCTGGCATTCTGGATCCTTCACCTCTGGCTAGAGGGGAAGAGAATGTAACCCTGTGCCACACCCTGGCACAGTGCTCCATTGGTTGCTTCCATGAGACCTGTTCAGAAAGTGAAAAGCAGTCCTGCTTTTCAGCCAGAACTGAGCTTTAAGATCAGGGAAAGTTGACTGGCAGGGAGTGGCAATATCTGAAGGTTCCAGGGGAGTGCAGTGGGAGAGGTCAGACCTGGGTTCATAGCTGGCTTCCCTCACTGGCTGCAGTTGGCCTTTCCTAACCACCTATCTATCTTCCCACACCTCAGGAAGAGGAGACACAGCCACTTTACAGGTAACCGTGTTGAGGAAATGAGCTGGTGTCACCCAGGACCTGACCACTGCAAGATATGTTTTTGTATTCTTTTCTTGGGCCCAGCACAGCAGCATCATTTACTCTGAGGCCGCCCGCATTGAACCAGTCATCCTATGCCCTCCTCTAGCTTTCCCAGGTGCCTCTGACAGGCTCCAGCTGATCAAAGCCAATGAGTATACCAGATGGACCTCCTCCAGATGTGTCAATATTTGTGTAAGATGCCTGGCAAGATTTAGGAAAAGATGAAGCCATGGTCTTAACATTGTTCTCTGACCACTTTCTATGTACATTTTGGCCTGGAAGAATTATCACTGTGCAGAAAAGGACCATTCTGGCATATGTCATCTCCTTGTATCCTTTAAAAAAATTTAAGAATGGGGCTAGAGAGATGGCTCAGCAATTAAGAGCACTGGCTGCTCTTGCAGAGGACTCAGGTTCAATTCCCAGCACCCACATGGTGGCTAGCAACCATCTGTAACTCCAGTTCCAGGGGATCTGACACCCTGTTCTGACCTCCTCAGGCATTGCATGACATGGATGCACTTAGATACATGCAGGTAATATGCTCATACACATAAAATAAAAATAATAAAATAAATTTTTTAAAGAATTACATTTATTTATGTTGTGTATTGGGGGAGGTGAATGTGTAAGTGCCATGGTGTGGGTGTGGAGATCTGAGGACAACTTGTGGGAATCAATTCTCTCTTTCCACATGTGTGTCTGGGGGAGTGAACTCAAGTCATCTGGCTTGGCAGCAAGTACCTTTACCTGTTGAGTCATCTTGCTAGCTTACATCACTATTTCTCTACTTTTTATTTTATGTGTATGAGTGTTTTGTCTGTATGTATGTAAGTATACCTGTGTCATGTAATACCTTTGGAGGCCAGGAGAAGTTGTCAGATCCCCTGGAACTGGAGTTAAGGACGGTTCTTAGCTGCCATGTGGGTGCTGGGAATTGAACCCAGGTCCCTCTGCAAGAGCAGTAAATGCTCTTAACCGCTAAGCCATCTCTCCAGCCCCATTTTATTCTTAACATGGCCCTATGAAATGGCTAGCATGGTGTCTGTGGGGTTTTATTGTGTGTGTGTGTGTGTGTGTGTGTGTGTGTGTGTATGTGTTTTGTTTTTTCAGACAGCATCTTGCTTTCTAGTCCAAGCTGGCCTTGAACTTCCATCCTCCCGCCCTAGTCCCCAGAGTGCTAGGATTACAAGCTTGCACCACCACACCCGTTTTATAACTCCTGCTTTATAAATGATGCAATAGTTCCAGTGGTAATGGGACTGCTCAGGGCCATAGCTAGGAAGAAGTCAAGCCCAGGCTTTCTGCTCTTTTGTATTCTGATTTGCCTCTAGGGCCCTGCAGGTAGCAACACGGTGTAGTTTGAATAATACTGGCTGCCTCTATGCTAAGCAAAATTATGATTTTTAAGATTTTATTTTTAAATATGTGTATGTGTGTGTTTGTGTAGGTTTGTACACATGAATGCAGTACCTGAAGAAGACAGAACAGGGTTTCAGATTCCTTGGAACTGAAATTACAGGCAGCTATAAACTGCCCAACCTGAGTGCTGGGAACTGAAATGGGGTCCTCAGCAAGAGTAGTAAACATTCTTGGGGGGGAATTCGGGGCGGGTGGCACATGCCTTTAGTCCTAGCACTCAGGAGGCAGAGAAAGGCAGATCTCTGTGAGATCGAGGCCAGCCTGGTCTACATAGTGTCAGGCCAGCTGGGGCTACTGGGAGACCCTGTCTCA
>NW_008343559.1:49380-107062 GCF_000622305.1 Nannospalax galili | reverse complement strand
CAGCCCCTAAAATTTTATTTGGGTATAAACCCAATGGTCTGTCTGAGACTCAATGGTCTGCTTGTTTTTTCTGTTTAATAGTGGCCTTGTTTTTCTCATTTATACAAAAAAAAAAATATGCTTCCGGATGTGGAAGGAGTTAAAGAAGACAAAAAAATATTTAAATTTGGTTTCTTACTGGGCACATACCTGTAGTCCAAACCTCTTAAGAGAGTGAGGCAGGAGGATCCCTTGAACTTAGGTGTTTGAAACCAGACTGGGCTGCATAGTGAGACCCTGTCTCAAATTCATTTCTCCTCCCTTTCCCCTCTCGTAAGCTATTCCTAGAGAGAAAGCCCAGCGCGACTGGGAAATTCCTCTGTGAACAGCCCTCCTGAGTCAGTGTACCCCCAGAGACCCAGTATGATACCCCAGGCCCACTGCCTCCCTGAATTGCATGCTGAATACTTAGCTAAGGTGCAACCCCTCCTCCCATAACACCAACACCAACCAATAAACTGATGATGAATGTCACAGTGACATTTAAGAAGTCAGTAAGGAAATCAGGACAGGAACCATCTTAAAACAAACCACACAGAAAGCTTGTCACAAGTCTCAGGTTTTTATTTTCAGAACAGAATCTGGTTTTATTTTTAAAAGGGGGGGGAGCGATAAATGCTAGTGAGGTGTCACTTCTCTCATCTTTCTGGGCTCCAATTCCCTGCTAGCTCTGCTACCCCCGTACCCAGGCTGTTACCAGGACATGTTAAAAGGGAATCATCTCGGTTAGACACAGTGGTACATATCTGTTTCTTTAGGAGACTTAAAGTTAGAGGACCACTTGAGCCCAGGAATTCTGGGCCAGCCTAGGAGCATAAAGAGACCCCAACACACACTCAAAAAAGTGGGGTTCGTTCTTTTAGGAGGGCACAGTCTTTTAAATTAATAGGATTTACTGCTAGGGGTGTAGCTCAGTAGTAGAGCATTTGTCTAGCATGCTTGAGGCCCTCGGTTTGATCCTCAGCACCACAAAATAACTAATTTTTAAAAACAGACAAGGTTTTGGGACTCAGGTAAACGGCCTTCCCTCTTCCATGTTCAAATACTAGGAGCAGGCAGGTCTAGATTCTGAGCCCAGGCTTCTTTTCTGTGATCCATTCTGCTGGCATAAGCCTCAGGACAGTACACCATCCTGGTCATGACACCTTGGGAACATCTTTAGTCTGACCCCTGCACTACAGATACCCTAGAAAGCAAAAAAAAAAAAGGGGGGGGGGGGGGGGACAGGGGGGGGGCCTTAAGGGTCATTTCTTAGTGCAACTGGGCAAAAAAAAGAGAAGAAAAGACCATGTCCATAGGACACTTTCTTGATTGTTGAGTGATGTGGGAGGGCCGAGCCCACTGTGGGTGGTGCCACCCCTGGGCAGGTGGGGCTGTAAAGCAAAAAAAAAAAAGGGGGGGGAGGGGGGACAGGGAGGGAGCCTTAAGGGTCATTTCTTAGTGCAAATGGGACAGAAAAATGAGAGAAAAGACCCAAGAAAAACACCAGAAGGAAGGGCCAGGCCCCTGAGCATATATACTTGCTCTAGAAAGGTTGAAGAGGATGCTGGAGGTATGTAGGGCCCACACTAGCACCTTGCCATCCTGGCCTTTGTGACAAGTGGCCATGTGATCATGTCTCTTGATGCATCAGGGAAAGGGCAACCTCTCATCCTAAACCCAATAAGCAGTCACTCAGCAGGGGATAGCAATCACACAGCAGGGGGATAGTTATCCAGATAGTAGAAAGAGGGTGGGTTGGGGGCCAGCCAAGGCTGGCCATGGCTCAGACATGTCCTTTCACAGTCATTGAGATTAGGTAGCAGAGAAACAGCAAAGCTGGAGAGCGGTGGGAGCAGTTACAGCCCCCATCCAGGACCTAGGCCCAGGGCCTGGAGTCCAATCTGAGGAAGAGGAATCAGCCACTTCGAAGAGAGAAGGCAGGATGCATTGTGAAAGGCAGCCAGCCAGCACTGGCTGAGGATGAGAGACCAAGAGCATAGGGTACGCTGACTGTAAACATTTCCCACAAGGCCTATTCTAAGAGCAAGTCAGGCCCCTAGTGCTCTAGCCAAGCTCAGCCCCTCACACTTCTGTGTACGTAGATATCCTCAGCCCAAAAGCCAAGGCAGTTAAGAAAAGCCCCCGACCAGCCTCCGGTTCTCAGAAGATCCTAGCAGAACCAAAGGGGTTGAGGGACTGGGGACTGGCTGCTGGGTTAGTAATCAGTGACTTGGCACTTCAGGTTGTTCAGCAAAGCTGGCTCTGTGCTGGCAGCTCTAGGGAAGGCCAGCAGCAACAGGCCCTGCAGTGTTCACCCCCAGATCCTGGCAGCCCTCCCTACTGCTCTTCCAGCATGTGGCCAGACACAGGGCAGAAGCAGAGATGTCTCCTCGCCTCTATGGCAGCATTATGACCAGGGCTTCTAAGTCCTAAACTCAAAGAAAAGTAACTGAGGCCTAGAAAGTAAAAATGGCATGGCACTCAAATCTAGTTATGCCGTGTCTGGGCTCACTACACTACATGAAACCCCCAAAGCAGAAGAAAGAGGAACCAAAAATTCTTAAGGTTTTACCCCCACCCAATCCCATTGGGGTGGGGGACTGAGTACAGCGTGGCTTTGCTCTCTATGCTTTCTGAATCTTACCTCCCCTCTAGATACGTATCCTGCCTCAGAGACTCCAAGAGTGACTACCCACATCGAGACCAGAGTAGCCACCTCTGACGTCCCCTCTCATCTTAATAGGACTCTGGGGGGCAGGGGAAGAAGACTAGACAAGGGATTCTGCAGCCTGAGTTCTGCCTAGTGAGGACTTCAAGGAGAGCAGAGATGGTCACCACTACCGTCTCTGCTCTATACCAAGTTTCTTGGAGAAGATAGGGAACTGGGTGTCTGACTCTCTTGGGTCCCCAAGAGGCCCAACCTCAAGTACATATGGAACTCACTAAAGCAGTTACTCTGAATCCAGTTCTGGTCCAACCTGCACCAACACAGGAAGGATAAGCATTCTGGTGCAGAGGGAGGAACAAAAAGAGAGCAAGCCAATGGCGAATACTCCACAGACCCTGTAATAACTGGCACCAAACCCCAAAGGGATCCAGTGTCCCGCTGAATACAACTTCTGAGTGATTATTATTAATTATTATCATTATTATTATTATGAGTAGCATCAGTGTGTGATGCAACAAAAGTTGAAAGTACGGAGGTAGAAATACTCACTCACCCAAGAAAGGGTGTTGTTTGGTCTTTAGAGTGTGAACTGTCTCCTCCCCAAGATGAGATGAGAGGAGCAGGAGGAAGACCCTGGGTGAGCTTCTCCCTTGGAGTACAGCAACTAAGCAGCTCCCAGGGGCCTAGTATTTCCTGGGGATGGTGGTCATAAATTCAGGCAGATAAGAGGAAAGTGGTGGCAAATGTGGTGAGCAGCAAGGCCTCCCCAGATCCCCTTCCCACTGCAAGGGGCGTGGGACAGACACACAGAGAAAACCACACACACACACACACACACACACACACACACACACACACACACACATACAGCTACCTCCTGGAATAGATACGTCAGAGGAAGGATGGATTTTGAGCAATGATCACTAACCACAGCCCAAAAGCAGTGAGTGAAGGTCCAAAGCCCCCATCCCAGCCTGATCACCCTCTTTCCTCCACTCTTCTTCACAACTGATGAGAATCAGAATGGAGACAAAAGAAAAAAGCAGGTGGTGTATTTAACCAGCCCCTTGGATATCAGAATAGGGAAGACTAGGGAGAAGGGAGCATGGGGGACATGGACCCACCTCCCTCACCACACACTCCTGGTCTCTCTCCAAGCAGTCTTTACCCATGGGGTGCAGAAGGACTCACTGGCCTTCAGTCTTATGACCAGTTACCTCTTCTCAATACAGCCTGATCAGATCCTGGTTAAGAGGTCAGAGGCCAAGAGGGCTGGAAACCCTCAACCCAAGGTCAGGGCTCCTGCCCTTCACCCCCTCAATTCTGAGAGGCCACAGCCAGGGTGTTGACATAGCCATGAGGCCCCCCCTCATTTTCCAAGTGGCCCCGTTGGGAGCCTCCCTGAGGTGGTGGTGGTGGAGGAGGTGGTGGGGCAGATGGAGGAGCACCGTAGCTGCTTCTGGCCCGACTTGGGGAAGCCCAACTCCCCCGGTCCCAGCAGCCCTCCAGGGCCTCCAGCCCACGGCAGCCAAGAAAGAAAAGGTTCTTGAGCATGAAGATGGACAGCGGCTGCTGGTAGCTCACCACCAGGAGGCAGCGCAGCGCCAGCAAGGGCACATCCACCAGGCAACCTCCCAGCAAGCGCAGAAGGCGGCTGCAGCTTCCGGGCCCGGGGGCCTGGCCCCAGGATGGAGCCGCTACCGCGGAGGTGTTGAGCTCATACAACCAGAGCACCGGGGACGCAAGCGTGAGGAAGTAGACAGCGATAAGCAGGTAGCGCAGGTGAGCGGGAAGCGGCACGCGGCCGTCCAGCATCAGCTCCACTAGCGTGAAGCTGTCGAGCAGGTCCAGACACGTGCCCAGGAAGCAGCCCGCGGCGCGGTGCTGCTGCGGCTGCAGGAGCAGGGGGCCGGCCGAGCCCGGGGGCGCTCCCGCCTCGCTAATGGCACGCACCAGGCTGTAGAGCAGCGGCACCGACAGCGCCATGGTGAGGCGGAAGCCCGTGGTGCCAAAGGGCGCGCGCAGCTCGATGAGGTCCAGGATGGAGGTGCCCAGGATGAGCACAACCTTGGGCGTGAAGGCGATGGAATAGATAAGCCAGGCCAGGTAGGCAAAGGCGAACTCGCCCGCTGCCCCGGTCGCCCCAGAGCCGCCCCCCAGGCCGCTGGAGCCTCCTCGGCCGCTGCGGGTCTTGGCCGCGGCGCCAGAGGACGAGGCAGCCGGCAGGTGCAGAGGCGGCGCCGGGTGGTGATGGAGCTGGTGGTGGTTGTGTGCGCTGCCCACCGAGCCACCCCGACGGCCCCGGCTGTTCTTGGCAAAAAAGATGGCCCAGCCCACCACCACCACCAGGTCGGTGGCGATCCAGGAGCACCAGTACAGGTCAGTGACCGCGATGAGGTACAGGTCCAGCAGACCGCCCTGCGCCAGTAGCAGCACCACAGACAGCGCCTGGTAGCCCCAGCTGCACCCGGGACTAGGCGCGCAGCCACGGCGCCGACCCCTGCGGCCCGGCCCTGCCGGGCGGCCGCAACAACAACAGCACGAGCAGCAGGAGGCGCCGCTACCGGGGCCCGTGCCGCCCGCGCCCGCCGCCGAGCGGCTCCCGGCGCCCCCGACGGGCCCGGCCCCGGCACCCACGCTGAAGTCCCCGGCGGTCATGCTGCAAGAGGAGGTGGGAGTGGAGGTGGAGGAGGTGGCGGCGGAGGAGAAGGTGGCGGGCGTGGGGTCGGCGGCGGCGGCTCCCCCGTGAGCCGGGGGCCCCGGGAGCGCGGCGGGAACCAGGGGCTTGCTGATGCTGATGCTCTCGTCGTCGTCCTCGCGCTCGGCGCCGGTGCTGCTGCTAGCCGAGCCGCCGCCTCCGCCTCGTCTGCCGCCGCCTCCTCCGCGGCTGGTGCTGGTGCTGGTGCTGCTGTCGCCCGAGCCTCTCCGGCCGCGGGAGGAGCCCCCCCGGAGGAAGAGGGGCTGCAGCCGGGCGGCGGCGGGAGGCGGCGGGAAGGAGGCGGACGAGAGCGAGCGAGGGTGGCCCAGCACCGGGTGCATTGTCCTCGTAGGGGCTGCCCGGCCTCTCTCTCCCCGCCAACCTCGGACTGCCGAGGCGGCGGAGGGGAACCGGGGCCAGCCGGCGCCGCCGCCGCCGCCTCCTCCCCAGCTGCTGGAATTCGCACCCGCGTCGGGCAGCAGGGAGATCTGGACCGGAGCGGCCGGACTGGGCGAGTGGAGCCGCGGGTGGCTGAGTGCGGTTGGGGGGGGCGTAGGCAGGGAGCCCGGCGGCCGCGAGGACCAGAGAGGCGGGGGCGGAGGCGGAGAGCCAGCCCAGCAGGCAGAAGAGGGAGCTGGCGGCGGGGAAACCTGGACTGGATTCAAGGGGGAGAGGAGGCGAGAACAGAGGAGGAGAAAGCCTGGCTGGCTGGATCAGCGGGAAGGAAAGGAGGGCGAGCCGAGACGCCACAGTGGGTGCTGCGGCGCAGTGGGCCAGGTGAGGAGTGCGTGGGAGCGAGCGCTGGTGTCCTGAAGTCGCTTACTCCAGCCAAAGGCTAAGCTGCTGGGTGACCTTGGTCTCAGGGCCTCCAAGCATCAAGCTCAGTTGCCAGTTTCAGGTTTCCGGCCCCCTGGTCACCCCAGTTGCTACCGAAGGAGGCGCTGGGAGGCTTTCCCCTGTGTGGACCACCAGCGCCTCTTACACTGGGCCATTCTGCGACGCCTCTCCCTAAAGCCCTGAAGAACTCAATGGAAGTGATTTAAAAAGTAAAATAAGCCGGGTGTGGTGGCACACACATGCAGTGTTTAATCCCAGCACTCGAGAGGCAGAGGTAGGCAGAACTCTGTGAGTCCAGCCTGGTCAACATAAGAGTTCTAGGCCAGCTGGGGCCACAGGGAGACCCTGTCTCACAAACAAAACAAAATACAAAACAGAAAGAGCCAGGAGACTAGGGGTATATCTCAGTTGGTAGAGTAACCTTACCTTGCATACATTAGGCCCTAAATTCAACCCCCAGCACCAATCCAAAACAAAGACAAAACACCAACCAGATTTGCAACCCACGAACAAGAAGTCCTATATATTCAAACATCCAGGAATGTATCCTCCAGGGAGGTCACCCTGAATATAACTGCTTGGGAAGAGAGAATTAGGAAAAGGGTGGCTGGGGTGCTGCTCAAGAGACCAAAGCAGACAGTATTCTCAAAGATTTTTTGTCTTTTTGAGATAGGGTCTCCCTGTAGCCCCAGCTGGCCTGGAACTATATAGATGAGGCTGGCCTTAGAACTCAAAGATCTGCCTGCCTCTGCCTCTCAAGTGCTGGGATTAAAGGCATGTGCCACCATACCTGGCTAGTATTCTCAAAGATTTTTCTCTAACATGTATGACCTGTTTTCATCCCCCAAACCCCATAAAACCAGGCATGGTGGCCCACACCTGTAATCTCAGCACCCAGGAAGTAGAGCAGGAGGACGAGGAAGTCAGGGTCATCCTTGACTACATAGCAAGTCTGAGGCTAGCCTGGACTACATGAGACAAAGTAAAAACAAAAGATTTTAAAGCAGGAGTTGAAAGAATAGAGAAATATGTCTAGCAAAGGAAAAAAAGTAAGTCTTTTACAGGTATGGACACCCAGATACAAAAGCTCCAGCTGAGCCCAGTGTCACAGGCCAGCTGCTCAATAATCTCAGATACTCAGGAAATTGAGACAGGAGGATTGAAAAGTCAAGGCCACTGGCCAATTTAGTGAGACTGTCTCAAAAACAGAAAGTAAAAGGACTAAGGTGGTAACTCTGTAGTATAGCACCTGGCTTGCATGGGTGGCATCCCTAGGTTCAATCCTCAGTAGTACTCCATGGACTGAGTCTACACAGGGGTTGGCAACCCAGGCAGCTTTGGAAGGTGGAAGTGGAAGTGCCGCTTTTAGGGGTGTAGGGGAGAAAAAACGACTACAGCATTTGGGGCTCAAGAAGGTTTTAGGGCTCCTATATAATTCTGTTCCCAGCCCATGGAAACAAGTTAGGAAGCTTGCCTGTGCCTACCTCCTCCACATCCTGAAGGCTGCATGTCCCCTTTCCTGATTTCACTGTCTGAAGGCTGCTCTCACTTGGCTTGTCTCCTGGGGCAGCACTGCAGGAAGGTGATGCAGTGGGACCTCGCACCATCTGCCCTAGGCTTGCCCTTTAATCTGCATCTTTTTTAAAACTTTATTTTTACGTTTTTTAATTATGTGTATGTCTGTGTGTGTGCACATGAGTGCAGGTACCCACAGAGGCCAGATTCCCTAGAGCTGGAGTCAGGTGGTTGTGAACTGCCCAACATGGGTGCTAGAAACCAAACTCAGGTCCTCTGCAAGAGCAGTACCTGCTCTTAACCACTGAGCCATCTCTCCCGTCAATCTGCCTCTTAAAGAAGAATCTGTCTCAGCCAAACCTGATTTCTCTAGCCTCTTGGAGGTCAGTCTGTACAACAAATCCATGGTACCTATGGAATTCAGAATTTGTAATTTGTACTGTTTTCCTTCCCCTCACCCTGGAAAAGACAGCCTTTGAAAGGTTCTATGCCCAATTTTCAAGAAGACAGAGGTGTAGGGTGACAACATGAGCTCAGGAACCCATGCCCCCAGCTCCAGCATGTAGCCTTGGGGGCTCAGCCCAGCTATCCCACCTCTCTGAGCTTCACATCGATCTATAAAAAGGGATCAGTGCCCCCTTTAATGGCATGTTGTACTGAGAGATCACATGTGCAAGCATTTTAGCCCAGTGCCAACAGAGAATAGACTGAGTTAAAGAAGCTGGTATTTTCTGTTCAGTTTGTACCTTGGATTCCCCAGGGCAGTTATTCACAGCATAGGCCATCAGTGGCTGTCTTCTGAGCCAGATTCCTTCTCAAGGGTTAGGGTTAGGGTTAGGGTCAGAGGTCTGCTCCCCTAAAACTTTACCCTTCAGGCAGCAAACTGCTACTGTTAAGAACTGGTTCGTGGAACTGGTCTTCACAATCTTGGATATGAGACGTTCAGCA
The DNA here is from genome assembly GCF_000622305.1 of Nannospalax galili. Lineage (NCBI taxonomy): Eukaryota > Metazoa > Chordata > Mammalia > Rodentia > Spalacidae > Nannospalax > Nannospalax galili. The sequence goes on along the minus strand of NW_008343559.1, from coordinate 98,375 downwards.
TGCCAGCTGGGGCTAAGGCCACCCACATGGAGCAGGATGAGTAAGAACAGTTTCACAGATGCAGCCTCCACTTGTGTGTGTCCTGTTAGGTCCAGTAGATGTCTGGGCTGAGCCAGTCCAGGTGAAAACATGGATTGGGGAGATTTGTCCAGTACAAGGATTATAGCCAGTCTCCTAGTCTCCCCCAGGGAAAAAGCCAGCCAGCAGGGAACACAGAGGAAGCTGACCTGAGATGCCTTAAGTCAGTGAAGTGGCTGAAGAGGCAAAAGCAGCTGACAAAGGCCCTGGGACTCCTGGGAGCCCTGAAGAATCCTGCTCCCCCTCCTTGGTGTCCTGTCCTCAGACCCACCTATTAGGCTGGGCACTCCCCTTGACCAGGAGTTACTTGATTTTACAGTCCTTTGAAGTATACTGTCTGTCTGCAGAGTTAACTTTCTGTAAGAAGTTCTTTAGTTTAATTTCCTTTAGGCCCTAGATCCCGAGTAACAAGAATATCAGTAATCAGGATATGAAATCAGGGTATGCGATGGAATAAATTGGTGACCAGAGTATAGGTTGTATCTATCTCCTATTTAGACTAGGCAATTTCCAGCTTTTTGTACACACACACACACACACACACACACACACACACACACACACTTTGCTTCAGCCTTGGAAGGGCTTACAAAGTTGTAATGAGGATGTGGAAGTGATTCGAAATAAAGGGGCTAGGGGTGGGGCTGGAGACATGGTTCAGCAGTTAAGGGCACTGGCTGCTCTTGCAGAGGACCCGGGTTCAAATCCCAGTACCCACATGGCAGCTAACAACTTTCTTTAAACTCCATTTCCAGGGGATCCGATGCTCTCTTTTGACCTCTTCAGGCATTGCACAACATGGGTGCACTTACACACACGCAGGCAATACACTCATATATATATAATTTAAAAATAATAAGTAAAATATCTTTTTTAAAAGGGGCTAGGGAAGCCGGGCATGGTGGTACATGCCTTTAGTGCTGGCAGTCAGGAGGCAGATGCAGGCTGATATCTGTGAGTTTCAGACGAGGCTGGTGTACATAGCAAGTTCCAGGTCAGCTGGGACTACAGAGAGACCTTATCTCAAAAAGACTAAGAAAAAAAGGGGGGCAGGCTAGGGAAATGGCTCAGTGGGTAAAATACTTGCTGCAGGACTGGAGCCTGCATCTCCAGCACCCATAGAAATGACGGTTAGGAGTGGTGACCTGCCTGTAATCCCAGCACTTGGGAGGCTGAGACAGGATCTCTGAACAAACTGGCTGGCTAGACCAGCTGAATCAGAGATCTCTGGGTTCAAGTGAGAGACCCTCTTCAATATGTAAAGTGGAAAGTGGAGGCCAGAGGTTAATGCTGGATGTCTTCTTTAACCACTTTCTATTTTGTATATTGAGGCAGGGTCTTTCATTTGAACTCAGGGCTCTCCAATTCAGCTTGTCTGAATCTCCAGGGATCCCCTGACTCCTAAGTGCTGCAATGGCAGGCAGGCGGGCCCACACATTCACAAATGTGCACATAACACACATATACATAGAGGAAGTAAGTACACATCTCAAAGGATCTAGAAAGGGAAATAAACAGTTACAGAGCACCTTATAAGCACTTAGGGTTTCTTCTGGATGCCTTGCATATAATACCTGGAAACCAAGACAGAGATCAAGCAACTTAATCTAAGTCATGTGGCTAGTTGAGGAATAAATTCAGATTAGATCTAGACGCTTGATGCTCAGCCTGGCTACCAACTCTCCTCACAAACCCAACTCAGCAGCTCACAGGCACTGGGAGGAAGGTTTCAGTCCAAAACTGTTTCCCAAAATGCTCATTACGTACTGGATCTGATGTTTCTGTCCTCCTGATCTATGAAGCCAATAGCTCACAGCCTTCCTGCAGAGCAAGATATAGACCAGAATGGTGAAGTGGCCTTGTCCATCTCAGCAGTGAAGGAAGGCTCATGGGGTGGGGCCAGTCCTCTAGGACTGACCGTGGCCCTGCTCTTGACTGATCTGTTGCTGAGAATCACTGCCTCACCTTTAGAGCAAGAATAAAGCCTGGGTTCAAAGGGAACTACCTGTCAGAGGATGAATGGAGCCCACAGAGGCTCCTGTGTGAACATAAGATGAGAAAAGACAAGGGCGTCCCCTGGTTCTCAGTCACAATCACCATACACAGTGCTCAGAAAGAGCAAAGCTAGTTGGGGAGTGCGACTGAAGCAGCGGGAGTCTCAAAGCTTCAGCTTAGTAGGAACTTGAAGTCTCAAGGTACTGAGCTCTTGGAGGACAGACACTACATCCCTCCAAGTGCAGATCTCCTCTAGAGCTTGGGATGTGCCTTGAGCACCCCAGTGGATCTTTCATAGTAATGGCACCACCCACAGGGACAAAGGAGTCCTCACCTCAGTGTCTCCTTGTGTCAGTCCCCCAGCTAGCTGCTGACGCTTCAGAGATCTTATTTTAAAGATGAAAGCAAGTTCCACCCAGAAGAAAGTAGGTAAGCAGCAAAGCGTAGCGTAGTGTGGCTGGTAGATCAGAAGTTCAAGGCCAACCTCTGCTATATAATGAACCCAAGACTGGTTTGGGGTACATGAAACTATGTCTCAAACAAAACAAAACCTACAAGGAAACTGCACATCATGAATGAAAGTCAGCAGTGAAACACTGTAACATTAGACTTCCTGGCCAGGTATGGTGGCCCTTGCCTATAAATCAGAGCACTTTAAAGATAGAAGCAGGCATATTGTCAGTTCAAGGCCAGCCTGAGCTATAGGAAGACCATGTCTCAAAAACCAAGGGTGGGCTGGCAAGATGACTCTGTCAGGGCACATGGTGGAAGGAGAGAACCAAGTCCCACAAGTTGTCCTCTGATCTCCACAATGCTCTGTGGCATACATACACACATGTACACTCACATGTACACACACACACACTAAATGTTTTTTTAAAAAAGCGGGGGCTGTGGATACAGCTCAGTGGGAGAGTGCTTGCCTAGCATGAGCAAGGCTTGATGTTTCCTATCATAACAAAAAGAGAAAACGAGGAGGAGGAAGAAAAGGAAGAAGAGGAGGCAGAGGATCATCATCAAATTTTCAAGAACTACAGATGATAAAGGTTTACCATATACCAGTAGGTACTATGATTACATGATTAAGAGCATAAAAAATAAAATGCTATGAAAAAGAATAGTATAGAAAAGTATACTGGGGATATAGCTCAGTGATAGAATATTGCCTGGTATGCATGAGGCCTGAGTTCAGTCACCAGAACTCAAATAGACACACACATATACACATACACACAAACACACATGTATACACAAACACACGAGAAAATGAATAAAATGTGAGACAAATGATATTGGAAGTCCTTCTGTAAAAATGATCCAAAGTGCATGAATGAAACTTTCAGAGGGAGAAAATAAAATAATAATGGGGAAGAGCTGGGGAGATGAGTCAGTGGGTAAAGTGCTTGTGGCACAAGTAGAAGAACTTGAGTTTGGATCCCCAGCATCCACATAAAAAGCCACTATAGTAACCTGTAACCCCAGCACTTTGGGTGGTGGAGACTGGAGGATTTCTGAGGCTTGTTGGCCAGCCAGTCTAGCTAATCAGTGAGCTCCAGATTCAGTGAGATGGCTCAGTGGGTAAAAGAGCTTGCCATGTAGACCTGATGATTGAGTTCGATTCCCAGGACCCACATGGTAAAAAGAGAGAACTGACTCCCCCAAGTTGTCCACTGACCTCCACATGTGGGTTAGGCATGTAAGTGCCCACACAATACACACATGCACTCATATGCATGCACACAAAAGAAATAATATGTAATATATTTAAAATAATAAATTAATTTAAAATATAAGGTGGCGAGTGATAGAGGCAGATACTTAACATTGACCTCTGGCCTCCACACATATGTACACAAATGCATACGTACTGTGTACACACATGCATAACCAAAGACACAAATAAAAAATTAAAATATAGTGGGGAAAGGCAATAAAGAATTTTGGGCTGAGAATTTTCCAAAATTAGTGAAAATTTTCTGCAATTCTTAGACTTAGAAACCACAGTGATTCCCAAGTAGGATACATCAAATAAACATGCTCCTGGATGTTTTAAAGTGAAAACATTAAAGCAGCTGAAGATCCAGAGAGAAACCAGAGAGCAAAAAGCAAGTTATTTAAATAAAACAATTGGTGCCAAATATGGTGGCACACCCATAAATTCCAGCGTTCGAGAGGCTGAAATAGGAAGACCATCAGTTCAAGGCCAGCCTGGGCTATATAGACCCTGCTCAACACACGCCAGGCCCTGGGTTCGGTTCATGACATGCACGCATGCAGCTAATTAGTAACCACGATGTGTCCTATTAAATTACACACATAATACTGCTTTTATTTTATCTTTATTTTACGTGTAAGAATGCTATGCCTGCATGTGTGTAAGGGCAGCTGTGTCATACAGTGCCCTTGGGGACAGAAGAGGGCATCAGATCCCCTGGAAGTGGAGTTACAGGCGGTTGTTAGCTACTGTGTGGGTGCTGAGATTCAAACCTGGGTCTTCTGTAAGAACAGCCAGTGCTCTTAACCACTGAATCATCTCTCCAGTCCCAATACTGATTTTGTTTTTTAAAATTTTTAGTTATGTGTATGTGTGTGCCTGTGGGAGGGCATGTGCATGTGTGTATGCAGGTACCCACAGAAATCAGAAGACACATCACATCCACTGGAATTGTAGTTATAGGCATTTGTGAGCTGCCCAATGTGGGTGCTGGGAACCAAACTCCAGTCCTCATGATAAAACAGCAACCACTGAGCCAGCTCTCTAGCACTGTGAAACTTATTTAAAACAACAAGAAAATGTCCAGCTCTATGCTTTTAAAAGAAACATCCCGGGGCTGGAGAGATGGCTCGGTGGTTAAGAACACTGGTTGTTCTTGCAGAAGACCCAAGTTTGAATCCCAGCACCCACATGGCAGCTAACAACTGTCTGTAACTCCAGTCCCAGGGGATCTGACAGCCTCTTCTGACCTCCAAGGGCATTGCACGACATGGGTGCACTTACCTACATGCAGGCAATACATGTATACACATAAAATAAAAATAATAAATAAAAATTTTTTAAAAGGGGGGGCTAGCCGGGCGTGGTGGCACACTCCTTTAATCCAAGCACTAGGAAAGCAGGGACGGGGGGATCTCTGTGAGTTCAAGGCCAGCCTGATCTACATAGTGAGTTCCAGGACAGCTGGGGCTACAGGGAGATCCTGTCTCAAAAAGACCAAAAGAAGGGGGGGGCTAGAAAGATGGCTCAGTGGTTAAGAACATTAAAATTTTAAAAAAAGAAACATCCCTAAATATAAAGGAAAATTTCAAGTAAAAGGCTCCAGAAAATATACAAATTAACTAGACAAATATTTTTTAAAACATTTCATTATTTTGACTTTATGTATGAGTGTATTGACTGCATGTGTGTAAGTGCACCCGTGTCTTGCTCTTAACCGCTGAGCCTTCTCTCCAACCCTCAACTAGACAAATATTAACTAAAAGAAAATGGGAGTGCATCAGACATAGTGATGCATGCCTACAATCCCAGCATCTGGGAAATGGAGGCAGGAGGTTCAGGAGTTCAAGGTCATCCTCTACTACATGAGATACTACTGGAAGGAAGAGAAGGAGGGAGGGAAGGTGGGAAGGAGGGAGAGAAGGAGGGAAGGAGGGAGGGAGGAAAAGAAAGAAGAAGAGGGTATGGTGAGGCCATATTAATACATAAAAAATAACTATGGGGTTAGTGAGATGGCTCAGCAGGAAAAGGCACCATCCACCAAGCTTGACAACTTGAATTTGATCCCTGGAACCCACAAGGTGAAAGAAGAGATTCCCACAAGTTGTCCTCTGTCCTCCGTCCACAACACACACACACACACACACACACACACATGAACAAACAAAATAAAAATAAACAAATGTAATTTAAATTTTTTGAACTTTCAATCAGGGCGTGGTGACACATGCTTTTAATCCCAGCATTTGGGAGGCAGAGACAGGCAGATCTCTGTGAGTTCAAGGCCAGCCTGGTCTACATAGTGAGTTCCAGGACAGTTAGGGCTACAGGGAGACCCTGTCTCAAAAAGACCAGAAACAAAGAGAACATGAGCCAGGCACAAGTATTCATCACTCTTCTGCTTCCTGACTGTGGATGTAATATGACCAGTGGCTTTAAGCGCCTGCTCCTATGACTTCACCACCATGATGAACCCTTTCTCCCATAAGTTGTTTTTGTCAGACTATTTAATCACAGCAACAGGAAAAGTAACTAAGACAGGCACACATTCTAAAGGCAGACTACCTAGGTTTAAATCCTGCTTCTACCGTACAGAAGCTGTATTAGCTAGGCTTCTCTAGAGGAACAGAATCAATAGAATGAATAAATATGAATCAATAGAATGAATAAATATTAAAAGGGGATTAATTGGATTGACTTGCATGGTACAGTCTGAGTAATCCAACAACGGCTGTCTTCACACTGGACGGGCTGAGAACCCACAGCTGCTCAGTCCATGGAGCTGGGTACCTCAGCAGTCCCAACCTGGCACTGAAGACCTGAAAGAGACCTAGAGAGCTGCAGGTCTTTAGTCCACACAGGAAGGTGGAAAAGGCTTGATTCTGGTGTCGGTGAAGGATGACAACAGAGCAACATGAACTTGCCAGGGAGACAAAGGCGAAAAGCACAAGCTTTCCCTTGAACTTCCTTGTACCTGTGCTGCCCACGGGCAAGTGCTCCCAACAGTTAAGTAGGAATTCCCATTTCAAATAACCTAATCCAGAAAATCCCTCACAGATGTGCCCAGAGGCTCATCTCATGGGTGATTCTAAGTCTTGTCAAGCTGACAATAAATATTAACCATCACAGAAGTCCAGTGTGATGGTTAGTGTTAGCTGTCAACTTTACTGGAATGAGAGATATTTAGGGCTGGTGGAGTACATCTCTGGATGTGGCTGCGGTGGCATCTCCAGAGAGGACTGATGTATGGGACAGTGACTGGGAATGGGGGTACCTGACTACAGTGTGGATGGCATCATCCAATGGCCTGGGGTCCTAAATGGAAAAGTTAGAAAAGGAAGCTGGCAGGTGCATGCAGACAGCCATTGTTAGAGATGTCTCAGCTCAGTGGTAGAGCACAGTTCTCTCCTTCTGTCATACAGGTCCCAGGGAGCACACCAAGGGTCAGGCTTGGTGGCCAGTGCCTTGACCCACTAATCCATCTCATCTGCCCCAGTTTTTCATTTCTTTTTAATTTTATTACTTTTATTTTATGTGTATAAATGTTTTGCTTGCATGTGTGTAAGTGCACCTGTGAGTGCTGTTCTTGAAGAACTCAGAAGAGGGCATCGGATGCCCTGGAAATAGAGTTACAGACAGTTGTTGGGTGCTGGGAACCAAACCTGGGTCCTCTGCAAAAGCAGTAACTGGTCCTAACCACCACTGAGCCAGCTCTTTGGCCCAAGTCAATATATATATAATCTTTTTGAGACAATGTCTCCCTATAACCCCAGCTGGCCAAATTCACTATGTAGACCAGGCTGGTCTCAAACTCACCAGATCTGCCTGCCTCTACCTCTCAAGTGCTGAGATTAAAGGTGTGTGCTACCATGCCCAGCCCAAGGCAAATTTTTTATTCATTCATTTCAACCATTTGAAGTAGTTTTCAAAGATATAGTTGGCCTCAAATTCTTAGCCACAGTCCTTAGCCACTGCACAACTGTAGCCAGTCACTTCCTGGGTTTCCCCTTCCCCTAGTTTCTTGTGGTCATCAACCTAATTTAGGTTGATTTGGTGCTCAGCACATAGGGCCTCCACCAACTTGACATACATTGGCTCATCACAAGTGGATGCAAGCACACAAATAAAAGCTTGGTCCAAATTTGATCTCAAATCAGATACTTCTGCAACAATAGCTTAATATTCAATTTAATAAAATGCTTGATTTGCTAACTGCCTAATGAGGTTCTTCCCCATTTGTCCTCCAAACAATGTGAAGCTGCTGAGCAGCCCCACAACCTGTGGAGCAGGTATTCAACAGCTTCTGAGTGAGCAAAGAAAGCAAAAGCAGAAGTGGGAGGAGCAAAGGAGGAAACAGACCCAGAAGGAAGAAGGAAGAGAGGGCCTCAAGAATGCATGGCTATTCTGGAAGGGCTGGGAGTCAGAGTGGGTGCAAGTGGGAGAGTTTCGAGCTAGACCCCTGTCCTCCAAAGAGAATGACACAGGCTTTGGACGCAGGAGCTGGAGGAACCTGGAGGCAAATGCTGCCAAACTGCTGTCAACTTCCCAGCAAGTCACACCCTGAGACATATTCCCACCTCCAGCCCCCAGAAGCTGCCAAGAGCCCCAGGCAGAGAAGCAAGCGTCCTAGCATGGCTCAGCTCAGCAGCAGGAGGAAGCACTGGGGAAGTGACAGAATGATGCTTAAAAGAAAAAACTATTTTGGTTGAGATATTTAAAAATTCCTCCCTCAAGGAAGCATCCGGTTGCTACAGCAACCCTGGCTCTGTAGGGTGTCCTAATTATCAAACATGTTCCCTGCACCTGCATCAGGAAGCCAAGAGGGGTCGTTCTCAGCAGCTCCAGAGGGCTGCTAGCAAGTAGATCACTCAAGAAGAGCCCCAGACTTCAAAGGAATGGTGGAAAGGCAGACCCAGGGTGATTATGTCTGTTCGCTGTGAACACCGGACAGATGTTTTGTCCCAGATTAATAATTTCATTAAAAATTATAGGCACAAATCCATAATCTCAGCACTAGGGAGGTGGAGGCAGAGGATCAATGGAGACCAGAAGTTCAAGACCAGCCTAGACAACATAGTGAAACCCCATTCCCCAAAATAAAAACAGAGTAAAAACAAAATATGGGCTCATTGCTTACTATGTATGAGGCCCTGGGTTTGAGCTCCAGCACTGAAAAAAAAAAGGTAGGAGCTCAGGGGTTTGGAAGCCAGATATAACAGTACACATCTATAATCCCTGCACTTGAGAGGTAAAGGTAGGTAGATCAGGGGTTCAAGGTCATCGTCTGCTACAAAGCCAGTTTAAGGCCAGCCTGGGCTACAAGACCCTGTCTCCAAACAAAAACAGGTGGTGGAGCATTGGCCTAGCATGCACAAGGCCTGAGTTCCATTTCCAGCACTGTAAAAATGAGTCATTTTTAAAAATGGGCTTATGTGCTATTCAAATAGATATGTGGCCTTTTCTGTTTTAATAATCACTTTATTCCATCAAAACACGTGAACATGTGCAGGTCTCCTTTCCATTTAGTTTAAAACTGAGGGGGCTGGAGAGATCGCTCAGCGGTTAAGAACACTGACTGTTCTTGCAGAAGACCAGGGCTCGAATCCCAGAACCTACCTGGCAGCTAACAACTATCTGTAATTCCAGTTCCAGGGGATCCGACAGCCTCTTCTGTCCTCCAAGGGCATTGCATGACATGGGTGCACTTACCTACATACAGGCAATACACACATACACATAAAACAAAAATAATAATTTTTTTTTTTTTCAACTGAGCAAATGAAGGCAGTTGGCCGAGTTCAGGTTCTAGTTTCTGTTTAGATTAAGTCCCTGAGGGACAGGACTGGAATTGTTGGTGAGTGATGGTGCTGCCCTCTTCCACTGATCTATATAAGCAATGTCATACTGCCCTGCACCCAGTCAGGAATAGTTTGTGATATCTTTAGGAAACACAAGCAAGAAGGAAGGGAAGAAATGACCAGAGCCTAAAGGACAGCCAGCCAAGGGGACAGAGCCAAAGGTACTTCCACCTAAACTAGAGTTCACTCCCCCAAGTGGCCACACTTGGTTTTGTCCTCTTGCTCCCTTGCACTCAGCTGCACTCCACAGGGTAAGCACTCACAGGGGCAGGGACCGTGATTCCAAGATACACTGCTTAGAGGAAGGCGCAGGAATCCTTCAGCCTGGTGAGGTCTTGGGGAGTACATCGACTCAGGGTTAGAGGGCTGACCTCCAGGCCTAGGCCCCGCCCACACCTTTTTTTTTTTTTAACTGGGAATTTGGATGGTTACCACTCAAGGTGGTATTGCTGCCAGTGTCAGATCACTGTCATGATGCCCAGTGCTGCTTGGCCACTAGGTGTGAACAAATGGCCCCTGCCTCTGTGCCTGAATGGGATTGGTAAGAAGTGCTTCTCAGGGCTGGAGAGATGGCTCAGCAGTTAAGAGGACTAGCTGCTCTTGCAGAGGACCTGGGTTCAAATCCCACCACCCACATGACAGCTAACAACCATCTATAACTCCAGTTCCAGGGGAATCTAATGCCCTCTTCTGACCTCTGTGGGCATTGCACAACACAGATGCACTTATGCACATGTAGACAATAAACTCATCCACATAAAATAAAAAAAAAATTAATAATTTTTTAAAAGTGCTTTTTGGGGGGCTGGAGAAATGGCTCAGGTTCAGTGGTTAGGAGCACTGGCTGCTCTTCCAGAGGACCCAGGTTCAGTTTCCAGCACCCACATGGCAACAAATGACCATCTGTAACTTCATTTCCAAGGGATCTGACATCCTTTTCTGGCCTCCGTGGGCACTGCACAGATAGGTGCACTTACATACATGTAGGCCAATACTCCTACACATAAAAAAATACAAATAAAAAAAATTTCCTCTTTCTACCAAGGTTTATGAGGCTCCAATGAAGTATAAACAATTGATGTTTATCTAAAAGCATTGGCTCAGCAGGTAAGAGTGCTTTCTGCACAAGCCTGGCAACCTGAGTTCCATCTCCAGAACCCACACAAAGGTGGAAGAATCGACTCGGCAGAGTTGTCTTCTGACCTCCATACACCTGCCATTGCACATGCATGCCTACACACACACACACACACACACACACACACACACACACACACACACACAAATCAATGAAAAGCCAGGCATGGTGGCCAAATGAGTAAGTTCCAGGTTTAGTGATAGATCCTGTCTCAAAAAATAAAGTGGAGAGCGATTGCAGAAGACACCAGACATTGATCTCTGGCTTCCATATGCATGCGTACACATACATGCATGTATATGTGCACACTTGCACCCATGTACACATATATACACAGAAAAAAGAAAAACAATAATCACAGGCAAGACATAGCGCATGTCTCTAACCCTAGAACTTGCAACATTGAAGCAGAAGGATCATGAGCTTCTGGCCAGGCTGGGCTATACAACAAGGCTCAAAAACACCAGTGCAGATATAGCTCAGTTGGTAGAGTGCTTGCTCAGCACAAAGGCCTCCTGGGTTCAATCCCCAACACTGCCTAAACCAGATGTGGCGATGCAGGTCCATAATCCTAACACACTCAGGAGCTAGAGAGGGAGGATAAGATCATGGTCATCCTTGGCTACACAGCAAGCTTGAGGCCAGCTCAGGATACATGAGAACCTATACAAAATGTAAAATTAAATAAAAAGGGGGTGCCTGGCATGGTGGCACATGCCTATAGTCCCAGCACTCAGGAGGCAGAGGCAGGCAGATCTCTGTGAGTTCAAGGCCAGCCTGGTCTACATAGTGAGTTCCAGTCCCTTTGGGGCTACAGGGAGACCCTGTCTCAGAAAAACCAACTAAATAAATAAAAAATTAAATAATTAATTTTAAAATTAAACAAAAAGGGAGGAGTGTGGTTCAGTGGTAGTCAAGGCCCTGGACCCTACCCCAGCAAAGTACACAACAGTAATCATAGTTCAGTGTCCTTTAGGAATCAGGCACTGTGGTTATACTTCTTGGTGCCTGTCCCAACATGCGCTTTACTATCCTTCTTACAAGCAGAACTCCAATTTCTTTTTAACTTACAAAAAATTACTGGGGAGTGGGGATGTGTGCCACAGCACACATGTGGAAATAAGTCAATTTTCTCCTACCACCATGTGGGTTCCAGGGATTGAACTTGGGTTGTCAGGCTTGGCAGCAATACCTTTACCTACTGAGCCATCTCGCCAGCCCTAGATATTGAATTTTGTATGCCTCTTGTAGCTAGTGGTGTCTGGGTGACCACAGTGGAGTCAACCAAATGGAACTAGAAGTCCTGGTGATGTTTTAGAAAATTCTTGAAAGGGAATGAAAATCTTTGCCCTTTTCTCCCTCCTTAGAATGTCATTGTTGGGCTGGAAAGATGGCTCAGTGGTTAAGAGCACTGACTGCTCTTGCAGAGGACCCAGGTTTAATTCCTAACATCCACATGGTGGCTGTGGACCATCCTTGACTCCAGTTCCAGGGGCATCCAAAGCTCTCTTCTGACTTCTGCGGCATTGCACGACACAGATGCATTCACATGCATGTAGGCAAAGCACTCATACACATGGAATGAAAATATTTTTTTAAAAAAGCATGTCATTGCTATGACAAAATATCAGGTTTACAGCATATAAGAAAAGGTTTATTTCTTCTCAGTTTCAGAAGTCTGAGTCCATGGTTGCTTGGCCCTGTTGCTTTGTGATTGTGATGAGGCAGTGCATAATGGCAGAAGACTGTGGCAAAGGGAATTATTCCCCTCATGGTGACCAGGAAGAGAGAGGATGGGGCTAGGGGATGCCCACAATGATCTCACTTCCTTCCACTAGGCCCCACCCCCTAGATTCTACCACCTCTCAATACTGTCACAGCCTAGTGACCAAACCTCTAATACAAGAGCCTTTTTGGGTCACTCCAGATACTATAACACATCATCTTGCATGAGCTAAACCACACACCAAGGATGGTGGGGTAAACTGAATCCTCAAGGACAGCCCTGAGCTGTTCTCACAGCCTTGAAATGCCTAGCCTGGACTTCCTACTGCCTAGAAAAATAGTCTATATGGTAAGTTCTGAACTTTAAAAGCTCAGGTGTTTTTCATTTATTTATTTTTGTGAACAGGGTCTCCTTGTAGCCCCAGGTAGCCTCGCTCTCACAGAGATCCACCTGCCTCTGCTGGGATTAAAGGCATGTGCCACCATGCCTAGCTAACTCCTTTTTTTTTTCCTTTTTTGAGACAGAGTCTTATTTAGCCCAGGCTGGAGTTGAACTTGCTATATATTCAGGGATGATCTTGAACCTCTGATCCTCCTCCTGCCTCTCTCTACCTCTCCAGAGCTGGGATTTACAGGTGTGTGCCACCATGCCTGGTTTACACAGTGCTGGGTTAGAACCCAGGACTTTCCATGCTAGGCCCTCTCCCCAGTGAGCTGCATCTCCGGTCCCCATTTACTTCTCATATAAACCTATGATGCAGACATTGCTACACAAGCCCCATGGGTGAGAAAAAAAACCTTGAAGTCTGTGGCAGAGCTGAGATTCCAGGCCCACCTACTATCTCCATTTTTGCCATACAAGGAGAAGAAAGAAGAGATCCTATAGGTAGACATGCAGGATTAGCAAGGGCCAACTACTGAACACATAGCAACTGAATCCTGTCAGAGGCCAGGCATGCCAGTGCGGGGAATGTGACAAGTCAATATGGCCCAACCCATGGAGCTTCTATTTTAGAGTAAAATAAGCAAAGATGTATTTAGGTCAAGGAGTGGTAAATGCTACAAAAAAAACGAAGCAAGTTAAGGGGGAGAGAAAGTGCTATTTTTTAGAGTAAATCACAGAAGCCTTTGAGGTGACCTGCTCACCAGCTCTTTAATATGTGATAGGGAGAAAAAACAAAAAAGGAATGGAGCAAGTTGGTTACAGATGGGAGGCAGAGGCCCTGGAGCAGGAGCATGAAGTGAGGGAAACCAGCAGGCAAGGTCCACCAAGGTGGTGGGATGGCGGGATGGAGAGGCGTTTGCACTGTGGTTAAGAAATTCTGGCTTTTATTCAGTCACGGGAAGGTTTTGACCACAAAATAGATTCAATTTATAACCTAACTGGCTTATGGGCTAAGTGGAGAATAGTGGGGAGGGAGGTAGAGAGGGAAGAGATGAGACAGAGGCAGCTGAGAGGGGCCATGAGATGCTGGGCCTTGATGGGGGGTAGGCAATGAAGGTGAACTGTGTTCTCACGCTGGGTGCGCTGAGAGCCAAGCTGATGTGGGGCATGAGAGAGAAGGTAAGCATGACTTCAAGCCTCTGGCCTTGACAACCAGAGCGTCAGGGGAGCCAGCAGAACTGGTTGTTTGGGTGCTGGAGCAAGCACAGGTGTACTTGGCTTTGGTCCTCAGGAGTGAGCACGGACCATCTTCATTCAGTTTCCAGGTTGCCAGCTCTCCATTCTCCTCCACTGGCCACTCTCGCAAGCCTTCCCTCCCTCACCTCTAAACAACAGTGAAGTATTCAGAGGTGTCAAGAAATGAGATGTAGCCAATAGTGATGTGAGAAAAAGGAAAAGTCCAGCATGGTGGAACATGTCTGTAACCCCAGCACTTGGAAGGCAGAGTCAGGAAGATCAGGTGTTCAAGGCCAGTGTTCGCTAATAGCAAGTCTGAAGCTACACGAGACCGTGACAAAGAAAGAAAGACAGAGAGAAAGGGAGGGAAGGAACGGGGTGGGAAAGGAAGGGGAGGGAGGGGAAGAGAGATGGGGTGGAGATGCATGCGGCCACGAGCTTGTAAATGCAAGTGAATACTGTACTAACTAGGTATGTTAGTCAGGTTTTATTTGTTTTGCTTTGATTTCTTGAGACAAGTGTTCTGCTATGTGTCCTAAGCCTCAAATTCACAATCTTCCTGCTTCAGTCTCCATAGTCCTAGGATTAATGGGCATGTGCCACCACGTTCACCTCCTAAAAGGTGGCACTATGCTCGAGACCAAGCCTTTAACATATGGACCTTTTTAAATTAAAAAAAAAAAAATTTTAATTTTTATTATTTTCATTCTATGTGTATGAGTGCATTGCCTGCATGTTTGTGAGTGCACCCGTGTCGTTTCCCCCAGTGGTCAACCAGCCAAACAAAGTCTCCATTCCATCCTTTCTTTTCATTTTTTATTTATTTTATGTGTATGTGTATTGCCTGTATGTATGTGAGTGCACCCGTTTTGTGCAATGCCACGGAAATCAGAAGAGGGCTTCGGATTCCCCTGGAACTGGAGTTAAGGACGGTTCGTAGCCTCCATGTGGGTGCTGGGAATTGAACCCGGGTCCTCTGCAAGAGCAGTCAGTGCTCTTAACTGCTGAGCCTTCTCTCCAGCCCCAACACATAGACCTTTGACAGAGAGCATCTAAGCTATAGCACTAAGAAATCTGACAAGTACCAAGGTTATATAAGACACACGCAAAAAATGGAGTAGCATTACTCTATGGGACGGAATGTAAGAAGAAATACATACTTTTTAAGACTCACTATAGGAAAAGCCTGTATAACAAACATAATAGACAGAAATGAGATTCTTTTCCTTTTCCACACCAAGAAAGTTGCTATGCATGCCAAAGCCAAGCAAAACTCACTCCTGGACAGATTCTGGCTTTGCACGCAGCCTGGGGTGGGAAGAACAACAGCAGTAGAGAAGATGCCACACCTTATGGAACAAAGTGCCACCAGTCTCTGCCTCCAGGAAGAGTGCCCACGTGGCCCACTCACCCCCATCTTCTCCCCATAGGGCTTTAGTACATTCCAGACAGAGATTCACAAGAGACTGTATAGCAAATACTTATTAGAATGATTTTAATTTTAAAAAACAACAAAGTCAAAGTCTCTAGGCAATACTCTACAACACAGTAAAAACTACCAAGAGTGTTAGTTGCACACCTCGCTGGCATGCAGTGGTTCCTTCAGCAAGAGCAAAGGCTATCCAGAAGTTTCCACATAATTTTATAGTATCTTCCTTTTTAGAAGTCCTACTAAAAGGAGGCTGCTGAGGCACAGAGGTAAAGGGACTGGCGTGAGGTCAGACTATAGGGAGACACAGAGGGCCCAGAAATCCATCATTCCTTGTGAAATGCTGCCCAATATATATTCTATGGCTACTGAAGTCACTGTCCTTGTCATCATTAACACCCCCAGGATGTAGTGGTGAGGGGGCTAGGCTGGGACATGATGTCCAATGATCCAGACCATAGCTTGGCAGGCAGGATATCCTGGGGCCCAGACCCAGGCTGCCCCTTGGTTCCAATGTAGTACCCCTTACTATCAAGCCCAACCCTCCTGGCTAAAAACCAGCTTCACAGCCTCATTCACATCATTCACAATGTGGGATGCTTCCAGGAGCTTTGGGTGGAAGCTGAAGTCCCGGTGCCCATGGAATGGAGGCTCTGCCCCTCCAAGGGCAGGCTCTGTGGACCCCACATCCTGGGAACTGTATACACCAGTGCAAACCAGGATGGAGGCACAGCTCTGGGTTGCTGAAGGCCGCTGCTTCTGCAGTCCGCTAGTCCTTTGTTCTTCTGCCCTGCCCCACTTTGACATTTGCAGGTACTGGTGGAACAGGTTGGCACCATAGACATCAGACATAGGATTATCGCTGGCAGGGGCGACAATACCGGAAAAGGAAATAGGAGATAATCCAAGTTCAGTATAACAAGCAAACAGAACAGAGATCTATTTGGGAGTAGAAGTGTGACTCAGCTATAAGAAAACAAGGGGTGTGGGTGGATGAAGAGGAAGGAAGGTTGTGACAGGGATGAAGTGATACAGTGCACTTACCCTATAGCATAGAGCTTCCTGATGGGGGCGACCCAGCCCCGCCTCTCTGCCTGCTGCTTGATCAGGTCCTCTGCATACTGGTAAGTGAGGATGCTGGGCTTGCCAGTCAGGCCCTCGTATCTCAGCTCCTTGCCTGTCACTTTCCGGTAGATGGTTTCCAGACAAAGCAGAAAGGTGCCATGGCCAAACCTGCCCAAGAAGAGAACTTAGGAGTCCTGCTCTCTGTGCCACCTGTCTTTCTCTAAGCTGCTTCCACACCCCAACTTGTACTCCAGGGTCCTGGGGTGACTAGCCAAAGTTAAATTATTCTAGTAAGAGTGAATATTTAGTGGGCACTCTTGCAGCATGGGATAGCATATCGAATCAATGCTCAGAAAAACCCTCCAGTATTACTATTATCCTCATTTTACACCCAAGGAAACAGACCTAGCAAGATTAGGCAACTTCCCCAGGGTAGTAAAACCAGGATGGCAACTCTGGTAGCCTCACTCCAAAAACTTGTTAAAAAAAATTATTTTAATTTATTACTACACATGCATATGTGTGAGAGTCATGTGTGTGGGCATGCATGCTATGGTGTGCAAGTGGAGGTCAAATGACAACTTTATGGAGTCAGTTCTCTCCTAACTTCACATGGGTCATGAGACTCAAACACAGTCATCAGGCTTGGCAGCAGGCACTTTACCTGCTGAGCCATCTCACTGGCCCCCAAATCCAAGTTTAAATGCTGGTCTACAACTGCTGGCTGCCATCCTTCCCTTCTTTGTCAGCATCAATTTCCAATGGAGCACATGGGCTGCTAGTAGTAGAGTATGTTCACTGCCTCCCTTGCAGCTAGCTGCAGCCAAGTGACTAAGCTACATTACTAAGCAGTAGATCTGGCATGGTGGCTCACACCTTCAATCCCATCACTCAGGAGGCAGAGGGATCAGAATCTTGGCTTTCCCCACCCCTAGGACTCACACACTAAAGCAAATGAAGAAGCGAAAGAGCTAATACAGGAAGGAAGTGTTTGAACACATACCTTAAAAACCTCCTGAGACTGTGAGAGTGCATATTGAAATATCACCCCAACATACCTTCATGCACAGTACTCTGCAGTATTAGCTTAATAGTGATATGAAGCGACTCTTGAAAGCCCTCCCAGAGGCCACATTACCCTAGAACCTATGGAGCCCATCTAGAAATGGAAAAGGTCAGGAACACTGTGTCCACACCTGGGCATCTTGGCTTCAGCCATCCAAAGGAGATCCATGTTGCTAGCCAGGACAGGGAGGTGGGGATAGGGAGCTGTTGCCAGGCCAGTTCCAGGGTTCCCATTGCTGAGGAGGACATCCATGATCAGCTGCAAGTTTGTTTCCCAGCGGATGGGTTCCCCAAGGAGGAGCACCCCTTAAAAATAAAAGGCAAAGAGATGAGAAGGCAGGGTACTCAGCATGCCCTGTGTGGTAGGTGGGTAGAAGACCCTCAGGAGGCAACAGAGACCAACCCAGAGCTCTTCAGTAAGGTGCACGTATCTGGGTGAGGGTATGGTTCTCTGAGCTGGCCTTAACCAAGCCATGTACCTGTATACCTTGGGTAAACAAAGCCCAGGGCCCAGAAGGAACACCCCAAGGGTATCCTTTGTGTCTCCACTGGTGCTTCACAGAGGAGGAAAAAAGAAAAAGCAAAAAGAAAAAAAAAAGAAAAAGAAAAAGCAGCAAGTCTCACATGGCTTCATCTGTTGATGGGACTCTGCCCACCACACCTTACTACCTGCACTGTGCAGGGGCTTGCCCTCCCTCGGTTGCATTTCTGAGCCTTGAGGCCAAACACAGAGCTTGGACTGAGAAAATCCTGAATTCTAATCCTAACTCAGCCAAGTTTCCTGTGGGAATGTGGCAGTTAAAAAAAAAAAAGGCGGGGGGGGGGGGAATGGGCTCTTGAAGTGCAGCTCAGTACCGGAGAGCTGGCCCTGTACTAGCATTAGCAAGGCCCTGAATTCCATCCCGAGCAATGCAAAAATAGGTAAGTAAATAGGGGCTGGAGAGATGGCTCAGTGGTTAAGAACACTGGCTGCTCTTGCAGAGGACGGAGTTTGGTTCCCAGCATCCACATGGTGGCTAACAATCGTCTGTAACTCAAGTTCCAGGGGATCTAATGCCCTCTTCTGACCTCTGTGGGTACTGCATGACACAGGTGTATTTACATACATGGGGGCATAACACTCATACACATAAAAGAAAAAAGAAAAAAAATAGTTAAGTAAATAAATGAAATTTAAGGCTGGGCATGGTGGTATATGCCAGTAATCCTACCACTTGGGAGGTAAAGGCAGGACAATGAAGAGTTCATAGTCTCTTAGACTACACAGCAAATTGGAGGCCAGTGAGATCTCGTCTCAAAAAAAAGTTTTGAGCAAACACCATCGCTCATTCCTAGAATGCCAGCATTTAGAAGACTGAAAGAGGAAGATTATAGAGTTCAAGGCAAGCCTTGGCTACATACTGAGTAATAGAATAGCCTGTGATACAAAATGAGAACTCTGTCTCAAAAAAATTTTATAATAAAATTAAAAGATGGTTTACTCATTTGAAATTCTCAAAAATTTTTTTAATTAAAAAAAGATGGAAGGGGGCTGGAGAGATGGCTCAGCAGTTAAGAATACTGGTTGTTCTTGCAGAAGACCCAGGTTCAAATCCCAGAATCCACGTATGGAGTGGGCATGGATTTGATCAAAACACCTTTTATGCATGTATGAAATTCTCAAATACACATAAAATAAAAATAATAAAAAATTTTTAATTAAAAAAATAAAAAAAGATGGAAGATATATTTTGATTGTCACAATGATACACTTATCAAGAAAAAAACTAGTCTATATAGGCAAAAATTGTCTCATCCTAACAGTATCTGAATGTCCTACCCTACATTTATGTAGGTGAACAGCCTGGCCTATTCATAATTATTTGAGCAATTTCATTTTATATCTAATCAAAGTATTTTCAAACTTTTTAGATTTATTTTTATATTATGTGTATGAGTGTTTTGCCTGAATGTACCATGTGCAATGCCTGCAGAGGCCAAAAGAAGGCATCAGATCACCTGGAACTGGAGTTACAGATGGTTTTTAGCTACCATGTGGGTGCTGGGAACCAAACCCAGGTCCTCTGCAAGAGCAGCCAGTGCTCTTAATCTCTGAGCCTTCTCTCCAGTCCCGAAAAGCATTTTCATACAGTTTTAACAACTTTTTCCCCCTCAAAATAGTAATCATGTAAGTCAAGAGACTCCTAATATTTCTTAAACTTTTGCTAAGAATTGTTTTCTACTTTGGAAAACCAACTGACCAATGACAGTGCTTCCCACACAACTATCATACCTATAAACACATCTACTCTGTTGCTGGAATGTTCTTGGTGATTTTGTGTTTAGAACAATTATTTCACTTCTCAAGTAACTATTACACATTGAAACACATTACAATCTTATCAAAACATTTTCCAGGAGCTAGAGAGATGGCTAAGAGCACTGGCTGCTCTTGCAGAGGACCTGGGTTCAATTCCCAGCACCCACATGGTGGCTAACAACCATCTGTAACTCCAGTTCTAGGGAATCTGATACCCTCTTCTGGTGTCCACAGGCCACATGGGTGCACTTATATACATGTGGGCAAGACACTCATACACATAAAATAAAAATAAATGATGTTTATAAAAAAGTAAAATTAAAAAAAAAATTCCTTTCCTTTCCCCCATTACAGCTAAGGCATTATAATTTTTTCATTTGGGTTTGGTTTTGGTTTTGAGATAGAGCCTCTTCCTCTATAGCCTAGACGAGCCTTGAACTCCACTTACCTCAGCATTCCAAGTGCTGAGTTTACAGGTGTGCACAACTGGCTACTGATTACTTTTTGACAAAGTTAACAGGAAAGCGCTATTACTTCAGGATAGTGAAGAGATGTTACAGTATCTGTACAATAAAGGGGAGAGCTAAGCGACACTGGACTAAACTGTCAGTACCTTTCCACTCTTGAGAGTTGCTAAGCTTACAATTCTTCGGCATAACAATGTGAGCACTGTGGAGAAGGAAAGATTATCAGCACATCTCAGAGGTGCTGTGTAGACACCCAGGGCTGGAACTCAAATGTCCCAGGTCCTGTTGTGCAAGAACACCCTTGCCACTCTATCAGGCTGTAGGCAAACAGTAACACTAGAACAACAAGAACCTGAAAGGAGAGAGGAAAATAGACCCACACCCACCCAGGTGCAGGGCCCCTTTTACCTTCAATGGCAGGGAAGTCACTTGTCGTCGGGAGGGGCTGCCAAAAGACAAAGAAGAGGCCCATCAATGCTAGTCACTTTCCACTCCTGGAGCATCCAGTCACCAGAGGTGAGTGGCAGGAAAAACAAATTCCACAGGTTAGGGACCACCCCCAGGGTCCAGCTTAAGCCAAGGAGAGTGGAAAGAACTGAGGGAAGAAGATGCACAAAGGGAAAGACAATAACCAGGGAGGTCTCGACACTGGCTGAGGGACACCATATAGGAAGTCTGCCAGGAGGTGTGTGGTCAGCTGTGCTTCTCCAGCCAGGACACAAAGCATGATCCTGGGCCAAGCAAGAGCCGCTATAATTAGGTTACTATGGAGAGAAAGGCCCTCTGAGCATGAGGAATCACTTATCTTGATGTCAGCTGTAGAGGCCTTCACTTTACCAGCTTCTTGGGGCTGTATTTCCCTGGCTTGGCCCTGCCACCAAGTGACTGGGGGACCTGGGGTGAATCTCTTCCCCTGTGCAGTGCTCAGGCTTGGAGCTACTCTAAGGTCTGTTCCCACTCTCCATTCTGGTTCTCAGAATTTTAGTGGCTCAAGAGAAAGCTCTCAAAGGAGAGGGTAGCTCTACAACTGCAAAGCTCTGGAAGAAGGACTTAAAATCTATTTTCTATTAAATAAATGAAAGTAAGGTTATCTGTCTGTAATTGCATGTCATCAAATTCTAAGTTATTAACTCTATTTAAAGTGCTCATGAGGAATGGATCATTGGGCACCAAGAGATGGGCAGTAATACTCTAGAGGGTCAATGAGAGGCTGGAGCTACTGTCTGTGAGAGGTAAGGAATCACCAGATGAGGTGGAAGCTCAGTGGCAGAGCACTTCCCAAGCATGTACAAGCCCTGGGTTCAAGCAATCACCAGAACCACAAAAACAAATCAAATCAGTGTTTCAAATACAAGCTAAACCCAAAAGAAGTATGGGAAGATACACAGACTCATCAATTTGGACTGCTTCAGGATGAAGGAGCAGTGCTGAGAATTTACTAATGTTGATGATTCACCCCAAGAAAACCTGGGGGAGCCAGCTGGTAAACACCACTGTGACTACTGTGTGCTGAAGAAAATGTCAGGGCTCTGCAAGGAGTTTCCAGGTGATTACAACAAAGCAGAAGGGCAAGGGCTTAGAGCACATTGCTTCTCTAGACCTTCCTATCTATCCGGGAACACAATCCCTGGCCAGATGCACCTCTCCAAGAAGGCACTGCAGAAGCACCAACAAAACGCAGCTCTCAGCAGAAGGGGGGCCAGATCAAGTGGAATCAATACAAGGTACATAGTCAACCACACAAAGACCCCAGGAGCATCGTAGAGGGTGAAGTGACCCACCCTGTCCTCATTACCGTGGTCTTCGGCCGTCGCTTGAGGTCCACCATGTCCAGCACTGGGAAGGCTAGCCGCAACTCATCCACTGTTACCACATTCCGGAAGCCTAGTCTGGAGCAAGATCAGGGAAGCAAAGCTAGACAGCTCTGGGGAAGATGACTTTGTAGATGCATCCGATCACAAGTGAGGGAAATTAGACCCAGTCCTGAGCACAGCAGGCAGGCAGATATCATAATCCCACAAGTGCCAATAGGCAGGTTGAGACTGCACAGACCAGACACAAGCAACACCAGTCTAATCCCTTGGTATTCATTAGGGCATCCCAGGTACCAGGTCCTACAAAAGGCAAGATCTAGGGAACAGAGGCAAAAGAAAATATCTGCCCTTAAGGGGCTTACCTCCACCTGCTGGGCCAGGAAAACACTCCTCTGTGGCTGGGGAGCCGAGCAAAGTCACTGTTATGTGACTCTTTCCTTTGAACTGAAAGATTCCCCTTACTTCCCTCCCAAAGTGAGAACATTCCTAAAAGCTACAAGAGTCACTCCCACACATACACCAGGTTATATAAGTGTTTCTGGAAGAAGAGACACGGCCATCAGCCACACCACATGCAAAGTTATACAGGGAGCTCCAGGGATATGCAGCTTTTGAGTCATCTGTGCTGGGGTGGGCCTTTTGGTGACATTGCTGCCTTTGAGCTACCCACATTCATGTAAGCAGCCCTTCACCCATGCTCCTGTAAGATAACCCCAATCAAATGACTGACTCATTAAACTAGACTTACAATAGTCTCTTTGGCCTGTTGGTGGTACCCTATCTGGGGTGAACAGACATTTGTTCACAACTCCCCAGGAAAAGTCACACAATAGTCAGAGAGAAATCAGAGAAGCAAAACATCAACAGTGAAACTCCATTCAGCATTGAAGGGAACGTCACCCAGAAGACCAAGCTGGCTCCAGCCTGCTCCCCTCTAAGACCTGCCTCCATCTTCCTGTCCCCAATTCCACGCTGCAGTCTTAACTAGACATGGTTTCAGATGACACTCAAAATCGGTATCTCCCAAATGATTACACTAACACTGGCTCTCCACTGTTCTGAGTTTATGGCAACATTCACGCATCCAGCCTACTCTACCTCTTCTCTAATGCCCAACTCCACCCACCCCAACTGCTTACTCAACTGCTCAGGACCTCCAGGGGAACCAGCAAACCATCTACAAAAGCCATAGGTCATGCCTGTTCCAGGAATATTTCCCCTCTACACCTTGACACTTAGAAGCTCTCATTCTTTGAAGCCTTCAGACGCATGCCATCTTTCTTTTCAAATTATATTTAGTGGGGTGGGGCACGTGTGCCATGGTGCGCATGTGGAGGTCAGAAAGCAACTTCGGAAGTTGGTTCTGGCCTTCTACCATGTGGGACCTAAGGATCAAACTCAAGTGGTCATCAGGCTTGGATGAGCCACCCTGCTGGCCCTTCTATTTTTTGAGACAGGATCTCACTATGTAGGTCTAGCTGGCCTGTAACTCATTATGTAGATCAGAGTGGCCTTGAACTCAGAGCTCTGTCCTACCTCCTGAGTGCCAGGATTAAAGGTGTGTACCACCATGCCTGGCCCCTTCTTCATCTTCTTTTTGTGGTGCTTGGGATTCAAACCAAGGCCTCATAACATGCTAGGCAAACACTACCACTGAGCTACACTCCTATCCCTTCATGCTGTAATTGCTAATCTTTTTAAATTTTATTGGGGGGGTGGAGCTCATATGGAGATCAGAGGATAATCTGTGGGAGTTGGTTCTCTTCTTCTACCATGTGGGTCCTGAGGATCAAACACAGGTTGTCTGGCTTGGTGACAAGCGCCCTTACTGGCTGAGCCATCTTGCCAGCTCCTGTGATGGTAAATCTTGGTTGTCATCTTGACTGGATCTGCAATCAACTAAGAGACATGCCTCTGGGTGGGTCTGGGAGGGTATTTTCAGGAAAGATTAACTGAGGGGAAAAGACCCTCTCCTGGAGTGGGGGCACCTTCTGAAGGTGGCCCAGATATAAAGAGGTATGAGGAAAAGGCTTCTTTGGAATTCTAATATGCACTGAAAACCAGTAGCTCTCCAGGAATCTTCTAGGCCCTTAGCCAGACCAAGACTGCTGCAGCACCCAGCTGTGTGGACTGACCACCCACTGGGTTCTCAGTCTTTCCAGCAGCAGACAGCCACTGCTGGACTAGCCAATCCCTACTGTGTAAGCCAGGCTATAAATCTCCTTTTATACTGTATATCTACTTCCTTGGTTCTGCTCCTCTAGAGAACACTAATATACTTGCCTTTACTGTTCATGGGTGTTCTTCCCTTTTCAAGTATGAACCCCCTGATTAAGTAACACTCCTGATGCTCTTACCTGGGTCCCCTACCTGCCTTAGAGCACACAGTCCAGCATGGTGCCCAGCACAAATGAACAAGCTGCCAGAGAACTAGGATCATGTCCTTTGTTTCCTGACTGCACAAGCCCAAATGGAAGTTCACTAACAGGTGCTGACAAGGACAAAAGCTGGAAAAGTCTTCCACATCTAGTCACCTGGGCAGCTGTTTGTTTAATTATTAAGATTCCTGACTGTGCTGGATAGTTTAGTGTCAACTTGACACACCTGGGTTGAGGGAGCCTCAATCGGGGAATTGCCTCTATTGGACTGGCCTGTGGCCACATCTGAAGGGCATCTTCTTGATGAGTGATGTAGGAGGGCCCAGCCCACTGTGGGTGGTGCCACCCCTAGGCAGGTGGGCCTGTGTTGCATAAGAAAGCAGGCTGAGCAGGGGCCAGGGGAGCAAGCCAGTAAGCAGCTTTCCTCCATGGCCTGTGCTCCAGCTCCTGCCTCCAGGTTCCTGCCCTGAGTTCCTACCCTGGGCTCCCTGATGAACTGTGACCTGGGAGTTGTAAGCTGAATAAATCCTTTCCTCCCCAAGTTGGTATTGGTCAGAGTGTTTTGTCACAGCAATGAAGAACAAACTAGGACACTGACTTTTACCCTAGACAAAATAGATAAAACACTGCAAGGTTAAGACTCAGGACTATGGACTTTAAGGTCTACAGAAGGCTCTGATGTGGTGGTACATGGACTGGCTTTCAGGAACCACCAGGCAGGAGGACGGACCACACAAAGGAGCTGTCCTCATTCCCCTGACCCTCACATCTCCAGCATCCTGAGCCTGCACCCTGAACCCAGCCTTCCTTACTCTGGTTCCCACATAGCCTAGGGAGGCCCCAGTCCCGCCCTTTCCTCTCTAACCAAAACAGCAAGACAAAAAGGATACGCTTGGGCATTTTCCACCAGGGGCCCCTGCCCAGACACTAGCATCCGTTTGTTGTGGTATTGCAAGAAGAGTTTCAAGGGGCTGTGAGAGAGAATGACTTGGTCTGGATCCACCTAGAGGACAACCAAGAAATAGAGAAGACCTGGGAAAACACAGTTGAGGGAAATAATGAAGATAAGCAGCAGGTTCTGTCACTAGGGTAGAAAAAAAATGCTCCCCAAACAGAGGTGAAAGCCTTTCCTAGCACCTGACACTTTCTAAAACTTATCCTACTAGGAATGAGAACTTATATAGGGCTGGGAATACAGCTTAGGACAAAGTGTTTGCTGAGCATGTATGAGACCTTGGGTTCAATCCCCAGAGGAAAAAAAAAAGACTGCCTAATTTAATTCTCAACAAACGAGAGAAATACCATCAGATATAAGATCTGAGTATTCCAAGTTAGACAGATGGCTCGGTGGTTAAGAGCACTGGTTGCTCCTGCAGACAACTCAGGTTTGGTCCCCTGTACCCACAGGGGATCTGACACCTTCTTTCAGCCTATATGAACACTGCATGATACGGGTACACTTAGGTACAAGCACGCAAAACACCAATACACATAAAACAATTTAAAAAATAAAATTAAAATTAATAAAAAGATCTATTTATCAATTGTGTTGGACTAAGCTCAAAGATCCCTTAGATTTTTCCATCCCTCACTTGGAAACCACAGGCTTTACACCCAGGTTCTTTGTCACTGTCCTAAAAATCTACCTTAGACTTTGACCATTTGTTTTCAGTTCTACTTAAAAACTAGCTTCCCTTTACCCCTGCAGTGCTGGGGACTAAACCCAGGGCCTTGCAAATGCAAAGCAAGTGCTGTATCAGCGAATTATACTCCCAGCCCAAGGTTTAGTCTGTATGTGTTATGCATGTGTACGCATATGTATGTAGGGAGATGCATACATGGAAAACCAGAAGTCACTTTATTTTTTAAGTCTCTCACTCAACCTGGCTAGACTGGCTGGCCATCCAGTCCCAGGGATCTGACTCCACCCTCCTAGCCCTGGGGTTACAGGTGTACCACCAAGTCCAGCATTTTTAGAAGGGTGCAAGGGAGCCAACTCAGGCACTTTACCCACAGAGCCATTGCCCCAGTCCCTAAGATTGAGCTTTTTAACATTCACACCAACTCGTATAATGTAGTCTTTATGTAGAATTTTTTTTTTTTTTTTGAGATGTGACCTCACTACATAGCTCAGGCTGACCTCAAACCCATGGCTATCCTCCTTCCTCAGTCTCCTATGTGCCAGGATTACAGGTGTGTACCACCACACTAGGCTCCTCAGAATGCTTTTGAGACCCTCTATGGAAAGGGTTCTAGAAAACCAGTTTCATTTCTTTACACTGGATTCAACCTCAACCAGTACTGCCTTATCAATCAACTTTTACTCTCCTGGTTCCAAAGGACCCCTTCCAAAATCTGAGTTTACCCTTAATGAGAATGTGCCCATCTTGGATGCAACACAGAACTGCAAGGGGGTAACACTGGTCAGCTTTTATAGGAGAGCACTCACAGCTGTATATCTGTTAGTTGAGTGGGTAGGATTTTTGTTATTTCTTTGGGACAGGGTCTCACTATGCAGCCCAAGCTGATCTCCAACCCACAATCCTTCTGCCTTAACCTCTTAGGTACTAGAACTACAGGTATGTGTCACTGGCTTATAATAATTATTATTATTGTTGCTTTGAGACAGGATCTCACTATGTAGCACTGGTGGTCTTAAAAATCACTATGTACACCAGGCTATCCTTAAACTCAGAGATCTACCTGCTTCTGCTTCTGCTTCTGCTGGGATTAAAGACTTACACCGCCACACCTATTCTTATTACTGTAAAATAACAAGAACTCGGGGCTGGAGAGATGGCTCAGCGGTTAAGAATACTGGTTGTTCTTGCAGAAGACCCAGGTTCGAATCCCAGCACCCACATGGCAACCAACAACTGTCTGTAACTCCAGTCCCAGGGGATCCAATGGCCTCTTCTGTCCTCCACAGGCATTGCACGACATGGGTGCGCTTACCTATATGCAGGCAATACACACATACACATAAAATAAAAAATAAAATTAAAAATAATAATAATAATAAATAAATAAAAAATAAATAACAAGAACTATTACTGCACAATCCCATCTGTGATGTGGAGTATAAAACAAATGTGATCCTTACTTTCAGAGGCTAAACTTCCAGAAGAGTCATGAAAACCAATAAGCTGGGCTGGGGATGTAGCTCAGTTGGTAAGGTACCTGCCTAGCATGCATGAAAACGGAGATCAAATCCTAGTACCACATAAACCAGGTATGGAGGTGCATGCCTGTAGCCCAGAATTAATGACTACATGTGGATATATGAGCCTTCCTCTCAAAAACAAAACAAAATGCCAATATAGATGGGCAGAATTTCCTTCTTTCCTTCCTTTTAGATAGGGTCTCATGTAGCCCAGGCTATCCCTGAACTTGATTATGTAGTCAACAAGTGCTGGGATTACAGTGTGTACCACCATACTCAGTTATGCCATGCTGGGCTTCAGGAATACTAAGCAAGCATTCTATGAACTGAAGTATATTCTCAGTCCCAATGACAAATTTCTATGCTCACTGAATCGTGTGTGTGTATGTGAGAGTGCACATGTGTAAAGGCCCTATTGATCAGGCTGTCATCACAAGTCTAGGTTAGAACTTGAAGTAATGTACCCCAGATTTCCACTGCCCAAACTGATCACAACTTAGGGCTTACCAAAACTGTACCACAACCCAGGGAAAAGGATGTAGGGCTGGGATGGAGGTTCCATTAGGAACCTATCTTTGGGTTTTCATGCCTCTGGCTGCCTCTTACCTTGCACTCCAGCAGGGCTGACAGTTCCTGAGCTTTGCTATGTTGTAAGATGTTCCCAGCATTTGTAACAAAAACCACAGGCACCCGAAGTTGTCTCTGAGAGTTTACTAGCCTGCGGAATGCTTCCAGGGCAGCTGGGATTACCCTGTGACCTCGCACCAGCACACCATCAATGTCGAACAGGAACCCAAAGGTGGGAGGGCTCTGCACAGAGGGGAAGAGAATTGGTACTGCATGAGTCAAGAGACAGAAGCAAATGAAGGAAAAAGAAACAATCTTTTTGTACAGGAAAAGTTCAACATAGGGGCTGGAAAGATGGCTCGGTGGTTAAGAGCACTCACACAGCTATATACCTGTTAGTTGAGTGGAAGGGATTTTTGTTATTTCTTTAGGACAGAGTCTCACAACGCAGCCCACACTGATCTCCAACTCACAATCCTTCTGCCTGACCCTCTCAGGTACTGGAACTACAGGTATGTGTCATGTGGCAGCTAACACATCCTTAACTCCAGTTCCAGGAGATCTGATGCCCTCTACAGGGTACTAGGTATGCACATGGTACACATACATACACACAGGCAAAACATTCATACACATAAAATAAATAAATCTAAAAGAAAGGTTTAATCTTCAGGTCATAGCTGAGAAGTGGTATCAGAAAAAATAAAGAGGTGGCCTGGACTTGCTTTTCTTTCTTTTTTTGCAGTGCTAGGGATCAAACTGCACATGCTAGGTAAGCACTCTACCACTGAGCTATACCAAGGCATGGGATTTCTGAGTGAGCACAGAACTACTTCTTTTCCAGTTTGTCAAGCACAGAATGACCTTGTTGAAATGAATTTTCACCTGGCATGGTGGTACACACCTGTAATTCTAGCATTCAGGGGGCAGAAACAAGTGGATCCAGAGTTTAAGACTAGCTTAGGCTATACAGTGAATTTGAAGCCAACACTGGCTACTCAGTCTTGAAAAAGCATAATTAGTATAAAGTAATTTTTAAGTTGGAAGTAGAGAAATTCAAAGAAAACATAATCCCAGTACTTTAATACAACCAGTTCATATTTTTCCCTTTTTCTTTTTTGTCCTATTACTTACAACTATACTAAGTACAATTTCACACCTTGTTCTCTTTGGGTGACATATAAACAAACAATTTAACCATCAGCAATGGCCTTCATAAGCATCTCCTCCTTTCCTCCCTCTCTCCCTCCCTCCCTTTCTTCTTTCCTTCCTTTCATGAGAAGGGTACCACTATATAGCCCTGGCTGGCCTGGAACTCCTGTTTACTTTCAATTGCTGTGACAAAACACTCTGACCACTACCAACTTGGGGATGGGGGGTTATTTATTCCGCTTACATCCCCCAAGTCACAGTTCATCGCTGAGGGAACCCAAGATAGGAACTCAAGGCAGGAGCCTGGAGGCAGGAGCACAGGCTGTGAGTTCAAGGCCAGCCTGGTCTACATAGTGAGTTCCAGGACAGCAGGGGCTACAGGGAGACCCTATCTCAAAAAGACCAAAAAAAAAAAAAAAAATCAAACTAATGAACTAATCAAACCAGTCTGCTGTTTCTTTTGTTGGTGCCAACTGGGTCAAACCACTCTTCACACACATTTAGTCTAGCACAGGGTTCAGTCAGAGGAGAAAATAGAAAACGCAAATCAGGCTGTTTGTGATGGCCCATACCTTTAATCCCAGTACTTGGGAGGCAGAGGCAGGCAGATCTTTGCGAGTTCCAGACTGGCCTGGTCTACACTGAGTTCCAGGTCAGTTAGGCCTACATAATGAGACTCTGTCTCAAAACAAACAACAAAAAACTTTCATTGTTCTAATATACACATTTGTATATCAAAACTATCACAAACTAGGCATGGTGGTGCATGCCTACAATCCCACCACTTTCAAAACTGAGTAAGGAGGAGCCTAAATTCAAGGCCATCCTGGGATACCTAGTGAGAACAGGTTTCAAAAACACCAACAAAAGGCCATGGAGGTGGCTCAGTGGATAAGGGCATTTGCCTTAGAAGTCTAATGACCTGAGCTTAATCCTCAAAACCCGTATGGTAGAAGAAGAATGGACTCCTCCACAGGTTGTCCTCTGACCTCCACAAGTGCACCATGGTACCTGCACCCATACACCCTCACACAATAAATAAACATGAAACAAAACATCACAGACCTAGAGAGATGGCTCAGCTGCTGTTCATTTGTAACTCCAGTTCCAGGGGCTCCAACATCCTTTTCTGGCCTTCACAGGCACTGTACCAGAGAGCATTCACATACATGCAGGCAAAACACTCATACACATAAAATATAATTAAAAAAAAAAATCGCCTCTCCTGCCAGGCATGGTAGCATATATCTTTAATCTCAGCACTTGGGAGGCCAAGGCAGGCGGAATTTTGTGAGATCAAGGCCAACCTGGTCTACATAGTGAGTTCCAAGCCAGCTGGGGCTATAGGGAGACCCTGTCTCAAAAAAAGTCACCTCTCCAAAGAGCCCAATCAACAGGGCAGACAGACATGGTCCCTGATTACAGATGAATATAAAGGACACACGAAAACACAGTCACTGGACAGTCTGTGCTGAACACCACCCCCAGAGCTGCAGAACAGAGGAGTAGGGGAAGGCCTGAACCCCTATACCTCATCCAAAGGGGTGGAGGATGGGCTATCCACAAGGTTCCTAGGCTGTGGAATTTGAAGCAGAAGGGAATCCTCAGGCCTCCATTATAGGAAAATTTTGGCTACAGAGGGAAGAACAGATTGCATAGACTGAAGGGAATCAGTTGAAGGACATGGGACCTTCTGCAATCCAGACAGAGGTGATGATTTTACCTAGGGGAGCAGTAAGAAGAATGAAGAGAAGGCAGGAAATGGATGGTCCGGGAATCATTGTGTCAATATATAAATCAGACTCAGAGACAAGTACCCACATTTTCTCTCACAATAGAATTTTTTTTAAAAAGACAGAAAGTAAGTTAGAGCACAGAGAGGAGGACCACAGGAGTGGGGTGTAGGTAATGGGGGGTAAATATGATTGAAATTCACTATATACATGTATGAAAATACACTGAAACCCATTGTCTGATACAATTCACATGTACTAACATAAAATTAAAAATGACGGAGAAAAGGGAAGATCATTACTAAGAAGGGAAACAGCCAGGACTTAGAAATCATTCAGGTGCAGGGGCAGAGAGAAGAGCCGCAGGGATCCCCATGAATTTTTTTTGAGGCGGGGGGGGGGCTGCTGCAGATCCTGAGAAGCTGGTATTACACACAGTGAACCAAAAAGGGGCAGCAAGAGCAGGGGTGGGGGTGGAATAAACAATATAACCCACTTGGGTCCTGTGAGGCAAGAAATGTCAGGACTGGGGATGAAAATCTAGAAAGTCTCTGTTCTCAGGGAACTAGGAAGCACATCAGCATTCACTTTTTTTTGGGGGGGGGTCTTTTTGAGACAGGGTCTTCCTGTAGCCCCAGCTGGCCTGGAACTCGCTATGTAGACCAGGATGGCCTTGAACTCACAGAGCTCCACCCGTCTCTGCTTCCCAAGGGCTGGGATCAAAGACGTGCGCCACTACGCCTGGCTAATTTTTTTAACTTTGCGTGTGTACCTGTTTGTCTATATGTGGGTCACACACATGCATGCCTATCAATGCCAGAAGAGGGCATTGGATACCCTGAAACTGGAGTTACAGGTGAGCTCCTCCTCTGGAGGAGTCCTCTGGGTGCTCTTAACTGCTGAGCTATATCTAGCTCCATACATCAACATTTAAGGATGGACCACATAAAAGTCACCAACAAAAGGCAGAGAAACAGCAGGCAAGATGAGAAGGGAAAACAAGAGGGTAGAAGGTGGAGGAAGCTAAGAATGAGTTCTGCATCAAGAAAACAGGAACTGGAATGACTCAGTAATGACTCTACCTCTCACTAAGCAGGTAAGAGCTCACAGGAAGCAGTCTTCCGCTCCTTTACCTAATTTAGGCAGCCAGAGCCTCTCAGGCTTAGAAAATGAGCCAAGCTGGGGGTGGTCACGCACACTGGAGAAACAGGCAATAACAAATCAGTAAGAGAGGACTTCTAACCACCAGAAAACAGCAGCCAGAGACACTCATCAAGCCCCTCATGCCATACAGGAAATGCCTGAATCTAATAGAGCCCAAAGCCTCCAAGGCTGATCTTTTTGTACCTTGAACCAGTAGACTACATTGGGCACTGGGCCAGACATTCAACTAATGTATTTTTATTTATTCTTTGTACCAAGCTTTGAGGAGGTGTCTATCTCCAAATGGCCTATTACCTAGCAAAACTGTACAGAAATGTGTAGGAAAAAATAGCAAGGACTACTAAGAACGTGACAATTGCCTGGCTTGGGTTCTATCCTCAGCTCCCTCCTCCCCTGAAAGAACCAACTTCCAAGAAAAAAACATGAGCCACAGGCTTCTCTGCCCTTTTACAAGTGCCTGATCCAAAACTGAGCCTCAAATTGAGGTAGCAGCAAAGTCAGGGGCCTTTCTCCTGTTCTCTGGGCAGATCCTGGAAACAAGCAGGGGTTCCAGGAGGGGCTGAGATCTTTCTGCCTGAAATCACTGCCCTCCTCACCCACTGCTGCCCTCTACCTGTGAGTTCAGTTCTCCCCTGAAATCAGTGTACTTAATATCCTCATAGCCTTCAGTATCCCTACAGCCCTTCCCTATTCCATAAATCCCATTAGAATGGGGTCCTAATCTGGAGCTCATGGATAGATTTCAGCGTGGTCATAAAACCCCTCACATTTTTTCTAGAGAAATGAACAAAGCTCTTCAGATTTTATGTTACTCTGTCTGAACAGATGGGGGGGATGTGATTTACACACGTTGGCCATCAACACTGGCATCAAGCTTAGATAGACCCTTTTAGGTGCTCAGTAAAGGTTGACTGAATGTTGAGTAATGCAAAGGATGGTCAGGGAGGAATACAGCAGACCTGTCCCTTGTGAAAGGAAGAGCTGGTGACTCTCAGAAGGTAAATTCCTGGAGATAAAAACTCTCTCATTCTAGCAGTCCAATTTCATTTCTGTATAGTTGTGGACATACTGCTGTGACACACTGTTCAAGCCGCATTTGCTTGAAATCAGGCCTGGTGGCACATGCCTGTAATCACAGGACCTGGGAAGCAGAGGTTAAGAGGATCATAGGGTATGAGGCCAGCTTGGTGTACATTGTGAGTTCCAGGCCAGTCAGAGGAACTAGTGAGACCATCTCAAACAAACAATCCAGTTGCTTGTAATTTTGAGGTAAATTTAGAAGATTTGTTAGGCAAGATACTGTAGCATGGTAGGTCAGTTTAAAATGAACTTTTCTTGGTACACATAAAGTTCAGGCTGGGTTGAAAATAAGAGAACTCAGAGATTAAGAGTTTAAAGCTATAGGGGGCTGGAGAGATGGCTCAGCAGTTAAGAGCACTGGTTGTTCTTGTAGAAGACCTAGGTTCGAATCCCAGCACCCACATGGCAGCTAACAACTGTCTGTAACTCCAGTCCCAGGGGATCCAACAGCCTCTTCTGACCTCCCCAGGCATTGCATGACACAGGTGCACTTACCTACATGCAGGCAATACACTCATACACATAAAATAAAAATAATAAATAAAAATTTAAAAAAATATTTTAAAGCTATAAAGGAGGAAAAATAAATAGGTGTGGCAAAACAGAGTGGCTGGTGTCTTTGGAAGACAAGTCTATGGGATTCACATGCTCTTTGAATTTTTGAACTCTCAGTTAAAAAAAAAAAAAAGAAAACCCCCAAAAAACTATGCCAGCAAGATGGCACAGCTGATTTAAGAGCTTGCTGTGCAAGCCTGAAGACTTGCATTCAACGCCTAGAGCTCATAAGGTGAAAGGAGAGAACCGACCCCACGAAATGTGTTCTCTGACCTCTACACCAGCGCGCCCTCATTACACATCTTACACACGCACACACACCCACCAATAAAGGTCATCTGCCTTGATGGCTGCACAACTTAACCATACAAAGATTTTATTTTTTATTTATATTTTTTATATTTTTTAGACAGGGTCTCCCTACGAAGACCAGGACGGCCTCAAACTCAGAGAGATCCTCCTGCTTCGGCCTTCCGAGCGCTGGCATTAAAGGCTAGGATTACAGATCTGGCCCACCATGACCGGCCCTCACAGAGAGTTTGAAATCTTCCTAGTCATTCTTAAAAGTTACCAGATTTGCCTTCTCAGAAATAAGAGTCCCTGACTTCCAGCAGTGGTAGGAACCAATTAATATGCTGAGAAACTTTTTTGACGCACAGGAGGGCGGAGAACCCACCGAGGAGGATTCGGGGTGGGCCTGGGTCGCCGTCCGCTGGCACGAACTTCTCCCGCGGGCCGAAGTCCTCCGAAAGGACGAAGGGGACGGCGGCTGCCGGCGTCCCGGGACGTCCGCGGTGGCCGGAATGCTCGGCCGCCCACACCGTCCTCCCGATCCCCCCGAGCCGCTCGGCCGAAGCCTCCCGGTCCTCACCTCCGCGCAGCCCACGGCGTAGCCCCTCCTAGGCCAGCGGCTCGGAAGCCGCGCCGACAGGCATGCAGTCAGCGTACACAGTCCCCGAACGACGCCCTGCGCCGCCACCCCGGCGAGCGCAGCCATCGCGCCTGCCGCGCGCACGCACAAGCTGCCTCCCGCCCAGCCCCGCCCCCTCGTCCAGCCCCGCCCCCTCGCCAAGCAGCCAATCGGCGGCCTCCGCCGCGTGCTGCCTCTTGGGGGCCGTAGTCCGACCTCTCCAGCGACCCGGGAGTGCGGAGCTGAGAGTGATACGGCGGGCACCCTGGCTTGCTCTGGGGAATGGGGAGGGGATGGGGACCTCGCTTCGCGGATAAAACACCGGGTCAACAAGCCGGGCGAGAGTGGAGGACTGGGCAGCGTGGACAGGCACCTGACCTCCCTTTGCACCTGTTAACTTCCGGAAATGTGCGCCGAAATCCAGACCCCTGAAATCCTAGGTGGCTTGAAACAGCTGAGTGGAAGTAATCTTTATTTCGAGATTAGTTTCCAGATTGGGGGATCAGATCTTTCCTCTGTGCCGCACCTAGACAAGGACAGCTGGTCTGGTGCTAATATTTTTACTCTTTACATTCTTTTAACTCAGTAAACAGGCATGAAAGTCCTATTTACTGCAGGCTCTGAGCTAACGCCTGGAGAAGTCATTTACTAATAATTCCCCAGATTCACACTTTGTAGGGAGACTGAGAGGTAGAAACATTGTCCCCAGAGGTCAGATAACAAATTCAGCACTGAGCACAGCTCAGCACTTTGAGTAAGAAGCCACTGACAGAGCTGAAGAGATGGCTTAGCGGTTAAGAGCACTAGCCTCAGAGGACTAGGGTTCGATTCCCAGCACCCACATGGCAGCTAAGCCCAGTTCCAGGGGATCTGTGAGCCCAGTTCCAGGAGATCAACACCCTCTTCTGACTCCCGGGGATTGCACGACATGGGTGCACTTATACAAATGCAGGCAATATACTCATACACATATTTTTTTTTTTTTAAATAAAGAGAGAATGAACTTTGGTCACTGAGCCAGGAGGAGAGTCATTTCTCTGAGGCTCTGAGCAGAGCTGAGTCTAACAATCCCTCATCTTGAGGTAGAAGTCTCTTTTCCCAGGACATGAAATGTGTAGGATACTCCCTTCCAGACTCTTCAGCCTGCCCCTGTAGTCATACTGAGTCAGCCTAGCACCAGAAAAGAAAAGTCTGGGGGTTAGGAATGGCCAAGGATTCTGCTAACCCATGTTAGTCATGTGCATTGCTTCTCAGCTTTGAAAGCCAGGATCACAAATCAGTGTAACCACAGTTGATCAAGATTTGGAAGATGAAAGCCAGGCCTTGTAGCACAGGCCCTTTATCCCAGCACTTGGGAAGCAGAGGCAGGCAGACCTCTGTGAGTTGGAGGCCAACCTGGTCTACATAGCGAGTTCCAGGCCAGCTGGGGCTACAGGGAGACCCTGTCTCAAAAAGACAAAGGAAAAAAAAAAAAAGATTTCGAGGACAGAGTTAGCTTCATCAAACCTGCAATAGCCCTGCACATTAAACCCAGCCTGGAGATTCGACTTTCCAGGTGTACAATGTGCTTAATCTCTTTCCTGCTATTGAACTACTCAGAAATTGATTTAGGGTGTGGCGGCTCATACATGTAATCTCAGCACTTGAGAGGCTGAGGCCAAAGGGTCAACCTCGTTCAGGGCCAGCATGGGGCTACAGGGTGAGACCTTGTCTTAAAAAAAAAAATCAATAATAAAATGAATAAAAAAGAAGGAATTGATTTAGTAATTAGAAAGTTCTGAAATATATCCACACTCATTCTGGTGATAACAACCTTCCCCTTGAAAACATACTCTGTTAAAGGATTTGCTTCATCCTTCCTCAGAAGAGGAGTTGGAGGAACTGGAGAGATGGCTCAGTGGTAAAGAGCAATTACTTGCTGTTCTTCCAGAGGATCAGAGTTCAATTCCCAGAACCCAGGTTCAGGCAGTTTACAACTGCCTGTAACTCCAGCTCCAGTTGATCTAATGGCCTCTTGTAGCCTCATGGGCTGATGCACACACATGTGCATACACATACACACACCACAGACACATAAATAAATTTGGTGTTTTTTTTTGAAAAAAAAAAAGAGTCAATTGCATTAAAAATTAATTTTTCTGTAAAAAAAAAAAGAGAGGGGGTTGGTGTGGTGTTGCTGGGTGGTAGAACACATCATTCAAGAAGGCCTGAGTCTGATCCCCAGCGTTGCAATTAATACATAAATAAATAAAGGGAAGAGGAAGCAAAAAGAGAAAACCATTAGAAACTGAAGGATAGTGAATGGCGTACCACAGTGCGTATGTGTGGAGATGAGAGGCTAACTTTCAGGAGTTGATTCTCACCTTACACCTTATTTAGGCAGGGTCTCTCCTGTTGTTTCTGCTGCGCTCCATGTGTACTCCAGGCTAGCTGGCCACAAGCTTCCAAGCTAATCCTCTTGTCTCCATCTCCCATCTGACCATGGGAGTGCCCCCAGCTGGGGCAAAATCCAGTCTATGGGTGACATCCTCACATCTCTACCCATATGTAAAGAAAATGCTTAGGGCTGGGCATGGTAGCCCATGCCTTAAGAGGCAGGTGGATCTCTGTGAGTTCAAGGCCATAACAAGTTCCAGGTCAGCGGGGGCTACAAGGACAATCTGTCTCAAAAAGACCAAAAAAAAAAAAAAAAAAGAAAGAAAGAGAAAGGAAGAAAGAAAAAGTAAAGTAAATGCTTAGGAACTACCTTATCAGTCCCTCATAGTCCTGTGTTCCCATCATCCCAAAACCCACCTGACTCTTCTCACCTTTGCAATATTTCCTTTCACTTCCTGTGTATATCCCCTCCCCAGTTCTTTACCACCTGCTGCAGGTGGCCCAAGGCTCAATATGCCAACAGAAAGAGACCAGAGTCCCTAGCTCAGTCTCCCAGCAGTGAGGACAAAGTCTGAGGACAGTAGGGATCCAAGTCATAGCCCTGCCAGGAATGGTCCTTACCAGCCTGCCACCCTTCCCATGTATCCCACTGAATACAACTGGCTTCTAAAGGGCAGTAAAAAAAAAAAAAAAAAAAAAAAAAAAAGTGGGTGAGAAGTGGGTGGGAGAAAGAGGAAGCTGGAGAGGAAGAGAGAAAAGAGAGAAATAATCTCAAGAATCCAACAGAAAACGCAAAGAGGAGGAGGGAAAAGAGAAGTGGATGCAGAGTTCCAAGTGTTGTGGAAGTGTGTGTGGCATTCTGCACATCCTGCAAGCAAACTGCATTCTGGGGTTTTTAAAAAATATTTTATTATTTTTATTTTATGTGTATGAGTGTATCGCCTACATGTATGTGAGCACACCCATTTCATGCAATACCTCGAAGGTCAGAGGAGGGCGTCGGAATCCCCTGGAACTGGAGTTAAGGGCAGTGTGTAGCTGCCGTGTGGGTGCTGGGAATTGAACCCGGGTCGTCTGCAAGAGCAGTCAGTGCTCTTAACTGCTGAGCCATCTCTCCAGCCCCAACATTCTGGGTTCTTAACCTTCCTATTCAGCTCCAGTTCTCTCTTCTGGATGCCCTGCTACCTGCTCCTACTAGACATCACAGACATCCTAACTGTCTCTAGCTGCATGGTATTAACTGTGAGTAAACTTGGATATTCCAAATAAATCTGTAGCTTCTCTTTCAGAGCCTAAGGAACATGCCAGACACTGGTCTTCAGAGGGAGCTGTGCTGGTGCCAAGGAGCTTCTGAAAGCAACTAGCGGGCCCAAACTGCATTTCCCTCTTGAGGGATAGGTACACTGATAGAATGCCCAGCTGCAGAAACCCAAAAGTCCTCTGAAACTGCTGCTGATCTTAGCTGCCTCTGAGACTGCTACTAACCTTATCAATAAATCACACCTGGATTGGCCACTGATCTTAGTTGCCCGGAATTCAGAGGGAACTGTTGGAGACAGCTTGTTGCTCAAGATAGCCTATCCTGCTTTAGCAGGCATCTCCAGAAGATGACACATGTAGACCCCTGCAACCACATCTGTTTCCTCATGCCCCAGCCTCTCTAACTCTTCCCATTCACAGTACAGTTGCTTCCAGCATGCAGGAAGGCTGCTGTCACTACGCCTTGAATAAACGCAGTTCTGTCTGAGATATGATATGGTCTCTTGCCTTCTTTCCTATGGTTTCTGTATTCTGTGCTCCAAAACCTAATACACACACACTAGAGGAACTTGGGACAGGGCAGTGGAGGGGGCACCGGGAAGTCTGAGGGTTCTCCAGAGCCCAGATTCCCAGAGTTGAGCTGCCTAACACCACCGTTGCCCCTCACGTGCCCTGGCTGTAAGTGATACCTTGCTATGCTTCAGACTTGGAATGCCCCCAAAGACTTGATCTCCAGCTTGGTACAACTGGCAGGGGTGGGAACATTAAGAGGTACACCTAGTGGGAGATTTCAATCCTTGAAGATGTGTCCTTGAAGTGATAGGGGGACCCTAACTCTTTCTTGTTTCCAATTGTGAAGCAAACAAGCTTTCTCTGTTATGTGGTTCTGCGTGACATACTCTTGCCATAGGCCCAAAAACAACTGGACCAAGTAATCATGGACTGAAACCTCAAAAACTTCAAGTCAGAATGAATGGGTTAACTCAAGTATTTTGCTACAGCAATGAAAAGCCGACTAACGTGTGCACACATGTGTACACACACATATACCTACACACTATTGGCCTCCTGCCTCTGCATCTCCACAGCCTTAGACTAACTGCTTATGGTACAATGGTTAATTTTAGATATCAACTTGACTGGATTAGAGCATGCTTACTATGAACTGAAATTCCTAGAAAAAAATAAACAGCACTATATGAAAGATTCTACAAAGCCAAACAACTGAACTTTGTGATTGTGGAGCATTGAAATGTTACAGAGTGGGCTGGAAAGATGGCTCAGTGGTTAAGAACACTGGCTGTTCTTGCAGAAGACCCGAGTTCGAATCCCAGCACCCACATGGCAGCTAACAACTGTCCGTAACTCCAGTTCCAGGGGATCTGACAGCCTCTTCTCTCCTCCATGGGTGCTGCATGACACGGGTGCACTTACCTACATGCAGACATAACACTCATACACATAAAAAATAAATAAAATGTTTTTTAAAGTGTTGCAGAGCATAGCCAAATTATCTTGGGCTATTTTTGTTTCCTTTTTAA
This sequence comes from Nannospalax galili, assembly GCF_000622305.1. Lineage (NCBI taxonomy): Eukaryota > Metazoa > Chordata > Mammalia > Rodentia > Spalacidae > Nannospalax > Nannospalax galili. The sequence goes on along the minus strand of NW_008343559.1, from coordinate 58,228 downwards.
AAAACATTTATTTGTTTATTGTGGGCCATGGCATATGTGGTGGGGTCATAGGACAGCTTGTGAGAGTGAGCTCTGTCCTTCTACCATTTGAGTTCCAGAGGTTGAACTCAGGTCATCAGATTTGGGAGCAAGTGTCTTCACCTGCTGAGCCATCTCACTTGCCCTATTTTTGTGATATGAAAGCTATTCATTGCCCACCTGTATGTCTGACCTAAGAGCTTCCTATCAAAACCCCTCAATCCATGAGCTAAGAATGTTATCAAATAGGATCTGAAATGCAGTTCTCCCTACTTTGCTGTAACCAGTCTACCTGTGGCCCTCACCAATGCATTTGGTAGGTAAATGCCTTGATTTATGACATTCTTTGTTCTATAACTAATAGAATTTCATGTAACCACTTCCACAACAGAGCATGATATTTGGGGCAACTGAATATGTATTTCCAAGCCATGGTCACTCATATTTGGCTCCAGAATAAACTCTCTCTTCCTCTTTGAGGTGAGAGCTGTATTTCTAAATTAGTGGTCAACTATGCTTTGGTTTTATTTATTTATTTATTGTCTTTTTTTTTTTTATCTTACCTGTAGCTCTGGCTGTCCTGGAACTCACTATGTAGTTTAAGCTGGCCTTGAACTCACAGACATCAATCTGCCTCTGCCTCTGCCTCTGAGTGCTGAGATCAAAGGTGTGTGCCACCACACCCAGCTTATTTATTTTTATTTTATGTGTATGAGGGTTTTGCCTGCATATAAGTGTACCTATGCATGCAATGCCCTAGGTATTATGGATGGCTGTTAGCTGTCATGTGGGGACTGGGAACCAAGTCTGGGTCCTCCGTAAGAGCAGCCAGTCTCTTAACTGCTGAGCCATCTCTCCAGCCCTGAGAGCTGTGTTTTTGCATTGACAGTTTGGGCACCCAAATGTGAGCACCCCCCCTCCCCACCCCCAGACAATCCAGTTTCACCAGAAGAGTCACCCAGGTCAGTACCAGGTGTCAGCCAGGTACCAGCATAGGTCCCTTGTGTCCAAATTTTCCTGCATTCCCTCTTTGAATGGATGTTGCTGAGTCCTTTCTCAGGTTAGGATGGTTTGGCCAATGCTTCACTGGTTTGTTTATTTATTTAATTTTAAATATTTTATTTATTATTTTTATTTTATGTATATGCATGTATTGCCTGCATATAGGTAAGTGCACCCGTGTCATGCAATGCCTGCAGAGGTCAGAAGAGGCCATCGGATCCCCTGGAACTGGAATTACGGACAGTTGTTAGCTGCCACATGGGTGCTGGGATTCAAACCGGGGTTTTCTGCAAGAACAACCAGTGTTCTTAACCGCTGAGCTATCACTCCAGTTCCTGGTTTATTATTTTTTAAAAAATATTTTATTGGAGCCAGGCGTTGTGTATGAGTATTATGCCTGCATGTAGCTAAGTGCACCTGTGTCGTGCAATGCCCACAGAGGACAGAAGAGGCTGTCGGATCCCCTGGAGCTAGAGTTACGGACAGTTGTTAGCTGCCGTGTGGGTGCTGGGATTGGAACCCACGTCTTCTGCAAGAACAGTGTTCTTAACCACTGAGCCATCTCTCCAGCTTTTTTTTAGGCAGTACGGCAGGAGCCCACTTCCATATGTAAATAAGGGCATCCCACAAAGTACCTATCAGCTAAAGGCTTTTACCACTGCCCCCACAGTATAAGTTTCCTGGTTTCCCCTCAATAATTGAAGCTGGAGCTGGAGCTAGAATTGGAGCTGATCACCAAGACTTGGAGCCGAGCAGAGTCACTGATAAAGGCTGTACCACTGAGACTGAGCTGAGTCCTGTGTCTTACTGCCTACGATCCAGCCTTCCCGGAGAGAGCTGTCTCTTCCTAAGCCGACTCACGGACACCTAGCTTTAGCCGCCCCGCTCCTTCCCACGTGATCCAGCGGCCGGTGGATTTCCCATCTTGAGGAAGTGCACGGGTGAAATTAGGGCGGAACCCAACCCCGGCAGCAGAGACCCACAGAGAAGCGGCAGACAGCGACGCGGTGCGCGACCAGACCTGCCGCCCCAGGGTGCGCGCAGGGGACTGGTGCCACGAGATCCCCACGTGCCCCATAGCGTGGTGGCGCACACCTTTAATCTCAGCACTTGGGAGGCAGAGGCAGGTGGATCTCTGTGAGTTCAAGGCCAGCCTGGTCTACATAGTGAGTTCCAGGACAGCTGGGGCTACAGGGAGACCCTGTCTCAAAAAGACAAAAAAAAAATTTTTTTATTGGTTGGGCATGGTGGCACATACCTTTAACCCCAGCTTTTGGGAGGCAGAGGCAGGCAGATCTCTGTGAGTTTGAGGCCAGCCTGGTCTACATAGCAAGTTCCAGGTCAGCTGGGGCTACAGAGAAACTCTGTCTCAAAAAGACAAAATTTTTTTTTATTTATTATTCTCTTTTTCTGTGTATGAGTGTATTGCCTGCATGTATGTAAGTGCACCTGTGTGCTGAGCCGTCTCTCCAGCTCCAACACTGGTTTATTCTGAGGTGGTTGTCAGTATCCTGTTTTCTTTTTCCTCCTTTTTGGTTTGCTTTCAGAGCATTTGGTTTAAGGTATCCATTTTGTTTGTTTGCTCTAAAAGCATTTTGGATTCCGACTGCCCAGTTTGTGGTTGTCTGTCTTGTCTGCCTGCAGACTGTTCGGTTCATTTGCTAGCATTGTTTTGTTTTCTCCTGTCACGCCTCAATATCTAATTCAAGGAAGGAGAAAATGTTTGGAGAAAAACTGCCATTTGGTACTCCAGTTGGCTTATGTTTAATAATTGTGTTAATTACAAATTTTTAAGAAAAATAGGAAAAAAATCTAAGATAACTTGACTTTTCTGTTTCCCTTCAGTGGGGAACATTTGATCCTAAAGTGGTTCTTTCTTTGTGTACTAAACTGAAAGTCCTAGGTAATAGAATTCAATACCATGCATGAACAGCCTTTTTAACTGAAATATTAAAACATCTAAAATAGCTGGGCATGGTGGCACACACCTTTAATCCCAGCACTCAGGGGGCAGAGTTCAAGGCCAGCCTGGTCTACATAGGGAATTCCAGGCCAGCTGGGACTATAAAGAAAAATTACAAAACTGACTAAATAATAGTCTTAGAAGTTATATTTAAGTTAAAAGAAAATGTTAAAAATTAATAGAAAATTAATAAGAAAATGTTAGAGACTGTGTCAGAACTAAAAATAAATTCTGGGGGCTGGAAAGAAGGCTCATCAGCAGCTCAGAGCACTGGCTGCTCTTGCAGAGGACCTGGGTTCAGCTCCCAGCACCTACATAGTAGAACACAGCCATCTCTAACTCCAGTTGAGGGAATCTGACACCCTCTCTGGCTTCTTCAGGCACTGCACACAGGTGGTACACTTAACATGTATGCAGGTAAAACACTCACACACATAAAAATAATAAAATATTTTTTAAATTCTGAGCAATCCCACTAGTCTCAACTCTAGAGTCATCTTTCTGACTTTGCCCCTTCCTTCTTTATCTCCAAACAGAACAAAAATTTGGTACCAGAAGAAATCATTAATATGGTCTGTTTTAGAGTAAAACCTAGAGGAAGAAGCACTCATGCTATATTAAACATTCTCATTTGTAAAGGTGACTCTCTGCTGATTAACATACTTTTTTTTTTTTGGTCTTTTTGAGACAGGGTCTCCCTGTAGCCCTAGCTGTCCTGGAACTCACTATGTAGACCAGGCTGGCCTTGAACTCACAGAGATCCGCCTGCCTCTGCCTCCTGAGTGCTGGGATTAAAGACATGCGCCACCACGCCCGGATAACATACTTTTTAAAAAAAAACTTTCTTGTGTTTGTGCATATGTGTGTGAGCAGAGCAGGCATGGAGGTCAAAGGACAGCTGCAGGAGTTGGTTCTCTCCTTCCACCTGGTCCTGGGATCGAGTTCAAGTTGTGAGGTTTGGTGGCAAGCACCTTGATCCACTGAGCCATCTTGCCAGCCCTGCTGGCTAACTCTTAAACAGAAAAAGATTATAATATAACAAACTTCACCTTTGATTTTTTTTCCTTTCTCTGGGCCTTTCTTACACTTTAAAGATACAGAGGCGCAAACCTCTTTGTTTTCACTAAGAACTATACTCTGATAGTCTAATATGTGTTTATGATAATTGTTTTGTATAATTGTTTTTATGTGGGACAAAACTGAATTTGCCCCTAAGTTTCTAAAAATTACTAAGTAACAAACTTTATGGCCATTTATTTTACACTTTTTTTGTTTGTGTAGAGAAGCCCTACGGCACATTCAGACTTCTGCCTGCCTCAGAGAAACTTCTACCCTATTAAAGTATTCGAAGTCCAGAGGTTTAGGGCTGACTCTCTTAATCTAAACTGTACAAAAGCAATCAGTCAACCAGCCTGGTCTACATAGTGAGTTCCAGGCCAGCTGGGACTGTAGGGAGGCCCTGTTTCAAAAAGACAAAAAAAAAAAGCAATCAGTCCCACATGGCCACAGCATTCACAGTGAATTCATCAAAACCGGCCAAAGGCTAGAACCAAAAGACTCCTTGCTGGAAGTATAGATACTAGACTAGTAATTTTAGGACAAAATAACTGACTACAAATGAAGAAAGACATTTTTAAAAATTATTTTTATTTTATGTGTATGCTTGTATTGCCTGCATGTAGGTAAGTGCACCCGTGTTGTGCAATGCCCATGGAGGTCAGAAGAGGCTGTTGGATACCCCGGGACTGGAGTTATGGACAGTTGTTAGCTGCCATGTGGGTGCTTGGATTCAAACCCAAGTCTTCTGCAAGAACAACCAGTGTTCTTAACTGCTGAGCCATCTCTCCAGCCCAAAAGACATTCTTTTAAAAATGACTCACTTTCAAAAATCAGACTTATAGAATGCTACTCCAAGAAGAGGGTAAAGGATGGGAAACTTTTAGGAGAAAATAGTGTATTACAAAAATGGATTAAAAACACTAGACAAACTAGCCAAGACTATTCCCAAACTAAGAGATGGGAAAGAGCCTTACTTTAACTCCATGAGGATCGTTGACAGTGTTAATACAGAAAGAATCTGAGGTATCTATGGGGCAAAGGCCAACACTTCTTAGTGCAGAGGCTGGGAAGTAATTTATGGAAATTTTATGTAAAACTTCAATTATAGATAATAATAGATGGAACTTGTAACTTAAGACACTACTTTAAGGGCCCATGTTTCTGATTAAATGAATCTTTACGGTATCATAGAGTACAGTTAGCCAGGATTGGAGGAAATACTGCTTAACACTGGTATTCTGCCAATGGGAAGCAGATATGGCAATGTTACAAAACAACTCCCATTGGAGTCTCATTTTCCTTCCTGTGAAATGAAAACAAAGTTTGGCTGTGCCCAAAACCTATGGCATTTGAACTTCTCTCAAGTCTCTCTTGTTTCTATACCAGGTTGCAACATTTGTTACATGAGGAAAGCACAGTTCTGTTAGGGAAGAATTAATGATACTGTAGGGCTGGAAAGATGACTCAGTGCTTAAGAGTACTGGCTGCTCTTACAGAGGACCTGGGTTAGGTTCCCAGCACCCACATTGTAGCTAACAACTGTCCATAATTCAGTTCCAGGGGATCCAGTGCCCTCTTCTGAACTCTATGGGCATTGCATGCATGGGTACATTTACGTACATGCAGGCAAAACACTCCTACACATAAAATAAAAATAAATTAATCAATTTAAAAACTGATAAAAAATATGACTGATATTGTAAAGGAGTGTTCCTTTTTTTCCAACTCTCCAGTATCTGCTGTCTCTTTCTTTTTTTCTTTCTTCTTTCTTTCTTTTTTGGTGTTTTTGAGACAGGGTCTTCCTGTAGCCCCAGCTGCCCCAGAACTCACTATGTAGACCAGGCTGGCCTTGATCTCATAGAGATCACCTACTTCTGCCTCCCAAGTGCTGGAAATAAAGTCATGTGCTACCTATCACACCTGGCTTCTTGTTTAGTTTTTTGAATTCTTTATATATTCTATATATACCAAAATATAGTTGGCAAAGATTTTCTCCCATTCTGCAGGCTGTCTCTTTACTCCATCAACAGTTTCTTTTGCTGTATAAATGCTTTTTAATTTCATCAGGTCCCATTTGTCAATAATTGAGAGTCGTATTCAAAAAAGGCCGTATGCTCATATCGAGACATGTACTCTCTACTTTTTTCTCTAGCATTTTCAGAGTTTTGGGTCTTGTGTGTGTGTCTGTGTCTGTGTGTGTCTGGGTCTGGGTCTGGTTGCATGCATTCCACAGATAGAACTCAGGTACCTTTACCTCCTGAGCTATCTCACCAGCCCATTTCAAGGCTTATATGAAGGCATTTGATCCATTTGGAGTTGATTTTTGTGCAAGGTGAGAGAGACATGGAGCTAGTTTTATTCTTCTACATGTGGATATCCAGTTTTCCCAGCACCATTTGTTACAGAGTATCTTTTTTCCAATGACTATTTTTAGCATCTTTATTTTAAAAATTAGGTAGTTGTAGCTGCATAGATTTATGTCTAGGTTTTCTATTCTGCTCCAATGATCTATGTGTCTGTTTTTGGGCCAGTTTACTATAGCTCTGTTGTATAACTTGGAATCTGATGTGGTGATCTTGCAAGCATTGCTCTTTAGCTCATAGTTTATCTGGCTATCTGAGGTTTCTTGTACTTCCCAATGAACTGTAAGATTAGTTTCTCTAGGGGCTGGAGAGATGGCTCAGCAGTTAAGAACACCTGCTGTTCTTCCAGACGACCCAGTCCGATTCCTGGTCTTCTGATTGAAGAGTATGGAAGAGCCTTCTATTTTATAGTGTCATCTTCAGTCCTCCCTCCTCCTCATTTTTTTTTTTTTTTTAAGAAAAGGTCTCACTGTGTAGCCCTGGCCAGCTCTGGAACTCACTACGAAGACCAGGCTGGCCTGTACCTCACAGAGATCCTCTGTCTCTGCCTCTGGAGTTAAAGTGTGAGCCATTACACCCAGTTTATCTCTTGACTGTTTTAAAGTTTTCATTATAGATGTCATTCACTTCCTTAAGTTAGGCTTACTCTAAGATATTTTAATTTTTTGAAGCAATTAGACATTTTTTTACATTTATTTATTTACTTACTGGGGGGCAGGAGAGGGCACATGCATGCCGTGGTCCGTGGTATATGTGTAGAAGTCAGAGGACAACTTTTGGGAGTTGTCCTCTCCTTCCACAGTCTAGGTTCTGGAGACTGAACTCAGGTCCTCAGGCTTGGCGAAAAGTCCCTGCTAAACCACTTCTCTGGCCCTGTAGCAATTTTAAATGGGATTGTTTCCTTGATTTCCTCCTCCACATTTGTTACTGAAATCTGGGGATGGCTGAAGATTTGCATATGTTAATTTTATATCCTGTCATTTAGCTGAAATTGTTTATCAGTTCTAAGAGAATTCTGGTAGAGTCCTTAAGGTCTCATGCATCGAATCATATGATCTAAAAATAAGGACATTTTGATTTACTCCGGCCACCTCGTACCCTGAATCCGCAGACGTCCTGTGGTTCTGCGCTGGACCACACGGGGGCAGCAACAGCCCGCCCTCTGCCGTCCACAGGTGACCTGAGCAGGCTCCCCCCGCCAAGGTCCCTCCTGCTGTCTTTAGATCTAGTTAGGCGCCATTTGCTGTCCACATGCTTCAGTCCCAGGCCATTTCCTCGGAGGGCCACAGCTGTCTGCAAGCTGGGGACTGCGGAGGGGGGCTGGGCTGACGGAGGTTTCCGGGGAGATGCGCTGTGCTTGGGGACCCTGGACAAAGAGAAGGCTCTAAGGCTGAGGCCCTGGGTTTCAAGGGCCTTTCCTCCCTGGGGAGGGAGAGGACAGGAAATCGAAGATGCTTCCGGTCTTGGACATGGTCAAAGGAAAACCAGAGGTCAGAGTAGAGGTCAGCTGTCCCTCTGGGGAAAGAGCAAAGGGAGGTGTTTGAGGCCGTGTCCCAGGGCTCCTTTAGGGCTCGGGCTGCTTACATGCCAGTGTGAACCTTTGCATGATCCTGCCCACCAGAGGTTTATGGGGAAACTAGTACTGGAGGAACCGAAAAAAGCACTTCAGACAAGGAGAGAGCGCAGCAAAAGCTGAATATCGGTAAGCTTTTGGTCGCCCACTGTGCAGCCTTGGGAGTCACTGACCCTCTTTGGCCCTGACAGAGCCATCATAATACAGAGGCTAGGTAAGAGGATCCTTTGTGGGGCTGCAGAGGTGACTCAGCACTCTCTGGGGAGCCGACTGAGCAAGGACAAGTCGCCTGGTCTCTGGGTAGTTGCATGACCCTTTGCCAGGCTGGCTGAGGCCATGCTAAAGCTGGAGGAGCCAAGTCATTAGCTGGAACTCACTGACTTAGCTTGGCCATTGTGGCTGAGTGCTGAAGGACCTGCATGTTTCTCAAGGCAAATAGCAAACGAAAGTTGCACTTTCACCCCATTCCAGACACCCCAGAGTGCTTCCAGCTGCCAAACTTTTTATTTACACCCTTCCCACAAGAGAAAGGACAGGGAGGGCATGCTATTTTCAGGACAGCTGCTATGTTAAGCATGTGAAAATAATATTTATGGGCTGGGGTGTGGCTCATTGGTACGGTGCTTGCCTAGCAGGTGGGAAGCCCTGAATTCAATCCCCAGCACTGAAGCAAATCCTGGCCCTGGGAAAGGGAATTCTTTTGGAATTCTGAACTTAGGCCCATAAACCTATTGCTTCAGTTTCCCTATATTCAAAAGAAATTAGGAAAAAGAAATTAGTAAAGGAAAATTTATTTATAGTTTGACCAAATAGGAGGGGTGAATTCTATTCCTCTCAACAATTCATAGGAAACCATACATCAAACTCTAG
>NW_008343559.1:38309-48697 GCF_000622305.1 Nannospalax galili | reverse complement strand
GTGCACCATGTCATGCAATGCCCACAGAGGCCAGAAGAGAGCATCAGATCCTCTGGAACTGGAGTTACAGATGATTGTTAGCTACCATGTGGGTGCTGGGAATCAGCTGGCCTGGAACTTGCTATGTAGACCAGGCTGGCTTCAATCTCACAGAGATCCATCTACCTCTGCCTCCCGAGTGCTGGGATTAAAGGCGTGTACCACCATGCCTGGAAAGATCCTTTTTTATTGAGATGGGGTACTCTCCGTTTTGCCTAGGGTAGTCAAGAAGTCCTCCTGCCTCAGCCTCTCAAGTAACTGAGGCCAGAGGTGTGCACCAGTGCACTCATCTTTGTAGGAACTTCTTAAAGAAAGAATAATGAAAATTCAGGACTGGGGAGATGACTCTGTGGGTAAAGGCACTAGCCACACAAACCTCATGATCTGAGTTCAGTCCTTAGAACCCATGTGAAAAGCTAGATGTAGTGGCACACATCTGTTATCCCAGCACTCTTACAGCAAGATGGAAGGCAGAGACAGGAGAAGCATCATCCAAAAGCTCACTGGCCAGCTAGCTTGGAGTGTGTAGCCTAGCAGAAACAGTAAGAGAGACCCTGCCTCAGAAAACAAGGTGGAAGGAGAGAACAGTCTCCTGAAAGTAGTCCCCTGACCTTGATATACACACTGTGACACACACACACACACACACACACACACACACACACACACTCTACACACGTGTACATACTAAAATAAAATGAAATAAATAATTTTCAAAAAGAATAAAAACTCACCAGAACACATATCTCTGCAACAGAAGTCTCAGTGACATTAGGGTTTGTCAAAGAATAAAAGTACAATTTAGTTTAAAGTGCTTACTTGGAGTTGGGTGTAGTGGTGCAGGCCTGCAGTCCTAGCCCTTAGAACACAGAAGCAGGAGGACTGTGTCATGAGCATGCTATGTTAGAGACATAATAAACAAACATGCTCATGTTTTTCCACAATAGCAGAATTTATTCAATAATAATAATTCACAAGGTATGTTGGCATCTTTGGCAGCAATTTGCCAAGTAGTCCTGCTTTCCTTGAAAGCTCTGGACAAGGAAACACATGAGGCTGTCTTCAGTGAGATCCACCTGCCTCTGTCTCCCAAGTGCTGGGATTAAAGTCATGCACCATCATGCCTGCTTTATTTTTATTGTATGTGTATGAGTGTTTACCTGTGTGTATGTAAGTGCACCTGTGTTGGAGGCCAGAAGAGGGTGTCAGAGTCCCTGAACTGGAGTTAGGGATGGTTGTTAGCTGCCAGTTAGGTGCTGGGAGCCAAACCTGGGTCCTCTGCAAGAGCAGCCAGTGCTTTTAACCACTGAGCCATCTTTCCAGCCCCTTATTCCAATCTTAATTACTAATATTAACTTTTAGATTACATGTTACACACCACACAGCAAATTATCTATCTATCTATCTATCTATCTATCTATCTATCTATCTATCTATCTATCTATCTATCATCTATCTATCATCGTCTGTCTATGTAGGTTACAGAATGATTGCAAAGGGTTAAAGAGGCGGCATTTCATGGAGTTTCAAAGGGGCTCCAGAGGTAGAAACTAGGAAACTGATGGGGATGCTTAGAGAGTCTCTGCAGGAAGAAAATAATGAACCCAGGCTGGAGGTCCTCTGGGAGGTTGTCACTGTTGCTGCTGCTGCCACTATGACAGAGTCAGGCTGCAGGGTCAGAGCGGAGCTGCCTAAGTGAGGTATGGTGGCGACTGTAGAGACAAAGGATAGGACCAGATTCACACAAACAAAAGACAACAGGTTCAGATGAATAAATGGGCAAACAGACGGATGGCAGTTCAAGTAGGCTGCATCAACAGCAGAGACCAAGCTGAACTGAAGTCTGTGGGACAGTCAGGTGTTTTCTGCCTATCAGCCTCTTGACATACCTACTAGCTTGTCAGATGACAGATCAGTGGGGCTGTTGCTATCTCAGTGTTAGGTGTCCTCCTTTTTATGGGGTCCTGGTGAGGGACTTGCATCCTTTCTTTAGTGTGGTGTGTCTGATTTCTTCAACCTGGTTTTCCTGATAATGACTTTTCAAAATTTTATCATTTTTATTTGTGTGTGTGTATGTGTGTGTGTGTGTGTGTGTGTGTGTGTGTGTGTGTGTAATGTGTATGTGGGTGCACATGCCATGGTGCCATGGAAGTCAGAGGACAATTCTGTGGAGTCAGTTGTCTCCTTCCACCTTGATGTGGGTTCTAGGGCTTGAATTCGGGTTACCAGGTTTGTGCGACACATGCCTTTACCCTCTGAGTCATCTTACCAGCCTGCTTGGTATGATTTTAGAATGCCCGTGTGCTCTTATATCTCTCCTGTTGCAGATGGTCTCTGTCTGGACCAGGTGTTTCCAGATTCTTGACTCTCATTTCAGTGGTTGAAGCAAAGTTGCAAAGGGTATTATTCAAAGTAAATAACAAAGCGAAGTGAAAGAACAGGCCAGATACATTGCAAGAGAGCAGTCGGCTCCTTGAGTGAGCGTGCTCCATCAAGAGCCCCTAGTGCTTCCTTCTGTGGGTGCAGGAGGAGGGGGAGTTGGTAGTTAACTGTGCATGTCCATTCCAATGATTCATCTGATTCTAATCATAAGTACAGTCATGCATAGACATAAGATGATAAATAGGAGTTTTTCTCTAAAGGTTCATTTTGAGGACACAGTTTCCCTTACTGCACACGCACCCCAAACTGGCGCAGGCTTGATAAGCCTACTGTCCATAGTTCCCAGATCTGTTCTGGGATGTGTTTGATCATAAAAGAGGGATTATTAGGGGATGCTAGGAAACTATAGGTTGGAATGACCATGAGCCAGTATTTAGAGAGAGGTGTACATTAGCTCAATGAATTTGGGGCCCCAGGTTACTAAGTGCATTACTGGGAAAGGGATGGGTGTGTAGCTGAGTGGGGCAAAAAGAGGTTTTCCTTGAGAGCTTGTTTGGAGGTTCTAGCAGGGGAGCGCAGCTACTCGGATACCCTTGACCGAAGACCAGACCGGTCCTCCTCTATCCGGGAAGGTCGTCCTCTTCGCCTGAGCCACAGCTTCCGGAGGGATGCACGTGGAGTGTTGCCAGGAGGCGTGGTGGCACACGCCTTTAATCCCAGCACTGGAGAGGCAGAGGCAGGTGGATTTCTGTGAGTTCAAGGCCGGCCTGGTCTACATAGTGAGTTCCAGGACAGCTGGGGCTACAGGGAGACCCTGTCTCAAAAAAAAAAAAAAAAAAAAAAAAAAGGTTTTCCTGGTTTTTTTTTTTATCGAAAGTTTTCATGTTTCCTGGAGCCCTGCTGGGGAACATCTGCCAAACTCTTCAGCTTGCCAGTTCAGAGTCAAACGGGTGTCTCCTCTGGCCATGGTTACATGAGTGTCTCACTTCGTTGATCCTGGTGGCAGCTGTTGGTGGAAGACTATTTACAGTCTGACTTGTTGGATTCTGGAAGAAATAAATTGTATAAGTTTATTGAAAAGAAGAGTGCCTAAAATCTAGGCATTGTCTGGCTTGCTACTGGCTCCTAGATGGGTAGCAGGAAGATGGAGCCCAGGTTAGGTTATTTTGGTAAGCTTTAGTGAAGTTCTGCAATATGTTCCAGGATGTTTTTGAATGGAAATATGACATTATCAAGAGATTTTCAAGGGGAACAACTTATCTCCATTGTTTAAGGCAGGTATACATGATACAGGTAGGAGTCCTAGGATGCCAATAGGTTGCTAGGTGCATTGTTCCGAGAGGAATGTATGCATAGCCCAAGCCAAGTAGAGTCCCAGGTTGCTAAACTATTCCCTGTGCATGCCTGCCTGACCTCTGGTCCAGGAGTCCAGGACCAGCCTGGGCAACATTGAAAGACCCTTTCAAAAAATTAAATACATGAACCAAAAATGGCTCATCCATTTCAGAAGTGGTTGTACTCTAGTATGAGACAGGAAAAGTATAAAATGAACCCAGAATGTTTTATTATGTCAGATGTCCTTAAGGATGTTCCTTTAAAAAATTACATTATTTTGGGTGGTTAAGAGGTTTCAGTGGTTAAGAGCACTGGCTGCTCTTGCAGAGGACCTGGGTTTAGTTCCCAGTGCTCACAAGGCAGCTCACAACTGTCTGTAACTTCAGTTCAAGGGGATCCAATGCCCTCTTTAGGCTTCTGCAGGATCCTGCACAGAAACTCACACAGGCACAGAAATAACACATACATATAAATTTAAAAAAAATTTTTTTTAATTGCACTATTTTTTCAGGAGCCAGTTTAACAGGATTTGCATGGCCAAAGATGGCATAGTCTAAGCATCCAAATAAATGAGTAAAAGATTATAGTTCATTTAGTAAAATCCATGAGCCATAATGATGAAAGAAAAAGTTCTTTTTTGCAATAAAATGGCAGCTAAAATTATGGAAGAAATGATGGAATTTAAAAAAAAAAATCACTGAGGGAGCTAGAAAGGTGGCTCAGTGGTTAAGAGCACTGGTTGCTTTTACAGAGGACCCAGATTTGATTCCCAGCACCCACAACTGTCCGTAACTCCAGTTCCAGGGTAATCCGATGCCTTCTTCTGACCTCTTTGGGCATTTCACAATAAGGATGCACTGACATATGTGCAATACACTTACACACATAAAATAAAAATAATTAATAAAATATTTTCTAAAAAATAAGAAAAGTGCTGGAGAGATGTCTCAGTGGTTAAGAGCACTGGCTGCTCCTGCAGAGGACCTGGGTTCAGTTCCCAGCACCCACATGGCAGCTAACAACCATCTGTAACTCCAGTTTTGGCCTCTTCAGACATTGCACAACATGGGTGCAGTTACATACATGCAGGCAAAACACTCATATACGTAAAATAAAAATAATTTTTTTGGTCTTTTTGAGACAGGGTCTCCCTGTAGTCCCAGCTGTCCTGGAACTCACTATGTAGACCAGGCTGGCCTTGAGCTCATAGAGATCTGCCTGCCTCTGCCTCCTGAGTGCTGGGATTAAAGACGTGCGCCACGCCTGGCAGGAAATTTTCTTTTTAAATTTATTTATTTAGTGGGAGGGGGTGGGCTCATGCTATGGCGTTTATATGGACGTCAGAGAACAATTTGCAGGAGTCAGTTCTCTCCTACCACAAGCATTCTGGGAATCAGACTCAAGTCATCAGGTTTGGTGGCAAACACACTTGTGTGCGGAGCCATTTGTCAATCCTAGGGAAATTCCTGATTCTCTGTCATAGCCTATCAGTAAAGAGAGGTAAGGTCTGACTTCTTGCCTTCTATTTCCAATCGCCAGGATAGGAGAGCCTAGCAGGCTGGCAAGTACCCATAATCCCAGCACTTGGGAGACTGAGGTAGGAAGATCAAGTGCTTGAAGCCACCTTGGGCTACATAGGGAGACCCTGTTTCAAAAACAAACGACAACAAAACAAGATCAGGCTAGGAATCAGAATCTCATCACAACAAACCATTTTGGGAGAGACTACTGTTCTCCCTCCTGCCTCAGCAACCAACTCAACAGATATGGAGATGGTGGGGGTATAGCTCAATGGTAGAGCGCTTACCTAACATACAAGAGTCCCTGGGTTCCAACCCCAGCACACACACAAAAAAAGGCAAGGAAAAGGGAAGAAAGGAAGAGAGGAAGGAACAAAAGGAGAGAGGGAGGGAGAGAGGAAAGGAAGGAGGAAGGGAGGGAAAGAAAAGCAAGCAGATACAAGTGACATTCATGCATTGAACATGTCTTTATTAATTACTGAACTAAGTCTGGTGAACAGGGTGAGGGTTTGAGTTTGCAGCTTATGAGAAACAATCATTAGTATCTACCCATGTGGAGCCTCCAGTCTGCGGGGTGAGAGCACGAACAGAAACAAATACATGATTAAAAACTGTGCTAAGAGGCCAAGCATGGTGATACACACCTGTGATCTCATAGGCAAGAAGATCATCACAGATTCAGGGCCAGCCTGGGCTACATAGTGAGTTCTAGTATTGTGGAGTTTGAGACCACTGGGAAAAGACCACCAGACCCAATTCAGATTTTAATTAACCAAATTTTATTAGAGCTATAGCTGGTTAGCACAGTCTCCAGAGGCTAGATAAGGGAGACTGTCACAAAGCTGAAGCGGGGGCTCTTTTAAAGGCAGAAACCACAAGCTGCTTCATTCCTGTGGTATTGGCAGTTGCAAGGACAGTGGGGTCACACTGACCCTTGAATGCAGCAATAAGCAAGTTTACAGAAGCCAAAATAAGCAATTGTTCGTCATTTTCTTAACAGATGAATAGAGACCTTGACAGTAAGGAGCTTTCTGATTATATTATTTCAGCATATTACCAAGAAAAACAGGATATTGTTTAGGTTATTTTTCCTTGGGTGGGCAAGAAACATAGCTACAACGTCTGGGTGGTGATGTTCCTTTCTGTGGTCAGCTATTTCTAAAAGAAAAACAAACTTCTGGGGGGAAGTGACTTACTAGAACTAAGTTCAGACCTTGAGCTGGCTGCTTCTCTGAGTTTTAAAGTCTAAGGTGGCTACTTTATACAAAATGTTCTAGTCATTACACCAGGTCAGCCAGGACTACACAGCAAGGGCCTGTGTCAAAAAAGGGGGAGGAGGGGGTCGTAACGAATCTGAAGGAGAAAGAGCAAGGTGCCAGGAAACAGAAATTGGAAAGAAGCTTGAGGGAAGCTTTCTGAGGAAGTGACAGAGGCTGAGGTATGAGGGGTGCACAGGGGTGGGTTCCACAGACGTGAAAAAAGCAAGCATGCTTCAGCTTGAGAGAATGAGACCCAGCAGAGGATGGAGCTCAGGATATCTGGGGAGAAAGGACCAGTGTGCCAGCATCATCCAGCACAGATGAGACAAGAGGCCACTCCCTGTGAGACAGTTGGGTTTTAGTTCAAGTGCACTGGGTTGTAAATGGTGGAGTAGCCTAATTGAATTTAAAAAGTCATTCTGCTCAGTGAAAAGTGAATGGAAAGTGACAGCAAGAACAATGGAGATCAATTAGGCAATTGTCACAACTCAGGCAAGAGGTGACAGCAGCTGAGACTCTGCTCATCAGAGTTGAAGTGGAAAAACCTCAATAGATTTGAGTGTCTTGGATGTTGTGATGCACAGAGAAGAGAGAACATTAATCTCTACAGCCCACACCCATTATAACCTTGGGAGGTGGAGGCAGGAGGATCAGAAGTTTAAGGCCAGGCTGAGCTACATAAGACCATGTTTTGTTTTTAAATAAAAAAAGGAAATGGGGCTGGAAAGATGGCTCAGCAGTTAAGAGCATTGGCTGCTCTTGCAGAGGACCTGGGTTTGGTTCCCAGCACCCACATGGTGGCTAACAACCATTCATAACTCCAGTTCCAGGAACTCTGCCCTCTTCTGACTTCTGTGAGCATCACACGACATGAATGCACTTACACACATGTAGCATTACACTTATACACATAAAAAGATATTTTTTAAAAGGAAGGAAGGAGCCGGGTGTGGTGGCACACACCTTTAATCCCAGCACTTGGGAGGCAGAGTCAGGCGGTTCTCTGTGAGTTCGAGGCCAGCCTGGTCTACATAGTGAGTTCCAGGACAGCTAGGGCTATGGGGAGACCCTGTCTCAAAAAAACAAAAACAAAAAACAAAAAAAAAAAAGGAAGGAAGGGAAAGAGGGAGAGAGGGAGGGAGGGAGGAAGGAAGGAAGGAAGGAAGGAAGGAAGGAAGGAAGGAAGGAAGGAAGGAAGGTTGGTTTACTTTGAGCAACTGCACAAATTGGTGGAAATGTCATTTACCAAGATGGGAAAGAGCAGAAAAAAGTTCAAGAGGAGAACTGCACGCTGGTGGTTTCTGTGATGCTTGTGTGTAGGATTACTAAGCTGCAATATGGTTGTACCTGGGTAAAGAATCAGCCTGACTCTTAGCATTAATTTTAAAAGCCAAGAGTGGACCTGAACTCTGACGGTTTGTTCCTTCAGGTCTCACAGAACTGTGCTCCCAAGCTGTGCTTACTCATAACATTTTATTTTTATATTATTTATTTATTTATTTATTCATTCATTCATTCATTCATTTTGGAGACAGGGTCTCCTTGTAGCTGCATCTGGCCTGGAACTTGCTATGTAGACAGGCCGGCCTCAATCTCACAGAGATCCACCTACCTCTGCCTCCCCAGTGCTGGAATCAAAGGCATGCACCACCATGCCCAGCTATAAACAGTAGCTTTTTGGTGCAAGGTTAAGTACAAGTCATTAGTCAAGAAGGCATTCCTATTCCTGTGAGCTTTTCCAAGTGGATGAACAAATTATAGAACCAACCGGTATATATGACATTGACAAGCAAGGCCAGCACTGAGCCCTGGGGGAAGGGCACTCTGAACTAAGGACCAGACAGAGGGGAAAACAAGTGTGTTGGTATCACTGGGTCTGAAAAAGCTAAATATCTGAAGAAGGGGAGTGTGGTTAAATGTTTCTGTCAGGTCAAGATGTACAGAGGCTGTTGATGATGGTCACAAGGTCAGTTTAGAGCTGGAAATAGAGGGGGAGGCTGTGCTGAAGTGGATTCTAGGTTGACTGCCAGAGGGAAGTCAGCTGGTGTGAGGGAGCAGAGGTGATAAACATAGCCTGTCTTTACCCTAGCTTCTGGGCCAGACCAGCCACAAACTGATCCTGTTTGTCCTGCCAGACTTTCACGAAAAAATTCTCCATTTCATAGAGAGCTGAGCCTGTAGAAGGAAGAGCTCAGGTTAGACCTAGAGGGTTTAAGTTAGAGTCTTACAGAAAACAAGAGCACACAGTAATGATATGAACCACAGAAACCTTGTCCCCATGCCCATTTGGAGGATTGGGAATATGGCCTGTCCCCACACTTTTATTATTAATTTATTTTTACTTTATTTTATGTGTATGAATGTCATGCCTACATGTATGTAAGTGTACTGGTGTCATGCAATGCCCATGGAGATCAGAAGAAGGCACTGGAATCCCTAGAACTGGAGTTATGGATGGTTGTTAGCTGCCATGTGGGTACTAGGATTTGATCCCAGGTCCTCTCCAAAAGCAGTCAGTGCTCTTAACCCCTGAGCCACCTCACCAACCCAGTCCCTACTCTCTTTCTCATGATCTCCAAGTTGCAGCAGCAGCCCAGACATCTGGTCTAAAACACTCTTGGTCTTGTTCAGCAAGATGGAGGACAGCAAGATGGGCAGCTGCAGGAAGAACCCCAAGGAGGGAACAGCAGGACACTATGGTCCTTCCCTTCCCCACTGGCCTTACCCACATCTCCTTTCATGTGTTACCCCCAGCTTTGCCCCAAATTCCATCCCACTGGGGATCCTCCATGGGGTTCACTTACTGTGAGTGGTTTGGAAAACAGGCCATTCCTAAATATAAAAAGCACATGAGCTGGGCGTGGTGGCGCATGCCTTTAATCCCAGCATTTGGGAGGCAGAGGCAGGCGGATCTCTATGAGTTCAAGGCCAGTCTGGTCTGTATAGTGAGTTCCAGGACAGCTGGGGGCTACCGGGAGACCCTGTCTCAAAAAGACCAAAAAAAAAAAAAAAAAAAAAAAATCACATGAGTTAGAGCCTTAGGTAGCTCAGGCTGTGGTCTCAAAAAGCTGAAGACAACCTTAAACTCATGATCCTCCTGCCTGTACTTTCTAAGTGCCAGGATTATAGGCATGTATAACACACACACACACACACACACACACACACACACACACCCCTTTTTTGATGCAGTGCTGGGGATTGAACCTAGGGTATTTTGTATGCTAGGCAAGTTCTCTACCAAGAGAGCTGTATCCCCAGCCCGAGGATAAATTACACAGGAAAAAGGGAATCAAAACAGAATTTGGGGTTTGAAAAAAAGACCTCATTGGATTAGTTCCCAGGATCTTGCCTACCTGGTTGGAAGTGTGACAGATGTTTGTGGAGATGTCCTTTGCCTGCGAGCAAGCCCTGACTACTGGGCAGGTGGTTAAAGCAAATCTGTGGCCAATTTTGGAGACCAAGGTAGTAGGATTGCAAGTGTAAGGCCAGACTGGGCTATATAGAGAGTCTGTCTAAATTATAAAAAAATAACAGGCTGGGGCTGGAGGGATGACTCAGCAGTTAAGAGCACTGGCTGCTCCTGCAAAGGACCCTGTTTGGTTCCCAGCACCCACATGGCAGATAATAACCATCTGCAACTCCAGTTCCAAGGCATCTAACACCCTTTTCTGGCCTCTATGGGAATTGCATGACATGGGTGCACTTACATACATGCAGGTAAAACACTCATAAAATAAAAATTAAAAAATAATAAGCCGGGTGTGGTGATGCACACCTTTAGTTCCAGCACTTGGGAGGCAGAGGCAGATGGATCTCTGTGAGTTCGAGGCCAGCCTGATAAAATAATAAA
>NW_008343559.1:18443-38295 GCF_000622305.1 Nannospalax galili | reverse complement strand
TAATAATAATAATAATAAACAAGTAAATAACAGGGATGATATTTTGGACAATAAAAAGCTAAGTCTTGGCAAAATCATCTTCAGGAACTCTCATCTCTTGGAAGCTGTTAGATAACATGTAACAACTCTGTTCTGTCAAAAATCTTTCCATATAGGTCACTGTATTTTCCCAACTAGGCCATAAGCTTTTAAGGTTAACAACTCCATTCTCCTCCCCCATCCCCCTTAAACAGTTCTTTAAGTCTCCCAAACAGACTTTAATCTAAATTGGATCAAATTGACTGGAAATGTCAGGAAATAGAGATGGATGCACAGGCCTCTTCCTCTGTGAGAGACTATGATAAAGCAAGGTTTGAGTCTGTCTGTGAAACCTAAGCTGCTCACTGCTCCCTACTTGTCATCTTAGTCTTCTGAGGGTGACAGGTGCCTGAGGTACTATGACAGAGATCTTCCTTTCTGATTAGGCCGCTGATGGAATAGCCTCCCCCATCTTCCCTTCCATCTGAAAGTGCAACCGTGATCTTTCCTTAGGGTTAACACTTTTTTTTTTTGTCTTTCTGAGACAGGGTCTCCCTGTAGCCCCAGCTGTCCTGGAACTCACTATGTAGACCAGGCTGGCCTGGAACTCACAAAGATCCCCCTGCCTCTGCCTCCCAAGTGCTAGGATTAAAGGTGTGCACCACCATGCCCAGCAACACTTTTTTTTTTAATTGAAATTTATGCCAGGCATGCTGGCACACACCTTTAATCCCAGCACTCAGGAAGCAGAGGCAGGTAGATCTCTGTGAGATCGAAGCCAGCCTGATCTGCAAAGCAAGTTCCAGACCATCTGGGGCTACAGGGAGACCCTGTCCCAAAAAAACCAAAAAGAGAGCTGGAGAGCTGTCTCAGTAGTTAAGAGCAGTAGCTGCTCCTGCAGAAGACCTGGGTACGGTTTCCAGCACCTACATGGCAGTTTACAAGCATCCTTAACCCTGGTTCCAGGAGATTCAAACTCCTCTTCTGGCCTCTACGGACTTTGCATGACACAGGTGCACTTACATATATGCAGAACAATTAATCCCATAATAATGCCCTCCAATGAGAACAACCTGGAAGAACTTCCAGAAAAAGAATTCAAAAGAATGATCATAACTCTATAGAGAGCTGGGATCATTGAGTTGCTCAAGATCACGTCTACTTTATACCACACCAGAAGAAACTAGAGATTCAATGCAGAAATTGTGGTGATTTGAATGAGAAATGACCCCCGAAGGCTCATGGATTTTAACACTTGGTATATGGTCTCCATTCTGTGCTGTTTGGGGGCAGTCATGGAATCCGTAAGAGCTGTGGCCAAGGTAGAGGAAGCACGTCGCTGGAGGGTGGGCTTTGCTGTGTCCGCCTGAAGACGTGAGCACTCGGCTTTCTGCTCCAGCGCTTCTGCCACCACGCATCCCTGTCATGATAGTCACTTTTCCCCTTGGAAACTATAAGCCAAATAAACTCTTCCTTCTATAAGTTGCCTTGGTCATGGTGTTTATTGCAACAATGGAAAAGTAACTAATACATAAGGCTAGCGTAGTTTGACCACTGGAACAGCATCCATTTCCAGGCCCCAAGCTGCTCTTTATAAAACAATGTTTTCTTCTTATTTATTTATTTATTTATGTGTGTGCATGCGTGTGTGTGTGTGTGTGTGTGTGTGTGTGTGTGTGTGTGTGTGTGTAGGTGCCTGTAGAGGCTAGAAGATCCTGTCAGATCTGTTGGAGCTGGAGTTACAGGTCATTTTGAGTCATTCAGTGTGGGAACTGGGAACTGAACTCTATTCCTCTAAAACAACAGCAAGCACTCTTAACCACTGAGCCATCTCTCCACATCTGGGGCACTGAGATTCTGCTGCAAGTCTGGCATATGCAGAGAGCCTAGTCTCATATCATTTAATCCTTAAAATGACAGTGAGGGAGGGTCCACTTTACAAAAAGGATCTTTAAATTTAAAAAGCTTAAGGGGCTGGAGAGATGGCTCAGCAGTTAAGAACACTGGTTGTTCTTGCAGAAGACCCAGGTTCGAATCCCAGCACTCACATGACAGCTAACAACTGTCTGTAACTCCAGTCCCAGGGGATCTGACAGCCTCTTCTGACCTCCACAGGCATCGCACACATGGGTGTACTTACCTACATGTAGGCATAACATACACATAAAATAAAAATAATAAATAAAAATTTTATAAAATGTTTTTCTTAAAAAAAAAAAAAGAAGTTGGACTCTACTGCATAACTGATGATGGGGGGTTGTGCTGTTTTAAAATCAACTTTCACAATCTTAAGGGCTGGGTATATAGCTCAGTGGTAGTACACATAAGGCCTTGAGTTCTATCCCTAGCGTGCGCACACACACACACACACACACACACACACACACACACGAGGTTATATCATTAGTGACAATGTGATGGTGGGGGCTTAGAATCTCATCTTTTGTATATGACATGTGACATCACTCAAGGAGGGGAAATGTCTTAGTTTCACAAGGTTAATCCAGTCAAATCACTGGACAGGTGGGGGTGGAACACAGCTGTCTTTGTTTGGATATTTTCATTGTGTTCTGGTTTTGTGTGGGATTTTGTTATTTTTTGAGACAGGCTCTCCCTTGTATACTCTCTATGTAGACCAGGTTGGATTCAGACTTGCAATCCTACAGTTGTTGGACAGGAGGTTAGCTTTGGGAAAGACGACTAATGGGTGCCCCAAACAGGACAAAAGAACAGTAGATGAAGGCTGGGCATGGTGGCACACACCTTTAATCCCAGCACTAGGGAGGCAGAGGCAGGTAGTTCTGGATGAGTTCACAGCCATGAGGTCAGCAAGAAAAGAGGACCATATTATGTATCTGGTCCCAAAATTTGGGATATTAAGTGTTAGCCATTCTCTTTAAATGATTAGCTTGATGTGAGATCTTTGTAGTTCTGATTCCCACCTTTCCTGAGGTGTTGACATAAAGACAGCATGAGGTATTAGCTATTGGGCAGACTACCCTGTAACTGGTTAACATATAGTTTAATGCATGGTGATGATCAAGGACCATGTGTGCCAGAGAAGTAAGAGAAGCCTGAAGATTCTTGTTCTTTTTTTTTTTTTTTTTTTGCAGTCTTTTTGAGACACGGTCTCCCTGTAGCTCCAACTGTCCTGGAACTCAATATGTAGACCAGGCTGGCCTTGAACTCACAGAGATCTGCCTGCCTCTGCCTCCCGAGTGCTGGGATTAAAGGCATGCAATACCACACCTGGCAAGAAGCTTGAGGATTCTTAAAGCCTGCTCTGGAATCTTCAGTAAACTGATTCAGGCTGACTGAATCAGTTAAATTTGACACAGACTGAGGACACTTGTAATTTACCGCTATGGTTGGCCCAACAACAGTTGCTAGTGCTAACACTGGGTGTAGTGATCTGTGCCTTTAATCCCAGCACTCAGCAGGCAAAGGTGGGCAGATCTCCATGAGATCAAGGCCACCCTGGTCTACATAGTGAGTTCCATGCCATTTGAGTCTACAAGGAGACCCTGTCTCAAAACAAACGAGCAAAAACAGAAAACCTAGTGCTATAAAGGGTAGTGGATTCCTTTTTTGTTCCATGATTATGGGTCCTGGTTCCTTGTTGATGGAGGCTTAGTTTCTCTAAAGAACTGTGTTGATTAGCATCACCATGATTTCATCTTTAGGGATAAGTTGTCATATGGTTCAATCCCCTCTACATCATCTGAGGTATGAACAAACACTGAAGTCCCCAGGTTTGGAATTGGTTTCCTCCTATGAACAAATAACCCCTCAGTAGGCAAGGAGTCCCAACTGCTGGGGAATATTTGAGCAACAAGGAGAGGGTTATAATATTTTTATTCACATTAGTCCCACTGCTGTTTAGGATTGTACTGTAAAATGGCTCTTTGGGGAATGACATGTTTTTAAACCAGTAGTCAAAGTTGTTTCTTGCTACTATAGTAGCTGTAGAATGCCAGGGTTAATGAGAGAGGCCTTTGGAGGCCCAGACTGTGAAATCATTCCATACTCTAGAGAATGGTGACTCATTTTGAAGCCAACAAGTTGTGTTGTTTCCCAAGGTACACTTATATCTATATTGTTGTGAGTTGTTTAGAGGGAACACAAGGGTCCAAAGGCTTGGTATTTTAGGAGGCAATTGTCAGTCAAAGGCTCCCCTTTGTGGGTAACAATCTGGTTACATTATGAGGAGTGTAAACATTAGAACATTTCCCAAAGTCAATTCTGTGGCTTCTGAGACCAAGAGGGCTACCACAAGTACCACTCAGAGGCAAACACCAGCAAATCAAGGTCCTTATTTAAATACCCTGGGGTGCGTGAGGCAGAACCTCTGGACTGAGTCAGTACTCTGAGAGCCAGCACTTCCCTTTCTTATATGTACAAACTAAATGTCTTTCCAACTGGAAGGCTTAGAGATGGTGCCTTGAGCAAGGCTCACTTTAGTTATTCAAAGATTTATCAGGCCATGTTAGGAGGTGAGTCAGGAGGCTCCCATGTCAGGAGGTGAGTTCCCACTGCCTGGGTATCCTTCACTAGTTCATGTAAGGGATTAGTTATCGCCATAAACCAGGAATGCATAATTTACAGAATTCTGTGATAAGCCTCTAAGCTATCTGAGGGTCCTACGAAGGAGAACGAAGAAATGGGTCTGATTCCGTCCTCACTTAACGCCCTGGTTTCTTCTGACAAGATCAGACCCAAATATTTTACTGAAGTCTGGAAAATCTGAGCCTTAGATCTTGTAACCTGGTAGCCCCTCTGCTAGGAAATTGCCAGGAAATTGAGGTGGTACCTTCCTGCCCTTTGGAGAGGCCTCCTCAGTTGAGGTGTTATTATGGTTAATCTTTTTTTTTAAAATTTTTTCTTTTTTTAATATTTTATTTATTTTTATTTTTTTATGTGTATGAGTGTATTGCCTGCATGCATGTGAGTGCACCCGTGTCGTGCAATGCTGTGGAGGTCAGAAGAGGGCTTTGGATTCCTCTGGAATTGGTGTCAAGGATGGTTCGTAGCCGCCACGTGGGTGCTGGGAATCGAACCCAGGTCCTCTGCAAGAGCAGTCAGTGCTCTTAACAGCTGAGCCATCTTTCCAGCCCCTGATGTTTAATCTTTTTTTAAAATTTATTTTTTAATGTTTTATTATTTTTATTTTATGTGTATGCCTGTATTGCCTGCATGTAGGTAAGTGTACTTGTGTTGTGCAATGCCTGAGGACAGAAGAGGCTGTGGGATCCCCTGGAGCTGGAGTTTTGGACAGTTGTTAGCTGCCATGTGGGTACTAGAATTGAACCCAGGTCCTCTGCAAGAGCAGCCAGTGCTCTTAACCACTGAGCCATCTCTCTAGCCCCTGTGATGGTTAATCTTATTGTCAACCTGAGAGATGGGCCTCTGGGCATGCTTGGGGGGTATCTTGATTAGGTTAATTGAGGTGGGAAGACCCACCTACTGTGGATGGTACCATTCCCTAGGCCAAGTCTTAGATTTTAAAAAGAAGAAGAAAATGAGTTGAGCACAGGTATCCATCCCTCTTCTGCTTCCTGATTAGGGGTGCAACGTGACTGGCTGCTTCAAGACCCTGCCACCTTACTTCCCTGTCGTGATGGACTGCACCTTGAACTGTTAGCTGAAATAAACCATTTCTCCCTTCTGTTGCTTTTGTCAGGGTATTTTATAACCACAGTGGGAAATAAACTAAGGCACAGAAAAGATCATCCACATACTGTAGGAAACTGGTCTGTGGGTAAGAGGACTCAGAAACTTTCTTTAACAGTGCCTGACCAAACAAGGGGGTGGAGTGGGTTAGCCCAAAATCCTTAGGGCAGCAAAGCTCAAGTTAATTGGGTGGACAGATTGAAAAGTTCCTCAAAAGCAAACAAGTACTGGGAGTCAGGGTGTGGGGTACACAGAAGGAAGCACCCTTTAAGTCTAGGATCATGAACTATTCAATCCCCTCGGGAATTTGCCTCAATAAGGTATGGGAACTAGGGACCATTGGGTGGATAGGGACCAAGGCCTCATTGATGAAATGAAGATCCTATACTAGTCTCCACTCTCCAGGGTTTTGGGACTCCTAACATTGGGGTGTTAGAGAGACTATTGCAAAGCTTCAGGAGACCCTGAGATTTTAAGTTATTTATTATAGCTTCTAATCTGTTCTAGCCTCTGTGCTCAAAGGTACTGCCTCTCATGAGGAAGAAAGATGGGATTCTTGAGATGGATCTGGACCAGAATGACTACTGTGGTTCAACCAGTTGTTCTTGGAATTGTCCAAAGTTCTGAATGAATTTCTGCCTGATCAGAGGCAGATATAGAGCCCGTCTCAGAGCATAGAAATGATGGTACCCATTCAGGCCAAAATATACCTTTCTAGAAAAAGATTCAGGTTGTCTAGCATAATTTAAAATGCACAGGAGAACAAACGGTGTCCTCAGCTACAACTAAGGGATCGAGAGAAGCATCTAGTTATGAGTGTTCCCTGAGATACCCCTCGTGGTCAGGCTGCGAGAGCAAGGGAGAGTTAGATTGGAGGTGAGGGTGGAATTAGTGGCTCTAGTATCTAGCAGGTGGTCTATCTCCCATCTCGGTCCTCTGGGGCTCCAGAATGTAATGACATTCTAAGCTGAAGGAGCCAGGAAGGAAAGCCCTGTTGGATCATTTGACCAGGATGGATCTTGACCTGGAGACCTTTGCCTTTGGGAACAGTCTGCCCACCAGTGGTCCCCATTGCAGACAAGATAGGGATATGGTGGTTTCCTTGGCCTAAAGTGCCCTGACTGACCACAGCTATGGAAATTAACTGCAGAACCTCCCAAGAATCCTTAGAGCAGTACAACCGCAAGTCAGCTACCAGTTATGTCACCTTTTTCTTCTCTCTCCTCCCACTGTTGTGCTTCCTTCTGATCCCAGCTGTAAAAACCAAGGTAGGGACCTTCAAGAGATTAATGTCTTCTCTTGTCTAAAGGCCAAGTTTCTTTCTTTTTTAAAAATATTTTATTTATAGCCAGGCATGGTAGTGCACGCCTTTAATCCCAGCACCCGGGAGGCAGAGGCAGGCGGATCTCTGTGAGTTGGAGGCCAGTCTGGTCTACACAATTAGTTCCAGGCCAGCTGGGGCCACAGTGAGACCCTGTCTCAAAAAGACCAAAAAAAATTTTTATTTATTATTTTTATTTTATGTGTATGCATGTATTGCCTGCATGTAGGTAAGTGCACCCGTGTCGTGCAATGCCTGTGGAGGACAGAAGAGGCTGTCAGATCCCCTGGAACTGGAGTTACGGACAGTTGTTAGCTGCCATGTGGGTGCTGGGATTTGAACCTGGGTCTTCTGCAAGAACAGCCAGTGTTCTTAACTGCTGAGCCATCTCTCCAGCCCCTAAAGGCCTAGTTTTATAGTTTTGTTCTAATATCTGCAACTGAGTTATAAATTTGTCCTTTAAAATTAATTGTCCCTCTTCTGAGTCAGGGGACAGTGAAGTGTGTTTAGTTAGAACCCCTGCAATCATTCTAAAAAATAGAGGGGTTCTCTTCAAGTACCTGGTCTGCCACTGATAATTTAGAGAGGGGTTTTTCCTAGTTCTCCTGAATTCTAGAAGTGCTTCCCCCTCCACTCTGTGGTGACAATCTGAAGGTCCTTCAGAGGCCTTGCTTGTTGGCCTATTGGGAGGACTTCCCCTCGGTTTCCTGATCATGGGTAGAACTGTAGGACATAAAAATTTTGTCTTCAAAAATCTCAGCTACCTACAAGGCTGCCTCCTTCTCCAACTCAGCAAGATTCTGTTTAAAAGTAGCATTAGCTGGGCATGGTGGTACACACCTTTAGTCCCAGCACTCAGGAGGAAGAGGTAGGCAGTCTACATAGTGAGTTCCAGGCCAGCTGGGGCTATAGGGAGACCCTGTCTCAAAAAAACCAAAAAAAAAAAAAAAAATGTAGCATTATATCTCTCCAGGTCAGATCAAATGCCTAGGTTAAATTCTGAAAGGCCAGGGCTGGAGAGATGGCTCAGGGGTTAAGAGCACTGACTACTCTCGCAGAGGACCTGGGTTCGATTCCCAGCACCTACATGGCAGCTAACAACTGTCCTTAACTCCAGATTCAGGGGATCTAATGCCGTCTTCTGACCTCCGTGGTCATTGTACAACACACATGCAGACAATATACTCATACACATAAAATAAAAATAATAAATAAAATATTTTTTAAAACATTTCTGAAAGGCCTCAACATACAAATCAGGGTCACCTGAAAATTTCCCCAGATTCCCCTCTATTTAGTCTTTTTGTGGGGGTGAGGTTGAGACAGGGTCTCACTATGTAGTCCTGGCTGGCCTGGAACTGGCTATGTTGACCAGGATGGTCTCAAACTGAGAGATCTGCCTGCCTCTGCCTCCCAAGGGCTGGGATTAAAGGTGTGCACCATCATGCCCCACCTTATCTGTCTTAAATCTTGTAGGGTGAAAAGAGACCTAAACAATGATGGGGCAAACTTAGTAGGCATCTCCTCTAGAAGTGATGCTGAAGTATGTTTGAGTCAGGGGCCTATGAGAAGAATGAGCAACCAGAGAAGGGTCAGAGTAGCAAGGACAGGATAGATAGCCTGGGGGCAAGCTAGCTTTGGAGCCTCAGCTCCCTGATCAGGAAAGGTTGGGTTCTGGTAAACATGGTCTTAGTTTTGCCAGCCACCAGTTAGGAAGGCTGGGTCAATTCTGTACTGTTGACAAAGTTTACAGTCATCCCACCAGAATAAGGCCTGTACATAGGAGACTTAGGATCACCTTCTGGCTTTATAGCAGAGCAGATCTAAGTATCGGATAGTATTAGAATCAACACTTTTCTGCCTTCCTTGAGCTCAAGGTGTCCCCTGAATTTGCATGAGTGACAGGACACTAACAATCAAGGAGGGGGAACCAGCAGCAGTGGTCACACTAATCCATGTCCAGATTCAACACTCCTAAAAGATTAGGAGTATGTGCATGTGTATGTGTGTGATCTTTGTGTGTGTGCATGTTCTTGTGTGGCAGGTGCACACATGCCACAGTACCCATATGGAAGTCAGAAGACAACCTTAGGCATCAGTCCTCACCTTCCATCTTGTTTGAGACAGGATCTCTTACTGTTCTGCCACTGTGTATGCCAGGCTAGCAGGCTCGTCTGCTTCTGGAGAGCCCCTTGTTGCCACCTCCTATCTCACTGTAGAGTGCTGGAATTACAGATGGAAGCCACATGTGAAGGCTGGGTATTTGAACTTACGTCCTCAGACTTGTGTGGCAAGCACTTTACCCACTGAGCTATCTCCTCAGCTCCTGTCTTTCCTCTAGACCTAATGATGACCAACTGTTAGGACTCATGTGCTTGTGTCCATTTGGTGTAAACCTGCCACGGGAAGCAAGCCTCATGAAGGAACTAATGATTAATTCACCTGAAAATTGTTCCCTATAGGGGCTGGAGAGCTGGCTCAGCAGTTAAGAGCACTGACTGCTCTTGCAGAGGACCCTGGTTCAATTCCCAGCACCCACATGGTGGCTATGAACCGTCCTTAACTCCAGTTCCAGGGGAATCTGAAGCCCTCTTCTGACCTCCGCTGCATTGCATGACATGGGTGCACTCACATACATGCAGACAATACACTCATACACATAAAATAAAAATAATAAAATATTTAAAAAAAATTGTTCTCTATAAACTCTGTGTCATGTGCCCTGACTCATTGTTCTACATGTCTTTTAAGTCCATATTCCCCATTCTTTTCATAATCATTGCCCAGTGCTTCCCTGTTTCTAAATCTGAGGGAGGGTATTGAGAAACCTATCAGTTTCCTGAAGAGTGGGTTTTGAGAATGACTTCTACAATATGGGCATACTCTGAACAAATGAAGTTTACTTAACCTTACAACCAAAAAGTTAATCTTATCTTAGCCTATTTATAATGTAACCAAGCCTACTAGGTCACATGGCCTCTTGTAACCTAAAGCATATAGCATTAATTCCTCATGGCCCTTGTCCTTGTCCTGAAAACAATGTGTGTGTGTGTGTGTGTGTGTGTGTCTGTCTGTCTGTGTGTCTGTGTGTCTGTGTGTGTGTATGTGTACTTGCATATTCAAGGAAGTACTGCAAACATATTCTTTAAAGATAATGAAGATTATCCCATTTGTGTTGGAAACAGATGGGATTAAATTGATAACATCCGTTTGTAGAAGTTTAGGTTGTAGGGATCAGAGAGGGCAAAATTTTTTCTAGAAAGAGAAGGGTCGGACTTCCCCATTTCATGCTGAATACTGTTTCAATAAAAGAAAGATCAAGCCCTTTGTCTGGGAGCACAGTATTGAGAGAATTCTGAAGGAACAGGTTCTCAGCAGTTCAGGCCAGCTCTTAGCTTAAAAGGAATGCTAAGAGTCAGGCTGTTTTTATTTAGGCATCACCATAATATAGCATCAAGCAGTAAACGCTGCAGTGGTTGACAAAGGAAACACTGGTGTGACATGCGTCCTATCAGCCTGCTCTAGAGACAGCGTTCCACAGAATTTCTAGAAGTGCTGCAGAATGATTAATCCATTCCATGGGACAAGAGTTTTTAGCCAGATGCTCTTTTCAGGAGCAAGTGGAGGTATGTGTGTAAATAACCTGAGTGCAGATCTCTGTCTGATACCCTAGTGGGAGGTCAGGAACTGAGTTCAGCGAGCCTTCAGGTAATAATGCCAGGGAGTTGTGATGCCAGAAACCTTCAGTAGCTCCAAGACCTAGCCTCAGTCCCTCAGGATAGGTAAATTTCAAACAAGACAAAACAAACAAAACAAAAAACTGAATGAAACAAGACCAGTGTTCCCAACACTGAAGGTAAAGGGGGCTTGATCAAGTTTACTTCAGCAATCCTGTTCTCGGAGTTGTGAGACCAGCAACCGTGCTAACTGCTTTTAATTGGCAGTCAGAGTCTAGTGTGTCTTCATTTGAAAGAGACCTATGTTTTGCCATAGCCACCCCCCCCAAAACAAGAAAATGTAAAAGAAATAATGAATGAATGCACGAGTGAAAGAAACAGGAGGAAGTCTCTTTTACTCACTCTTCCAAAGAGTTTTCAGTTCCTAGTTAACTTTTCAATTTTGTTGGAAAGTGTTCCTGCTTTCCCAGCCAATGCACCATAAAATGTTACAAAAATGTTAACAGCCCAGAACAATTAGAATGCTCAGTGGGTAAAAACACTTGCTGAGCAAACCTGAAGACGGGAGTTCAGTCCTTGGATCCCACAGTGGGAGGAGAGAACCAACTCTTAAAAAGTTGCCCTCTGACTTCATGGCACACACATGCCTGCACACGCACACACATACACACACACAAATAATAATTTTTTTGCTATCCTTTGCTTTGTTCTTGTCTCCCACTCATGAAGAATGATGAGCCCAGACAGCAAGAGGTGAGTGAAGTGAGGATTTACTGGGGGAAAGTGAAAGTTCTGGGTGGCTGAAAGGGTGGGGATGAGAGGTGACATAGTGGGTTGCTGGAAAAAATGATGAGTTCCGGAGTTATTGCAGGTTGGTGGTGTTTGATCAGCTGTTGTGGGTATGCAAAATAGGTGAAAAATTAGGACCAATCAGGGGGCAGTCTACCTAACCAGGCATCCCACTAGAAGTAAGAGCCTTTCAATCTCAGGCGGGGCTCTCAATTAGATCTGCAGCTCTGTCCTCTTCCCCTCCACCCCCCACCCCCACCCCAATGTTGCATCAGAAGTGAGGGCCCGAACAAGGAAGGCTGGTTAAAGTCAGTGGGGGTTTTTTGTGCCCTGTTTCTGGCTACTGGGTCCAGTTACAGCCAGTGTCCATCAAAGGGAGAGGATAACGGGAAGAAGGAAGATAGAAGTACAGTGCCTGCTAGGAGCAGGGCTGTTGCTGCTTTCTTGACTCAGTACACGTTTTCTCTAAAGTGCAAACTCTTGCTTCCTTACTTTCTCTTGACTGCTTCCTCTGATTGTGTCTCAACTGAATTCTTCACTTTCAGGAGCACAGGAACTGAGTCTGCTGCTGGGGTCAAAATCAGAGGAACTCGGAGAGCTCCCCATAGCAGCTATCTTCCTGCCTCATCCTCCAGGGTGCTGGGATTATGGGCATGCACCAACACATCTGGCTTGTTTTGTTTTAACCTTTATGATTCCAAAGTACAGTGTATAGCTTCGGTATATGTAAATGAAGTACCTCAACTGTGTCCTATCATTTTTTTGGATTTTACAGACAAGTAACACAATTACTGTCATACTCATAGTAGTTAAGTGGTGGCCAGTGCCCTTAATCCCAGCACTCGGGAGGTAGAGGCAGGCAGATCTCTGTGAGTTCAACCTGGTCTACAAGTGAGTTCCAGGACAGTTGGGGCTACAAGGAGACTCTGTCTCAAAAAAGAGTAAAAAAAAAGACAGGGAGTGCAAAGATGGCTCATCAGTTAAGAGCACTGGTTGCTATTGTAGAGGACCTGGGTTCGATTCCCAGCACCCACGTGGCAGCTAACAACCATCTGAAACTCCAGTTCCAATGGATCTGATGTCCTTTTCTGGTCTCCACGGGCATTGCATGACACAGGTGCACCTACCTACATGCAGGCAATACACTCATACACGTAAAATTAAAAATAAATAAAACATTTAGAAAAGAATAGCTACAACAGTGAATTTTTGTTGTTTTTAAAGAATTATTTTATTTTATTTTATTTTTATTTATTTATTTATTTTTTTGGTCTTTTTGAGACAGGGTCTCCCTATAGCTCCAGCTGTCCTGGAACTCACTATGTAGACCAGGCTGACTTGAACTCAGAGATCCGACTGCCTCTGCCTCCCAAGTGCTGGGATTAAAGGCGTGTCCCACCATGCTTGGCTTTATTTTATTTTTTTAATGTGTACAAGTGTTTTGCCTGCATGTATATACAAGTGCATTGCATGCATGCAATGCCCACAGGGGCCAAAAGAGGGCTTCAGATTCCCCTGGAACTGAAGGGTAGTTAAGACGGTTGTTAGCTGCGCTGTGAGTGCTGGGAGCTGAAACTGGGTATTCTGAAAAAGCAGCCAGTGCTCTTAACTGCTGAGCCATCTCTCTAGCCCCTGTTGATATTTGAGACAGTCTCCCTACATCACATAGCCCAGGTTGGCCATGACCTTGTGTACTAAAGGCTGGCCTTGAACTCTTGACCCTCCTGACTTAGCTTCCAGAACACTAGGATTAGAGGCCTATGTCACCCTCACCTCCCACCCCAGCTATGTTGTGACTATGCTTGCTGCCTGGCACCAATAGCATGAAACATCAAGTCACCTCAGGAGAAGCCAGGTGAGATTTTTCAATAAAGGATCTGATAAAAATCCAAGAAGAGAGCCGGGCATGGTGGCACATGCTTTTTTAAAAAAACATTTTATTATTTTTATTATTTTATGTGTATGAGTTGTATTGCCAGCGTGTATGTGAGTACACCCACGTCATGCAATGCCGCAGAGGTCAGAAGAGAGCTTCAGATTCCCCTGGATGGTTCGTAGCTGCCATGTGGGTGCTAGGAATTGAACCTGGGTCCTCTGCAAGAGCAGTCAGTGCTCTTAACCCCTGAGCCATCTCTGCAGTCCCAACGCATGCTTTTAATCTCAGCACTTGGGAGGCAGAGGCAGGCAGATCTTTGTGAGTTCAAGGCCAGCCTGGTCTACATAGTGAATCTAGGCCAGCTGGGACTACAGGGAGACCCTGTCTCCAAAAAACAAAACAAAACAAAAAAACTAAAATAATTTATTAAAAATCCAAGAAGAATCACAAGGATGGGGTGAGAATGAAGGTTTGGAATATGTAGGAGATGGGGACATGAGATGGATGGGGGTAGGGCTAATAGCCAGGTATGTTGGTACATGCCTGTAAACCCAATGCTTGGGAGGCCAAGACAGGAGAAGCATCACATATTTGAGGCCAGCCTGGTCTACACAGCAATTTCCAAGCCAGCTAGGGCTACATAATGAGATACTGTCTCAAAAACAACACCCCCCCACCTCAAAGAACCGAAACGAGAAAATGTTGGTATCCAAGGAAACATCTGCGAGTGACCACCACGGGATCTTCGACTCCATAATGCTCCTCTTTCATAAGACCTCCCATCAGGAAGGACCAGCAGGGATTGCCTATTGGGAATCCTCTAGGGTCTTAATTATAAGAGTTCTATATGATCCAATCAGGGTCTCAGATTCTAGTAGTGGGGGCAGGGCTGGAGCCCAGGAGATAAGACCAGCCTAGCAACAGTTGCTAGAGGCAAGTGTCCTTTGCTATAGAGCAGTGGGAACACAATAGGAGCCCCTCAGCCAGGACAGTCCATCAACATCATCCCCAGGCCCATGCAGGAAGCACTGTTGGTCTCAGCACAAAAAAATTCCATTGTCAACAGTTGTAGTTGTTAATGTGTTGAAGGCCCCCCTGCTCAGGCTAACCAGGGACATTAAGGCCTGGACTCTCTATTGCCAGAGGCCTTTGTTTGTGGGTCAGGCCAGAACAAATGGCTAAATCCCATCTCCCTTGACTTCAACTGAAGCTGAAATCCCAGCAGCTCTCTACCTTCAGGAAAGGACAATGGGGAGTGATGCAGAGAGAGGACAGGAGGTGGACATCTCCAGGTACCAAAACCTTGAGTTCAGGATGGAGAAAATATTGGGGAAAATAGGCCAAGAAACCTGACCCTCTTCTTTTTCCTTCAGTCCAATCTTTCCCTCACTCCACCAGGCTCAAAATGAAAGTCATTATCCACGACCTACCAAGACCCACTTCCTTTGCCATTATCTCTCCTGCTTCCTTCAAGTTCTATTTTTTATTTACTATTTTTATTTTATGTGTATCAGTGTATTGCCTGCATGTGTGTAAGTGCCCGGTGTTATGCAATCCTGCAGAGACCAGAAGAGGGCATGCCTAGCGACAAAGCAAGGCAAAACAAACAAATAGTTAAAAAAGGGGGGACAGAGGGAGGGAAGTTATTGGGAGCCCAAAGAAACGTCTCCTTTGCCAGGGGCCTTTTCTGCCTGAACTGAGGTTACTTCATCTTAGAGGATGTTGGGTCCCCTTCAGAAGTGAAATGTAACACTGAAGCAGAAGCCCCACCTCTCAGGGAGTGTCTTGGAAACATGTATGAATCCCTTGGACAGAAGCCTGGGATGTAGGAGCCCTACCTCTATGTAGCACCATGACAGTGTCACAGTATCTTTTACCCTTTTAAGCCTCTATTTCCGTCTCTGTAAAATGGGTTACTGTTTTCTCTAAAATATGGCTGTGTGAGGCTCAAATGGGACATTGGAAGTAAAATGCCTTGGGAATGTCAAAGTCTCTAAATGCAGTCAGAACCCTACCATCCACAGAAGAATTGCCAGGAGGCCAAAGAAGATGCTGCTTAACTCTGGAGCTTCTTGGCCCTACCAATGGCACAGAATTAGAACCTTCAGGTTAGGATCTAAAAACACACTTTCTAGCCTGGCATGGTGGCACACACCCTTAACTCCCAGCACTCAGGAGGCAGAGGCAGGTGAATCTCTGTGAGACCAAGGGCAGCCTGGTCCACAGAGTAAGTTCCAGGCTTGCTGGGGCTACAGGAAGACCTGTCTCAAAAAAAAAAAAAAAAAAAAAAAAGTTATGCTCGTAGAGGCAGGTGGATCTCTGTGAGATGGAGCCCAAACAGGTCTACATAGCAAGTTCCAGACTAACTAGGGGTACAGGAGATCCTGTCTCAAGAAAAGACAAAGTAAACAATAAATAAATAAATAAATAAAAAAAAATGGACTTCCTTTGTTGTCTTGGTTTTTATGTTACACATCTGGCTTTTCGGCTCATTTGCATAAAATGGGCTTTTCTGTGCATGCCCTACCTATTACATGTAGTTCTACATACAGCTTCATGATTTGCATGTGTCAATGCAAAAACATAACTCTTCACCTCAAAAGGGATGAGAGATAGTTTATTCTGGAGCCTTATTCTGGAGCCAAATATGAGTGACTATGGCTCCGGAACACAGATTCAACTTAGCCCAAAATTCCATGTTCCAACGCGATAACAATTTCATGAAGCTTTTCTAGTAAGAGAACAAAGAAAAGTCACAAATCAAGACACTTTTAAAAGACAGTGGTAGTTGGGGCTGGAGAGATGGCTCAGTGGTTAAGAACACTGGTTGTTCTTGCAGAAAACCTGGGTTCGAATCCCAGCACCCACATGGCAGCTAACAACTGTCTGTAACTCCAGTCCCACGGAACCTGACAGCCTCTTCCGACCTCCTCGGGCATTGCACAACACAGGTGCACTTACCTACATGCAGACAATACACACATACACATAAAATAAATTTTTTTTTAATTAAAAAAATAAAAATAAGGGACTGGAGAGATGGCTCAGGGGTTAAGAGCACTGACTGCTCTTGCAGAGGACCTGGGTCCCATTCCCACCACCCACATGGCAGCTACGAACCGGCCTTAACTCCAGTTCCAGGGGAGTCTGAAGCCCTCTTCTGACCTCTGCGGCATTGCACAACACAGGTGCACTCACATACATGCAGGCAATATACTCACACACATAAAATAAAAATAATAAATAAAATTAAATTAAAATTAAAAAATAAAAAATAAAATACAGTGGTAGAAACAATAAGTAGGCAGTTACAGCAAAAGAGAAATCTCAGCCATAGGCCTCAGATGCTATCTGATGACACACAGCCTTTTGGTTGGTGGAAATTAGTGGCCTGCTAAGTTAATAGATTCTAAAAGCTTTTTATCTTTTAGTCTACAGGATGTTAAGTCAGAAACAAAGGTGGGCAAGGAGTGGCTATTTAGGGAGCTAAAAGTGGCCTAAGATAAATAGTAATTAGGCACTGGACCTGCAACATTCCAAACTCTCCACCATCACTAAAATTTTAATCAGTTGATCAGCCTTTGTAGAATGTTCAGTTTTAAGATGGAGTTTTTCTGGGAACTTTTGTTCACATGTCTCAGCATCTTAAATGTCCATCTAGGGATGTGCTTTCTAATGTTATAATAAGCCATATTGTTGAGTGTGTAGGTATGGAAGTCATTGAGGATGGATCCTCTATCTCGGTCAGTTTGGACCCCACCTCCTGCTTCCCTGGTAACAGTAGAAAGGAAAACATCACAGTGCCCCTCTTCAGGCATCCAGGTCAAAAGGATGGACTACCTCTGGTAGAGGTAAAGATATGATATCCTGATCTTCTCCAAAGAAAACCATTACGGGAACTAGAGAGTTGGCTCAGCAGTTCAGAGCACTTGCTACTCTCGCAGAGGACCAGGTTTAGTTTCCAATATTCACGTGGTAGGTCACAGTTGTCTATAACTCCAGTTCCAGGGGATCCAGCACCCTCTTCTGGTCTTTAAGAACACCAAGCATGCATTTGGTGCACATGAATACATGCAAGCAAGCATTTAAACACATGAAATATAAATCTAGAAGAAGGGGGCGCATGGTGGCACATGCCTTTAATCCCAGCACTTGGGAGGCAGAGCCAGGTAGATCTCCTTGAGATCGAGACCAGTCTGGTCTACATAGTATAGTGAGTTTCAGTCCAGCTAGAACTCACATAGGCCAGTTTCATACCTGGCCTGTGTCTTTTTCCAAAAGCCAAAGCATGCTTTCGTGGAAATGCTGAGTTTTATCACTCATTTTCTGAGTCCTGCCCCCTCCATCCTTTCACCTTACAGCTACTTGCTGACCCGCGATGCTGAACATGCTGGCTTTGCCTGACCCTAGCTCAAAGGCATGACTTCTCTTTGTCCATCTCACTCCACTTGGAAGCTGCTGAGATTTATAGCTTACCTGCCCTGTTGTTTTCCTTTCAAACTCTGATACAATGGTCCTCAAGCTTACTTCTAAGCCTGGTTTTCAATTAAAGGGCCCAATTTTCCCGGTAGCAATGGGTTACTCTCAGACACTCTGGAGTGTCTCTATGCCTTTATCAGTGTGGCCCATGCTGGTGGAAGAGCCGGTTTCAGTTGGCATCCACCAGGAGTCTCTGGACTTCCTCTTTGCCAATTTGTTTTCTTCCTATGCTAATTTTGCAAAAGGCCTTCCAGACCTTACTCTCCAGCCTATTCTCAGGCCTCAACCATAAGGCCCCTCTCATTTCTCAAAACCCTAGAAATTGGACTGCAAGGACAGCCCAGTTGTATTACCACTAGTATGCTCAAAGCCCTGGGTCCCATCCCCCACATTAAAACAACTAAGAAATAAAAGATCGCAGTCAAGGCAAGATGGTTCAATGGGTAGGAGTGCTTGCCACCAAACCTGATGACTTCAGTTCAATTCCCAGAAACCACCTGGTAGAAGGGGAGAGCTATTTCCACCTGCAAGTTGTCCTCTGACCTCTACAGATATGTCATGGTGCACTTGGGTGTACACATGTGTGTACACATACACACACACACACACACACACACACACACACACAATAAGTAACTGTAATTAAAAAAAACAGCAAAACAAACAAAAAAGCACTTTAGGCCTAGCATGGTGGCCCAGTCAGGAGGCAGAGGTGGGTGGATCTCTGTGAGTTCAAGGACAGCCTGGTCTACATAGTGAGTTCCAGGACAGCTGGGGCTACAGGGAGACCCTGTCTCAAAAAGACCAAAAAAAAAAAAACAAAAAAACAAAAAAACCCACTTTAAAGACTGTGTGTTAGTTTAGTTTCTATTGTTGTGACCAAAATCAACTTCAGCTTACAGTTCATTAAGAAGGGAACTCAAGGCAGGAACCTGTAGACAGGACTGAAGCACAGACATTGCACTGTTGATGCAAAAGCATTACCCTCACCTCGAAGGGGATAAGAGATAGTTATTCTGGAGCCAAATATGAGTGACCCTGGCCCAGGAACATAGATTCGGGTTACCCAAAATTCCATGTTCCAACGTGGAAACAGTTTCATGAAGTTTTTGTAGTAACAGAACAAAGAAAAGTCATAAATCAAGACACTTTTCAAATACATTGATGGGTATATTCAGTAGGTAGGTCACAGCAAAGTGGGGCAATTCTACTATAGGTCTCAGATGCTATCTCATGACATTCTTAGCTTTTTGGTTGGTGGAACCTTGTGTTTTGTTAATACCTTACAAAAAGGTTATTTATCTGTTAGTCTTGGGATGTTCGGTCAGAAACAGAAGTGGGCAAGGAAATAGCTATTTAGGGCCTAAAGATGGCCTGAGATAAATGGCAATTAAGCTCTGGACTTGCAACATCCCAGACTCTCCACAGTCTCCAGAACTCTAATTGGTTAATCAGTCTTACAGAAGAAAGTCCAGTTTGAAGATGCAAGGTTTTTCTGGAAACTTTCATTCATGGCATGCACAGGTGCACTTACGTTTATTTGTGTAGGCAAAACATTCATACACATAAAATAAAAATAAATACATTTTAAAAATAAAAGCTCACTCCCACCATGGAAGTCTTGCATTACCTCCTTAGTCTAACATAAAAACTCATTAATCTTATCAAGTGGCAATAGACTGCATGTTGGAGCTTCCTCTGCCTCCATTTTCCATGATGCCATTAGACATTTAAGAAGATGAAAAATGAAAACAAATGGGAGAAGAACATTGGGACATGTGACTGAATGCCTGAGGTACAAGAAATTACCGGGTACAGTGATCCTCTGAGGACTCAGTAGTACCGGGAATTTTATGGGTGCTGCTGTTCTGGTTTATGCCGTGTCGTTTCATTAACCAGTATGAAGTTAGGTTCTCTTAAGTTCTCTTTTTAGATTTATGACCTCATTACTAGTTAGTGGGGGCATTAACAAATTCATTCCTCCCCTCTGAAGACAATGTCGTATGGCAAAGCCATATGGTC
>NW_008343559.1:11287-13851 GCF_000622305.1 Nannospalax galili | reverse complement strand
CTACTTCTAGAAGTATTGCTAAAGTTAGGGACACAAGCTCTCTTCTGTACCTTCTTGGTTGTTGTTCAAAGAACTGTTCTACAGACTCTGTGGGGTGATAGAATACTCGGGGCAGGAGCTTAATCATGACACAGTAATCTTGAGAGGTTCATCCCTGGAGTTCAGCTGCACAGGGAGTTAAACCAGAGTTACATGCCCACCAAGCCCGTTGCGGGGGCAGAAGATAGTAATTTCTTTCTCCTGAAGGTACAGAGATAGTGGAGTTGCAAAGGTGGGCATGAGTTGGAGGTGGGTTTCCTAAACAGAGCCCAGATCCTGAGACTTCCGTGAGGGTTAAGGGGTGATGGGTCTCTCTATGACATAAGTTGGCCGAAGTGGTATTATTGAAGGCCCCTCATAATAAGGGGGTGCTGCTGCTAAACATAGCCAACAGGATTCAGTTAGGTTGGGGTCTGTCTGTCTGATGGCCTTATATGCTCCTTGGATTAGATTAAACAGTCGGTCCCCCGTGGGTGAAACCTTGTGACCTGGGGAGCTAGAATTCTGTTTCAACAGGATATTTGCAGGGGAAGTTTCAGAAAGGGGGTTGGAGATTAAAGCTGGCAGGGGATTCGGGTGACTGGGGATGGGATTCTGAACAGGTAAGACGGGGTTGAGGCCTATAGCTATTGAATAGGAGGAGGTGTCTCTCTTAATGGTAAATAAAAGGCCAGGATCTGTCCCCTCCTTATATATCCTAATTCCCCAAGAATGTCCCTTATCCCAATCTGTGACCTTCCTCCCTGCTGTTGTGAATTCTATCCGGAGAGGGTGGCACCATTTACCTTGACAAGCCCCTTTAGGAGCATTTGGGCTCTTGTGGGAATAATTTGCTTTTACAGTAATATAATCCAAAAATAAGGATGGAGACCACCAGGAATCCCCGGTTGTTTCGCATCCCCAGCTTTTACAGTAAAAATAGTCTCTTTCTCCACATTGGGAATTAAGCCACTTAGCACGATGGTTACCTGGGCAGACATAGAAGGTATGCCGACACAACATGGTCCTTGCTTGTTCACGACACCCTCCCCCTGTTAAGTGGGGTCCCGCAAACAGGGGGTAATTTTCTGGGCTGGGTACTTTATCAGGATCCGTAAAGTCTGATATGTCCCAGGGCGCTGGTGCTCCTAAGGCTAATTTACACAAATCTGGATACAGTATAGGCCACCAAGTACCCTTGGGTGCCATCTTGTGGGTTTCAAACACTTCAATACCCCTCTGATTAATTACCCGCCAGGTAGTCAGCACAGGGAGATGGGGGCTTTCTTGACTGGGGACAAAACTACAAACAAAAAGAATTATTAAGTATCTCTGGAGAATCTTAATTTTAGGGGATTTGATGTTTTGTGTAGATGCCATTTTCCAACATCATCCTGGGCCAGGGCTCTCTTGACGTGGGAAGCGTGGATCCATGCTGAAATCCCATCTACTTTGAGGGCTGTGGGCATAGTCAGGAGAACCGTGTAGGGTCCTTTCCACCGTGGTTCAAGAGTCTTTACGTTGTGTCTTCTCACATACACCTGATCTCCAATTTGGTAGGAGTAGGGCATTTGTGGGTTTCCAGGCCGGTAGACAGCAGCCAAGGGCTTCCAAACCTGGTTCTGGATGATCTGAAGGGCTTGGAGTCTTGTTTTTAAGCTAGGGTTATCAAAGGAAGAGGGCAAGGGGGACAGAGTTACATTGAGAACAGGAGGTGGTCCTCCAAAAAGGATTTCATAGGGGGTAAGACCGTGCATGGCAGGAGTATTTCTAGCTCGAAATAGAGCTAGAGGTAAGAGCTGCACCCAGTCTTTAGTGCCAGTCTCTAGAGCTAATTTAGTTAAGGTCTCTTTAATGGTTCTATTCATTCTTTCTACCTGTCCTGAACTTTGGGGTCTATAAGCACAATGTAATTTCCAATTAATCCCCAGTGCTTTGGCCATTCCCTGACTTACCTGGGAGACGAAGGCTGGGCCATTATCAGACCCAATTACCTTAGGTAGTCTGAATCGAGGGAAGATGTTTTCAATCAGTTTCTTCACCACAGTCTGGGCTGTTTCCTTCCGGGTGGGGAAAGCTTCAACCCACCCTGAGAAAGTGTCTATAAACACTAGGAGATATTTATAACCATATTTTCCTGGGAGGACCTCAGTAAAATCTACCTCCCAATTAGTCCCTGGTCGTGTCCCTCTTTCTCTCATGCCAGATGGGACCTTTGATCTGGAAGCATTTACCAGGGAACATGAGACACAATCTCCCACTACCTTCTGAACTAGTTGATTAAGGTCTGGGAAATAATAGATTTGTTCTTCTCTTTTTAGTAATGTCTTTAGTTTCTTGTGTCCTAAGTGTGTCCACTGGTGGAGTTGGGAGATTAACTCAAGGGCCGCCTTTTGGGGCAGTATGATTTGGTCCTGATATTTCCATATTTTAGATTCTGGGTCCAAAGTAACATTGAGCTTCTGAACGAGTTCCAGATCTTGTTCAGTATAAATGAAAGAAGCATCTCCCTCCTTTGTTTGTGCCTCAATTTCAGCCTCAAGGTC
>NW_008343559.1:6902-8130 GCF_000622305.1 Nannospalax galili | reverse complement strand
CCTCTATCCCTCCTTAAGTGGAGTCTGTTAGGTAGAGGAGGGGATTTGTCAGGTTCAGTGGAATCAGGAGAGGGATAAGGTAGTTCTTGGGGTGGAGGTGCCTGCGCAGGTGGATAGGGAGGTGGAGGATCAAGGAGGGTTAGGGAAGCTTGGTCCTCGGGGAGGACTGGCTTTTGCTTCTTCTTCTCAGGGGCAGACTGAAGGGGCAGGAGGGAAGAAGTAAGACTCAGGGGGGCAGAAAGGGTAGGAGGCCCCTGGTCAGTCTCTTCAGTTCCCCTAGGAGGTAGGAACGGCCGTGCCCAAGATGTGGGGTTCCGGGCCAAGTCTTCCAAGGTGACTATGCAGGCCACCTGGTCCGGATGTCGTGTGGTCTTGGTTGGAAAATG
Source organism: Nannospalax galili (assembly GCF_000622305.1). NCBI lineage: Eukaryota > Metazoa > Chordata > Mammalia > Rodentia > Spalacidae > Nannospalax > Nannospalax galili. The sequence continues at coordinate 7,744 of NW_008343559.1, read as the reverse complement.
TATTCCTTAACCTGCAAGATAGTAGCAAGGTCAAAAGTCCCATCCCTTGGCCATCCTTTTTCGAAAGAGGGCCATACAGAGGAACAGAGACTCTGCCACTTCTTCTTCTGGACCTCCAGTGATAAATTGTAGGCCCGTTCCATGACCTCCTTCCAGTGTTCCAGAGTTAAGCTTAAAGGTAATTAGAGTGATTGACCCATAGTGGAGGTCACAGACAGGAGAGGGGGAGAGTAAGAAGGAAAGAAAGAAAGTGAGAATATTCCACTCCAAATAATGATGACCAGTGGGTGTGCTTATGAACAAGTACCTAAGGTTGCCCAGTTTTTCTTCTGCGGGGGACGTGAATTTATCTGCGATTCACGCCTGGGACCCCCTTATCCTTTCACAGGAGTCTTTTAGCAGCGAGCGCCCTATGGCTCTTATTTGCTCAACCCATGCCCGCGGGGCTGTTTCAGTGGCCAGAGAGAGAGAGAAACAGAGAGGAGAAGGAGATACAGAAAAGCCATCTAGTCTCCACCTGTGCAGGCAGTCGGGGTCCGCTAAGAGGGCTAAGAGCCTTTGGCTTACATCAGGGAGTAGCCCTGACCAGAAAACCTCAATTGCTCTTTTGCCTTTAACGGTCCCATGCGAAGACTCAGACCGAGAATAAAAGGAAGGAGGAAAGGAAAGTTTACAATACAGAGTATTGAGAAAATTATAAGACCAGACCTTCCTCTATGTAACTAACACAACCATCAAGCATACATACCACATTAAATCACATTCGTATGGACCGGTCCTTCTTTCATTCAGACACACGCTGCACCCACCATTCTCACTTTTGGGATCCCTGAACACAGACA
>NW_008343559.1:3649-6065 GCF_000622305.1 Nannospalax galili | reverse complement strand
TTTCTTTCTTTCTTTCTTTCTTTCTTTCTTTCTTTCTTTCTTTCTTTCTTTCTTTCTTTCTTTCTTTCTTTCTTTCTTTCTTTCTTTCTTTCTTTCTTTCTTTCTTTCTTTCTTTCTTTCTTTCTTTCTTTCTTTCTTTCTTTCTTTCTTTCTTTCTTTCTTTCTTTCTTTCTTTCTTTCTTTCTTTCTTTCTTTCTTTCTTTCTTTCTTTCTTTCTTTCTTTCTTTCTTTCTTTCTTTCTTTCTTTCTTTCTTTCTTTCTTTCTTTCTTTCTTTCTTTCTTTCTTTCTTTCTTTCTTTCTTTCTTTCTTTCTCTTTCTTTCTTATTGGTCTTTTTGAGACAGGGTCTCCCTGTAGCCCCAGCTGTCCTGGAACATTGTGTAGACCAGGCTGGCCTTGAACTCACAGAGATCCACCTGCCTCTGCCTCCCAAGTGCTGGGACTATAGGCGTGCACCACACATAAAACTAAACATAAATAATAAATATTTTTAAAAAATAAAATAAATGCCACATGGATCTATAAATCCTAGCCATGACTGCAGCTTAACCCTCCCCAAACTTTTACATACATTATCTACAGAAGGAACTTACTTGACCGAAGAGAAAAAGCCTTCAGCTAGGAATGAAATCTGGGACCTGATGGGAGACGCAACTGGATTCATGCTCTCTTTTTCCCACCAATGCTTGAGACAAATGAAACCTGGCCTAGGTAGATCCTCAGAGGACTCTGATAAATATATAGATATTTTCCTGGGACTAGTCCGGTCCTGTGACTTGAAATGGAAAGGTACCTTGCTAATTTAAATCGAACCTTAACAACTTCAGAGAAGACTTCAGTCTTACAGGCTGCAGAACTGTGTGCCACCAATACTTGAGACAAATGAAACCTGGCCTAGGTAGATCCTCAGAGGACTCTGATAAATATATAGATATTTTCCTGGGACTAGTCCGGTCCTGTGACTTGAAATGGAAAGGTACCTTGCTAATTTAAATCGAACCTTAACAACTTCAGAGAAGACTTCAGTCTTACAGGCTGCAGAACTGTGTGGGGGTGAAATGTAGATGATAAACCAGACAGGACAAGAAAGAGATTGTTACCCCCACAGATAGACAGGCAGTCCCCATGAGTGACTTCAATTAGAATTATAATTGTCCACTGGGAAAATGGAGACAAAAATCATTTCTTACTATGTACCTTAGAAAGCTTTAAAAGGACCTATGCTGGACCTTTACAGCAACTAAGGGAACAGAAGAGATGTCTGTAGCTTACCTAGAGAGACTCAGGGAGGCCCTCATGAAACATACTAACCTAGTGAGTCAATAGAGGGGCTCCCGGTCTTGAAGGACCATTTTATAACTCAGTAAGCCTCAGGCATCTGTCGGAAATTACAAAAGATTACCCTGGGGCCTAACAATACCTTAGACAGTTTAAAAGAAAAACCACCTTGTGATCCTCCAATCCTGAGAGCTGTCCAGCCCCAAATGTCTCCTGCTGGACAATGCTGTGAATATGGAAGGACAGCACATTTCAAAAGGGTGTGCCCAAATAGGAAGTGAGGGCCACCACCCATGCCCTGTCCCAATTGCCAACAAGGTCACTGGAAGGCAGACTTGTCTCCAGTGGTGAAGGCCAATGGGAGAAGGCATAAGCTTATCCTGCTGCAACAAGAACAGGACTGAAGAGGCCTGGGGTCATCCCATAATATGTCCACACAACATCGAATATCTCTATGTGAACCCTGGGTAACTTTGACAGTGGAAGGAAGAGACACATTCTTACTAGACACAGGTACCTCTTCAATCCTGGTTCTCTTCCTAATAGATGGTACAATGGGAGTCTTGGGAAAGCTCCTGACTAGATATTCTTCCCATTCCCTTAGTTGTAATTGGAATGATCTCCTATCCTCACATGTCTTCCCAATCATGCCTGAAAAGCCTAGGTTCCCTCTGGAATGTCCTACCTAGGAACCTGTTCTAGTTTTCTTTTTGTTGCTCTGATAAACTTGACCAAAAACAACATGGGGATAAAAGAGTTTATTTGGCTTACAATTTACAGCCCATCCCTGGAAGCTCAGAGCAGGATCCTGGAGGCAGGAGCTGAAGCAGAGACCATGGAGAAATGCTGCTTACTGGCTTGCTCCAGGTTCACATTCAGCTGCCTTTTTTATACAACCCAGGCCCACCCGTCCAGGAATGGTACTGCCCATGGTGGGCTGGGCTCTCCTATATCAATTAGCAATTAAGAAAATGCCTCACAGACATGGCTAAGGGCCAATCTGATTGGGGGAAATTCTTCTACTGAGGTTGCTTCTCAGGTGACTCTAGGTTTGTGTCAAGTAGACAGCTGAAGACCACTGTCCTTATTTCCCATCAATGAGACAGTGCAGAATGAAATTGATGCACGAATACAAGCAA
>NW_008343559.1:0-226 GCF_000622305.1 Nannospalax galili | reverse complement strand
CGAACCATCCTTAACTCCAGTTCCAGGGGAATCTGATGCCCTCTTCTGACTTCCACCACATTGCATGACACGGGTGCACACACATATATGCAGGCAATACACTCATACACATAAAATAATAATAAATAAAATATTAAAAAATAAATAAAGATCACATCATTCCAGATGCAATAATAGCTATTTCAATAACTCTCACATTTAGACAGGTTTTCCACATCAACAGTTC
>NW_008343558.1:105771-106157 GCF_000622305.1 Nannospalax galili | reverse complement strand
CAAGTCAGGAGGAATGTGTTTATAATTTAGGGAAGATGGTTAAATGGTAGAGTTCACAAGAAGTATTTGACTGCTCCTTGACCCTCAGATATAAATGGGAAAAACAGCTGTTGAAGCTAATTGAGTTAAGCAAACGGTGGCTATCTCTGATATTCTACTGTATAAAAAGGCTGGGCTAAAATAAACCAGGGCTGCAGCCTCTACCGACAGTCCTCCCAAGTATCTTTCCTCTGTCTCTTGTTTTTCCTTCAACCCTCACTCCCCCTTTCAGGTACTGTCCGTCTTGGCCGCCCAGCACCAACACTTTTTGTAGGATAGTCATTTTCACAATATTAATTCTTCCAATCCATGACCATGGGAGGGCCTTCCATCTTCTGTTGTCTTCC
>NW_008343558.1:87408-105092 GCF_000622305.1 Nannospalax galili | reverse complement strand
CAATACCCTAATGTGCGATTACAATGCTACAATGTGTCATCACTAAGCTCCAATGAGATATTTCAGTGCTCAGTGTGCCATCACAATGTCCAAGTGGGCATTCCAAAAGCAAGGGTAGGCGTAAATAGCCTCAAAGGCCTATGGGATGTGTCCTCCCTGCTGTTACTTGGGAGGAGAGTGTACACACTGTGCATGCTCAGAGACAACATAAGCAGTTAGTGAGGCCACAACACCCCAGTGTGTTCAGACTGCCTTAGTGGCCCTGGTTCTGGGAGGTGACTCATGCCCAGAAAACAGGCCACCAGGATAGCTGAGTTCTTTAGGCTTAGATCCCCTGTGAGAAAGCAGTAGAGACAGATGGAGAACCAGACATGAGCAAGCCAGAGCAGGGCTTCAGAAAGGTGTCAAGGCCTGTGGTCCAGCTGCAGTTCTGAAAGCTGTGTCCAGGATCACACTGCAGCCATAACCCAAGGTATGCTCTGGCCCAGAGGCCTGTGGGAAATCTCAGCTCTCAGGCCAGTGACAGCTCCAGGTTGCCACAGCTTTGCCAAGCTGGGGACATAACTTCTGTTTCTTGAGAAGCAATTTGTTGTTGTTGTTTTATTTAAGCTCTGTGTGTGTGTGTGTGTGTGTGTGTGTGTGTGTGTGTGTGTGTGTGTGATAGCATGGGTCTGGTGAGAGGGCACAATCAGGGGTCAGTTCTTGTTTACCTCCTTGTTTGATACTTATTGGTCTTCCCTGTTCATGCCAGGCTGGCCTGCTGACTTCTGGAGATTCTCCTGTGTCCAAGTCTCATCTCAATTTAGGGTGCTGGAAGTATGACACCCACTACCACACCCAGCTTTACATGGGCTCTGGGGATCCAAACTCGGATCCTCTTGCTTGCACAGTAAACACTTTATCCACTGAACTATCTCCCCAGCCCCAAAGAAGCACAAACTTTTTAGCCTCAAATGTCCTTTCCAATAAGTTTTTCTTCTCTCAACAACCTTTAGTCATTCAACAAACACTTTGTGGGCTTTGGATACAATCTTTACAGGGACATCTCACAAGGTTTACCTCCAGTTCAGACTTTATCCCACATTTTGGACTGAGTCCCCCACTGCTTATTCTATACCCTCTATAGCATTCTCTCTCTCTCTCTCTCTCCCTCTCTCTCCCTCTCTCTCTCTCCTCTCTCTCTCTGTCTCTCAGCAGTTGATCTTATTCTTTTTTCCTTCCAAGATTTCAAAGACACTGTTTCTATTTATGTATGCTTAGGCCTATAGCATGAATTTGCTTTGTTAGCTTTTTAAACATACCTACTTATTACAGGTGTTGATGGGGTACAGTGACATTTCCACCCACTTAGTGTGCAATGCTCAAATCAAAGTGCAGACTGTATTCACCTCCTCAAACACTCCTCAAGTCTGTGTCTGAAACAGTCAACATCCTATCTTCCAGCTGTTCTGAAATCTACGGCAAGGGGTCATTAGCTGTGCCACAGAACACTGTGCCCACTCCTTCCTATCACTGCACTTTGGTACCTGGCACCCATCCACTCTGGTCCCCTCCCTTCCCAGCTTCTGGACCTCAGCTTTGCTCTTCACTTCTATGAGGTCAACTTCTTCCACACCTGCTCCATCTTCCTGTGTGTGCATGCCAGTCCTTTTCACCCGAGGCTCAGGTTGGGCACATTGCATCTGCCCTCTCTCCTCCCCCTTTTCCTACTTTCATATCCCACCAGTCACAAATTCCTGACCCTCCTCACCACTTCTAGCCACCACTCAACATACATGCCCACATGATCTGCCATGAGGGACTTTCCCTTGGCCCCCTCCATACCTGTCAGAATTTTCATGGAGTAGGGGTGTAGAGTAGGCAACGCCTACCTCTCTCCTTCTAAGGACCCAATGACACACCAAAGTTTCATTCCACCAACAGTCTCTTTGAGGAGCCAATGAGTTTGTTGGCCTTACAGAGCATGGGTGAGGGGTTACTGACAGGAACCACACTGGAAAATCTTCACCCAACATAGATGATGGCTTCCTCACAGATGGAGCCTCCTCCCGGGGTCCTTCCTAGCCCTCAAAACCCTGAGTCATATGCAATTAAGAGCAGAATTGCATGCAACTGGTTGGAAGGAGCAGCTGAATACTCAAGTGAACATCCTATGACATTCTCACCCCCTTTCTATAAGGGAACTCAACGGTCCGGCTGTCATGATCCTTTGTAAGCAGGTGGCACAGCTGATTTCCTGGAGATGGTGTCTGTCTGGCTCAGAGGACAGTTCTGTACAACAATGTCCCAGGAATTATTTTCTTGTTGCTGTGAGAAACTAGAAAACAACTTAAGGGAGTTGGCAGAAGCAGCTTAAGAAGGGTTGCATCTCAGCAGACACTGTCTGCCATGTGGGAAAGATGTGACAGTGGGAGCGAGTATCCATGGCTTGGTCACATCATGGCTGACCACAAAGCAGAAAACTGGACAGGAAACAGGACCAGGCAATAACTGTCAAAGGCCACTCCCAGGGACCATATCTGCATGCTAGGCCCTGCCTCTACAGCCTCCCAGAACAGCAACACCCCCCAGCTGGGGACTAAGTGTCCAAACACATGAGCCTGTGGAGAACAATTCAGATGCAAACCTTAACACCTCATTTTCAGCTCAGCTCTCCAAATGACTGAAAACATCAGGCAGAAAAGGCCTTTACTCTGCAGAAAGCTCTACAACTGCCTCTAATTTCTTGCAGAATAAATCCCTCACAGAGGAGAGGCCCCATGAACGTTCTCTCCTGCCCTGTCCCCGTTACTCCTCTGCCCCATCTTGTCTCACTGTCCCCTCTATGATCCTTGGATACTGAGGGTCACCCTCATCTCAAGATCTCTGTCCCTGTTGTTCTGTCTGCCTGAAGGTTCCCAACCCTACAAAGATGGCCTCATGTGAAAACTATGCCAGAATCAACTGTCATTTAGTGAAATTGGAATTTGAAACTGAGATTGTTGGTCAGTTGGGAGTAATTAAAATGATAATTCCAAGATTCCTTTAGACTGAAATACAGTTAAACTCATAACCAGAGGCCATCCATTTTTAACAGCACTCTAAGAGAAAGGGACACTAAGTGCCCACAGAGGACTTCACACTGCACAGTGCCCACATAATCAACATGTTCTGGCTTCTCAAATACCATTGAGTGTTTGCAAGTCAGACCTTGAAGAAGTGTAAATACAAGCAGGGCAGACTGGTGTGTAGCTCAGTGGTTAGAGAGCTTGCCTAACATGTACAAAACCCTGGGTTCCATTCCCAACAACACATAAACAAGGTGTGGTGGCACATGCCTTTAATCCTAGCACTCAGGTGGAGGCAAGATGATCAGGAGTTCAAGGTCAGCTTCAGCTACAAAGCAAGTTAGAGACCAGTCTTGGCTACATGAGACTGTCTCAAATAAAAACAAACAAACAAACAAACAAAAAAATATATAAGCAGGGTGGGTAGGGAGATTCATTTCTATTAGAAGGAATGATACATGGACTACAAAAAGTCTTCATGACACTTAATACAATTGTTTTCTTTAATGAAGATGGGTGAATTTTACAAATCATCCTGCTAATGTTTAGTCCAATGGCAATGACATGAATGTGAAATTTTCCTCACTGGCTTTGAACACTTGTTCCCCATCTGATAAGAGACTGTGGAAGCTTTGGGGGGAAGTACCAACTGTTCTGGAGGAAGTAGATTTGGGGGTAGGGGCAAGGGTTTGAGGGTCATAACCTGGCTCTGTTTCCTGACACTCTCTCTTACCTAGTCCACTGAGATGTGACCAATCAGCCTCAAGCTCCTGCTGCCACAGCCACCAGCAGCTCCTCCCACCATGCCTTTCCCATGATAATGGGCTGCCACTCAAACTGTGAGCCATAATAAAATCCTTCTGGTTTGGTCATTTTCTTAGTCCCTTAGATTTAGGGGGGGGAAACTTGCTCTTTTCCCTATGTAGAAATTACAAAGGAAATAATAAATTATAGTTCTAGTTAAAAAAATTTAATGATCTTGACTCCCCCCCATCATGGAGGGAGCTGTGGCTGAGCAATCACTCCTAAATCCTCCACTGTTCCAAGAAGACAGTCAAATGTAGTAAGAAACAAACCTAGTTTCACTCCCAGACAGACTTGTGTTCAAATCCTGACTCTAGCACGCTCTAGATGTACTACATTGGAATCTGGCTGCACTTGTCTCATGCCATCTAGAGCTCTTTGCTGCACACAAGTATTTCTGGAACTTCAACTACTCAGTAACCATCTTCCATGCATGCTTTTGGTCAGGTATGAATGCCAACTGCAATATTATTTTCTTAAGTAGTTCTTAAATCAACTCATTTTACTATTGCAATAAAATTTCTGAAATAAGAGCTGGAGAGATGGCTCAGCAGTTAAAAGTGCTGGTTACTCTTGCATAGGACCTGGATTCAGTTCCCAGCACCCACATGGGGACTAACAACTGTCCTTAACTCTAGTTCCAGGGATCCAATGCTCTCTTCTGGCCTCCAACAGCATTCACACACATGGTACACTTATATGCAGGGAAACACTCATACACATAAAAAATAAAGTTCTGAAATAAGAAACATTTTTCTGGGCTGGAGAGATGACTCAGCGGTTAAGAACACTGGCTGTTCTTGCAGAAGGCCCGGATTCAAATCACAGCACCCACATGGCAGCTAACAATTATCTGTAACTCCAGTCCGAGGGAATCCTACAGCCTCTTCTGTCCTCCAATGGCATTGAATGACATGGGTGCTCTTACCTACATGAAGGCAATACACAAATAGACATAAAAATACTAAATAAAATAATTTTTAAAAAGAAACATTTTGCTGAACTAGGGGGTGTAGCTCGGTTGGTAGAACATTTGTCTAGCATACATAAGGCCCTGGGTTCAATCCCAAGCACTGCATAAACCAGGCTTGGTGGCTCATGCCTGTAATTTTAGCATTCTGGGAGTTAGAGGTAGGAGTATGAGAGGTCACGATCATTTTGTGCTATATCATGAGTTGTAGGCCAGCCTAGGATGCATGAGACCTTGTCTCAAAGAGAGAAAGAGTAAGAGAGAGAAGAGAGAGGAGAGAAGAAAAAGGAGGAGGAGGTGGAGGAGGAGGAGGAGGAGGAGGAAGGACGGGAGGGAGGGAAGGAGAGAAGGAGGGGAGGAGGGGAGGAGGGAAGGAAGGAAGGAAGGAAGGAAGGAAGGAAGGAAGGAAGGAAGGACAATTAATTCAGGTGACAAAAGTATCACATGAGAGGCTGATTCACACTTGTAATCCCAGAATTCTAGAAGCTGAGGGAGGAGGTTCTCAAGTTTGAAGCCAACCTAAGCTACACAGAGACCCTGTAGAAGAAAAAGGAAACATTACATCTTGCTTCACAATGGACACAAGCTTTATCATCACACACAGCAACATGAGCAATGCATCATTATGTATATATCTGTATACATCCAAAACACTACTGTAGATGCTGTGGCCTACTGAGAACTTGGTCATTGCAATGGGAAATTAGCAGGTGTTAGAGAGTGTTAAAGACAGTCCAGTTGCCAAGGGAGACTTTCTTCCAATGTAAACAGAAGGACTGAAAGATAGTTGATGAGGAATAGTATTGTTGGTACTATTGTCCAAGGGTACCAAGCAGAGCACCCTTCCCCACAGCACAGAAGGTACTCAACACTCTGTTCACGTTTGTCTCACCCTGAGAATCTCCACGAGAGATCTGTTTTCAAAATCTTGTGGTCATTACCCCTAACAACAATGCACACCCACATCCATCTCCACAGGCTATCTGTGCTTCCAGGGGCGTCCTCGACCACACTGTGACAGCACTTGATGAAGATGCTTGTGGCCCCGCGCACAGTTCTCAGGAAGAATCTGAGTTTCCTTGATGATCTTCCCTTCCTTTCACTTTCTTTTCCTTTCCTTTCTTATTTTTATTTCTTTATTTTTTTGTGGGGAGGGTGGTCAACCCCAGGACCTCCTGCATGCTAGGCAAGCACTCTACCACAAAACTATTAACCTCAACCCTCTCTTTTTTTCAATGTATGTTTTTATTGAATTTTTGTGCACTTCTTGCAAAACATCTTGATCATCTTTATACCCCTTCCCCTTCTGCACCTCCCCCACAATTCTCTTACCAGATTTCATGCACTCTATCATATATGTTAAGGCCTATTAAGTTTGTATACCCAGATGTCCCTTGGTACAAGTTTATCCACTGGAGTCTAGTCAGCCTAGCTAGAGTCACTCCCTTAAAGAAGAACAGCAATTCCTCACCAGGTAGGAATCAGTTACCCAACAGTTCTTCAGCTAAGACTGGGGCCTGCTACCCATTTCCCCAGTTCTATGCTGGTTTTTGTCTGATTGAGTTTGCATGGGCCTTGTTCATGCTGACACCATTGCTGTAAATTCATGTGAGCAAGTTCCCAGAAGCCTGGGAGACTGTTTCCTTATGATCATGCACCAACCCTTTTGACTTTTCATTTTGAGTCAGGGTCTCACTAAATTGCCTACACTGGCTTTGACCTCGCTCCATAGCTCAGGCAGGCCTTGAACTTTCAGTCTTCCTGCCTCAGTCTCTGAAGACATTAGGATTACACACCTGTGTCACCAGACCTGACTTGTTTAATATGTTAGAATGCTAGCCAAGACCACAAAAAGAAATACTGATGTCATACACAGAAGCTGATGACAGATACAAAAAGGCTTAAGTGGGGACAGAGAGATAGAGATAGGGAAAAAGAGGCGTGCAGGAGAAGGGCTTTGATGACCCAAGATTCTCCAAATCTGTTGGGGATCCACCAAATCAAGGTCATAGATCCTGTTCTGGCCTGCAAATAGATACATGCTCTCTTTAATTCTCAGTTTAAATCTTAGTCTGGCAATAAACAATGGAAGAAACCATGTAGACAAAAACACTTTAGGACTCTATAACTTTTAAAAGTACCAAGGGACAGGGGTGACAAGCCCTGAGAACAGCTTCTCTGAAACCTCCATGCAGAACTCCCAGATGAATACAATGGTGGAGTGAGGGCATATGGCGAGGAGGGAGGAAGTGCCTGGAGGTGCCATTTGCAGTGAGGAGCCAGAGCCAGGGATGGAGACAGGGCTCCAAATGCATCCTGGAAGTGCAGGTGGGCAAGTATGGTCCTGAGAGGGACAGGGCTCAGTACTAAGTCAAGGCAGGAAGAAGGGACCAGTGAGGTGAGTCATGGAAGGGAGGAGCCCAGTCTACTTTTTTGAAGATCTAGGGTAGAGATGTTCTGCCCTTCCACCCATTGGTGGTCTCTGAAGCTAACTACCAGGCCCCCTTTGCTAGTAAGAGAAAACCAGTCTGGTCTGAACTCTGTGAGTGTTCCCTCCCTCTGCTCCTGGAAGCCCGAGACCTCACCCTGGGGTGAGGGTCTAAGAGTCAACCACAGAGCTGAGAAAACCCAAATGGTTTCTTTTCTTTGGATGGCCTCTAGAAACAGGAAGAGGGGCTGTTTGCATGGGTTTGCCAAGAGTTAGGTCATTCTTCACTGTTACAAACAATTTCTCGGGTTACTCTTTCAGGTGCAGGAACATTCGTGAACTGTGCAGGGTTTGAACTCTTCAACCCTGAACTTTAGTCCCCTGGGTTGACTGCTGGGTCTGGGAAACACCTCCCCAGCCCTGTCTGGGTTTCCCTGGGTGGGTAAGGCAAGATACACTCACTGCCTGCAGTGTGGCCACAGAGCAGGCTGCTGGGTTTCAGACCATTAAATCCAGGGATTTCTTTGGGGGAAGAAATGCCCTGACATGAAAGTGGCCAAAGAAAATGCACCAAACCAGGAAAGCAACCTTTATTGACTTCTACTAAGTGCCATTTCCTGAGCACTGCGCATGTGTCTCCTCATTTAATCCTCAGTCACCTTTTGGGTCATAGTAGGTGGCATCTGCCTGCACTTGTGTCTTAGTTTTCCCAAGATGTCTGTAGCAGTATCTTCTATCCCACATGCTCTTCTGAAATGTAACTTCCTTTACCTAGAATGGAATGCTTTGTGCTACTATAACAGAATATCAGAGGCTGAGTAAGTTATGAAGGATAGAAACTTCTTTCTCACAGTTCTAGAAGCTGAGATGCCCAAGGTCAAAGAGCCAGCATGTAATCAGGGTTCATATGTTGAGTTATAACATATTCAGAGGCAGAAGGAAAGAAGAGACAGAATCTGATTTCATAACAAAACCATTTCTGCAGAAGACCTTAAGTCATTTGTGAAGGCGGAACATTGGTAATCTTAATCTTTCTTTTTTCCATTTTTCATGTGTGTGTATCTGGTATGCATGTGTGTCTATATGCATGGTTTTGCATGCACATGGAGACTCAAGTTTGATATCAGGATCCATTCCACCTTATTCAATGAAACGGGGTCTTTTAATCAAACCCAGAGCTGGCTGTTATAGCTAGTCTCTCTTGGTCTGGAAATCCCCTGTCTTCCAGGGCTGGAATTACAGGTGGGACACCACACCCACTCACCATTTATGTGGGTTCTGGGATCTGAACTCCAGTTCTCACACTTAGACAGCAAGTGCTTTAACTGCTGAGCCAATCCCCCAGCCCCTTTGTGACCCACTCATAAAGGTCCCACTGCCCAACACTAGGGACTAAGTTTCTAGAACATGAGGGATCCCATTTGAACTGCAGTAGTTCCTTTCTTTTAACTCCGGATGCCTTTCTAGTATGTAGCCAATGGCTTCCAAGGCAAGGTTGGAAAAGGCCATGCAGTTCCCCTTTGGCTTTTTGTTTTTATTTTGTTTCACTATGAAGCCCTGTCTGGCCTGGAAGTTACTATGTACACCAGTCTGGCCTCAAACTCACTGAGATCCTCCTGCCTCTGCCTCCCAAGTGCAGCTGTTCCCCCTTTTCTAGACCATTTCTACATAGCCTGGAGACCTCTGTATTGTAAGAAAGCCTGCACTTGTCCAGAGGGGAAGGCTGTGAGCAGGTGTGTGGACATGCATGGGGGCCCTAGCTGCATGCAGAGCTAGAGTTATCCGCACCCAGGTGGCAGACCTTGAGTAAGTGACTTCAGACCCAGCCACAGACTCACCTTCAACCTTCCAGCCTCCCAGACAAGGACATTGTGGAATATAGGTAAGTTACCTTTGCTGGGCCCTTGCTGATGGCCCAGTCCACAGGATACATAAGCATGGCACAACAGGTCCTGTTCCTAATAGGTGAGTTTTACACTGGATCTGTGCTACCATGTCCTACTAGCTTGTGTTGCCTTGAGTGAGTTACTTTACCTTTTTGAGCCTGGAGGTGATATTAAAAAATTAAATTATAGATACTCCAGAGATATGGGGAACTAGACTAGACAGCAAAGGTCAGTGCTTAATACAGTACCTGGCATGTGGTTGGTATTTATTACAAGTGTTTATTATTGATTGCTGAAGATTCCTTTTGTAAAAACATTTTATTTAAGGCTGGAGCAATGGCTTAGCGGTTAAGTGTACTGGCTGCTCTTACAGAGAACCTGAGTTTGGTTCCCAGCACCCAAATGGAGAACAGTCCATAACTTCAGTTCTAGGGGATCCAACACCCTCTTCTGGCCTTGCAGTCATTGTATAACATGGGTGTACTTACACACATGCAGGTGTCAGATCTCCTGGAACTGGAGTTGTGGATGGTTGTTAGCCACCACGTGGGTGCTAGGAACCAAACCCGGGTCCTCTACAAGAGCAGCCAGTACTATTAACCTCTGAGTCATCACTCCAGCCCCTGAAGATTCTTTAATAAGTAGAAATAAAGAAATTGCTTCCCATCCCAGTCTCTTCCTTCTGGTGTACCAAAGTGCTGGGGTCAGAAGAGGAACGTAAGTAACTGAAATATACCAGCCACAGTGGCGGTGATGTGGAGATTGATGAACAGAACTTGGGCTTCAGCTCAGCACCTAGAGCAGGAGGAGGGGTGAGACCTGGGCACACTGGAGCCACTTCACATTTGTGAATGAGGCAGTGTGTCTATTATGGAAAAAAAATTCTTTGTCCAGCTAAGTGATCAAGCATTCACCCAGAAGAGTCAGAAAGCTTGCTTATTCTCATATACATGAGGTCCCAGAATCAGCGACAAAGCATTCAAGATTTTCTGAGTCCTGAACAGATGACCCATAGGGTTGTGTAGGCCTTTTCACATTATCATTTTATGACTGGCACCTGGGCCCTACCTCTCTTTTCATGAGGGGCCATGTTATCTCAGAAAAATTTCTTTCTGAGTTCATGCAGTCATGATTGTTTAAAAAGCAGATATCCCAGGTATGGGTCAGTAAATCTGCCACCTGTTGATCTATAGCTAGGTCAAGCTAATTGGGCTGAGAATCACTCAAAAGGTCATTGCACTTTATAAAAACAGATATCACTGGCAGAAGTTTAGATATCTGACATGTTTAATGTCACTTTTCTTGGACAAATTGGACCAGGTGACTCATTAAACCATTTGGTGAACTTTCCATTTTTTTAGTTTTATAAAATCTTTATCAACAGTTAGACATGGTAAATGGAAAGCATCACAGAGCTTCAAGATATTGCAGAGCAAAAAAACATCTCAGGATAGTAAACACCACAGGGTTGCATTTCAAGATGTCTACCTAGTGAGTAAAACAAGAGGAAATTTCAAATGGTCTAAGCTAAGAATATAACTTTTCCTTGTCATGCCCACAGTACTTGACAGAAACAAGGGAGGAAAGGTTTATTTTGGCTCACAGGTTCAAAGGATCACAGTTCATCATGGAAGGAAAGAGAGGGTGGAGCTTGCTTAGGGGCAGTTGGAGCTTGAGGCAGTAGCTGGTTCACTTGGTGGCTGATGAGAGGCGGGGAAAAGATGGGCGGGGGACCAGAAGTGGGTAAAGCTTTCCAAGGCCTGCCCCTAGCCACCTACTTCCCTCTGATCCCAGCCAGGCTCTTCCTCCTAAAGGTCCCACAGCTTTCTAACTGGCACTGAGCTTATAGGGGACACTGAAGTCTCACAGCCCCCATTATAGATAGTCAACGTGGAACTTACAAGTTTGACTCATTTGAGTCACATGTCCATCCCTCAAACATGGACTGTGCAGAGGGAGAGGAAATGTTATTGGTTGGGCTAGGCCCTGTGCCCAATCTGGAACCATTCACTGTGGGTGGTGGCTAAGTGCGGTCACCCTGGAGCTAGGGCTGAAGTCAGCCTTGTTCCTTAAACCGCCTGGACAGAGAGGGTGGCCCTGCCTGAATTCACTAAGGGAAAGTGGTTTCATGCTTTGAAAACAGAATGAAAGATGCCACCAAAAGGACTTTGTGTGAATCAGGGGCTCCCAGACTGGATTCATGGGAGACTTATAGGAAACTTCTAGCACTTAAAGCATTCTACTTGTATTAGAAAATAGTAAGAGAGATGCTGGGTGAGGCGGTGCATGCCTTTAATATCAGCATTCAGGAGGCAGAGGCAAAGGTCAGCCTGGTCTACATAGTGAGTTCCAGGCCAACTGGGGATACAAGGAGACACTGTCTCCAAAAAGGGGGGCGGCTGGAGAGATAGATCAGCAGTTAAGAGCATTGGTTGCATTTCCAGGGAACCCGGGTTTGTTTCCCAGTGCCCACATGGTGGCTAACAACTGTCAACTCAATTCCAGAGGATCCAACACCCTCTTCTGACCTCTAAGGGCACTGCATGACACGTCTGCACTTGAATACATGCAGGCAATACACTCATAGAAATAATAAAAATAATAAATATTTAAGAACAAAAACAAAAACAAAAACAAAAAAAAATAGAGTTGAGTAGGCATGGTATTGTACAGATTGCTAAGGAAGCTGAGGCAGGAGAATCAGAGGGAGGCTAGCCTAGGTTACTAATCAAGACCCTGTCTCAGGAGTATCAGAGGGAGGCTAGCCTAGATTACATAGCAAGACCCTGTCTAATAACAATAAGTTCGTAAGGTTCATAATTATAACAGTTTTCTACTCCCTCCTCCCCTCTGTCCCTCCTTCATTCCCTGTTCCCATAGGAGGTGCTGTTTCCATTTCTTGGGACTCTGCTTTCTTGTTTACTATTTTAGCTCATAATTACAACAGTTTTCTACTCCCTCCTCCCCTCTGTCCCTCCTTCATTCCCTGTTCCCATAGGAGGTGCTGTTTCCATTTCTTGGGACTCTGCTTTCTTGTTTACTATTTTAGCTGCTGTAATGCATTGTTACAAATTTGGTGGCTCCGTGGTATGGTCTCATGCCTCCGTTCTACATTCTCCTTCCAGTTATAGAGACCCTTGTAGTTATACTAGGCATGACCCAGGATAACCTCACCATCTCCAGGTGGACTGGTTACCAGACTTAACCAGTTCTGTCCCCAGCATCAACTCTACCAGCCACAGAACCCCACATCTTCCCAGACCCCAGGCATTGCGATGAGATCATCTTTGCCCACAGTATCTTTGAGAAATAATCTTTGTATACATGAGCAAAAATATTTTTAACACTTGATAAAGAATGTCACTGCACCCTCAAGTGTGACATGCCCCTTATTTTAACTTACAAGAATGTTCTACCTGTTAATTGCCTTGGATCATGACCATCTTTGATTTTTAAGGAAATGGAATGCACAGCACATCATAAAATGGATTTTACTTTGTGAGGCTTTTGTTTCAGTCTTCTGTGGGTGAGTGCATGTATGTGAACTGTGTCATGAGGTAAAAAGTATTTTTTACAATGAGTCACCGTAAAAAATGTGGGGAAGTTATTATTATATAGTTTGATGGTTATATGAGATTTCACTGGGGTCAGACTGTCTGGCTCCATCACTCAGCATTTGTGCGACCTGATTTGATTCAGTAACTGATTTGATCTTTCTGGGCCTCAGTTTTCACATCTGTAAGATGGATCTGGCAATGGCACCCACTTTATAGGATTCGTAGGAAGACGAAATGAGAGTTTTGGCACGGTGTTTGGCATACAATAATCTTGCTTACTACCTTTGGTTCATTTTTACGATTCATTTATAAACATCATGGTGATGAGTTTGGAGCAGAGGGAAAGAGCAGAGATTTTTGTACAGACTGGAAGTGTGACTCAACTTGAGGACTGAGAAGGAAGCTGGGAGGGTAAGATAGAGACTGTACTTTTTCCAACACAGGACAGGCATTTCATCTTCCTACTTAAGATGTGAGTGCCATCCCATTTTCCAGATGCAGAAGCTGAGGCTCAGAAAGGTAAATCAGTTACTCAAGATCACACAGCAGGTGAACCTTGCAGCCAGACAGCCTGACCTCAGCAAAAGGTAGACTAGGAGCAAAACCACAGCTGGAGTATTCCCAGCACCAGCACCAGGCAAAGATTGAAAATGTATCTAATGAAATGCACATAAGGTTACAGTCTGAGGAGCAGATCGTTCATTACCAGATTCCTCCAAACCTGAGTACAAACAAGCTTGACTAAGTCAGTCATTACCCAGTCAGTCATCAATCAAGAAGCAATCACCCAGTCATCAGTGAGTAGTCAATGGTCAGTTATCAGTCATCAGTCAATAATCAGTTAGTCATCAGTTAATATATTGTCAGTCAATAGTCAATCATTAGTCATCAGTCAGCAAATCAATCATCAAACATTAATCAGTAGTCTTCAGCCAATCATCAGTCATCAATCAGCTGTGAGTCATCAGTCAACAGTCATCAATCAGTATTCAGTCATAATCAGTAGTCAGTCAACAGTTGGTCATCAATCGGCTGTCAATTATCAGTCATCAGTCAATAGTCATCAGCCAGTCATGAGTCAGTTGCCAGTAATCAGTCAGTCATTAATCATAAATCATCAGTCGTCAGTTAACCATCAGCTGTAAGTTGTCAGTCAGTCAATAGTCAATCAGTAGTCAGTCATCATCAGTCAGCCAGTCAGTCAGTCAGTCAGTCAGTTGTTTACAGAATTCTGTACTGTGTGCTTGATGCTGTGCAAGTGGGGATATGGATGGAAGCTAGCAAGGCAAAGCCTTCCCTCATCCTCAGAATGTGTTCCTCTAGATGCATGGACATTCAGCAGGGGATGGTGACAGGTGTGTTGGGTCATGGTAAAGGGCAGTAGAGAACATCAAGGGCACAAAGTGGCACCTGGATGTGGTATGCACAAGGGGAATTCTCTGTGAAAGTATTTGGTCAGATACCCAAGGGATGGATCCTCAAAGTTCAGGGCTTCAATGGTGGGGAATTCAAGGGGATGGCAAGATGCATATATTTCTTAGGGAGCTGGCATGACCCAGTGTGGAGACTGAAACAGGCTCAGAGCATCATGAGGATCCTGAAGAGGGAGATCCCCAGGAGGAGCCAGGGATGCAAGACTGGAGAGCAGTGGCACAGATGAGAAGGAGGTAGCCCTGAAGTCTGAGAGGTGGGAAGGAGTCCCCTAAAACCAAACTCCAGAGCTGTGTGGGAATGTGGGTATGCCTAGTTTAGAGAGGGGCAGCTGTGCAGAGCAGCAGCCCAGGGCTACAGACTAGCGAAAAGGACAAGTTATGGAGAAGAGACTGAAAAAGAGCCATGGACCAGCTGTCCAGGAAGCTCCAGACCTTACAGCTCATCCAGGCCAAATTCTGATCCAATGTCAGGATCTGCAGGTGAGAAATAAAAAGCCAGAGTTTCATTAGGATCAATGTCAAGGTCATCAGCATGTATATAACAGAAATTTATGGAATGATGCTTTGAAGTCAGAGATGGAGGCTTGGTTGAAATCTGGGATCTGTCACCTATTAAATTCCTAAGCAGAAATTCATTGTGTGCCTCAGTTTTCCCGTAAATAACAGGGGATGGCAATACCCACTTCCTAAAGGGACAAGGCTTTTTCTGAACTCTAGGCTGAACTTAGAGAACACATACGTGGAAAACGAGAGCTGCAGGCTTCAAGTAGATGCAGTGCTTTGAAGGATACCAATAAGCAGCCATGACCAAACACAGGGATGAGGGATACAGTCCTGCATGCCCTGAAGCCTGGAGAGACAAAGAGATGTTACAAGGGAATTTGGGGTTCCCTCTTTGGGGTTCTTGGTCTCATTAATAAAAGAATTTAGAAATAGACTCAGAAAAAGCTTGAGGCCAATTTTATTAGAGTTTAAGAGACAAACAACAGGACAGGCAACCGGCAAGTCTTAGCAGCTGCCAAGGAGAGATGGAAAAGCTGGAGAGAGAGAACCTTGCCTTTTAAGTTAGGTCCAAGAAGGCAGGCAGACTCAGCAATGGATGTAGGAGAGCAGTCACACAGTAGAAGACAGTGTGAGGGGATTCAAAGAAAAAGGGGAAAAACCTAGAGCATCATGAAAGACAGGCTCAGTCTTTGGCCAGCATCCAAGAAAAAAAACAAATAGCAAGAGAGAAGGAACAGGAAAATGTAACTCAGAAAAGTGGCCAGGTCATGTGGCCTGTGTTGCATGGAAGAGGGGTTTCTGGGAAGGGTTAGTACATTGCCTTATTAAGGGGATAATTATTGCCCACTTGCCTTAAGCACATCTTCAGGAGAATCAGATTTCCTAGTCCCTGGTGATTGACAGACAAAGTGGAATTGACTCTTAAGGGAATAGGAAATAGCATGGAATAGTATATAATGTTAAATGTATGTAATGCACTTATCTTCAGAGCAGATCAGAATGCCAGGTCTCCACCTAGGACCAGAGGTACTCCTAAGGGGGGGCAAAGCTGATGCTTACTTTTCTAGTATTACCAGGAAAACAGAAGGTCAGTTCCAACCCCACCATGGGGGGAGAGGTTTATCCTCAATGGTCTCCAAAGCTACCAATCCTTCTGTAGCTTTCTAACAAAGGATCCCTAGGTTAAAAGATAACTGCCCAAGAGTCATAGGTTAACCTTAGAATTACTTGGATATTTTGTGTGGGAGGAATCCAGCTGTCCTGGAATTTGCTAGACTAGGCTAGCCTCAGTCTCACAGACATCCTGCTCTTTCTGCCTCCTGAGTCCTGGGATTAAAGGCTTCTACCATCATGCCTGGCCACGTCTTTTTTTTTTTAAATGTATATGAGTGTTTTGCCTGCATGTATGTATGTAAATGTACTCCAAGCATGCAGTGCCCACAGAGGCCAGAAGAGGCCATCAGATCCCCTGGAGTTACATACAGCTATTAAGTGCCATGTAGGTGCTGGGAATTGAACTCAGGTCCTCTGCAAGAACAGTCAGTGCTCTTAACTGCTGATCCATCTCTCCAGCCCTATTATGCAGGGTCTTTTTAAACATAAAAAATTTTGGAATGATATAGTACATACATTTTATATATACATTTTTTTCAAAGAGATGAGGGATAGAATTAAATTTGTAGTCCAGGCTGACCTCAAACTCAAATTATGATCATCTTGCCTCAGTCTCCTGAGTGCTAAGATTACAGGCTGCACCACCCCTCCCTTCCACATTTTATATTCCCTTAATCTTCCTTCCTCTGGACTCTATATGTGGGCATTTACTCATACTTTAAATGTTTTTTTGTTGTTGTTTTGGTTTGGTTTTCTGACTACTTCCTTGGGATAAATTAACCAAAAGAGAATTTGCTGAGTCAAGTCAGTGGATATGACCATTTAACATATGACTATCACCCCCCGGAAATGTCAGACCATTTTAAATAACCACCAGCATTGTAGGAAAATGCCCATTTCTCCATATTTTTGCCAGTGCTGTATCTTTAAAATCTTTGCACAGATTGCTAAAATATTTAGAACGGAAAATTATTTTCATTTTTTAAAGAAGTCTTAGCACATGTCAATAACGCCCTCCTTTTTCTAGGAAGACAGGAAGGAAGGAAGGAAGGAAGGAAGGAAGGAAGGAAGGAAGGAAGGAAGGAAGGAAGGAAGAGAGGAAGGAAGGGAAATTTTTAGAATTTACTTCTCTCAGAGCTGGAAAGATGGCTCAGTGTCAAAAGCAGTTAAGAAAGATGGCTGTGACCTCCCTCTGCTTCCCTGGGCCTGGATGACCCACAGGCCTCTGGGGTAAGTTGAGCATGCCCTCTGCACTTTGACTCCTCCAGCCTTATTTGCCACCCCCCTATCTCTGCTCCTAGGCTGGGTCCTGTCCCATTCCTTATCTTGGTTCCACAAGCACCTGGGGAACCACCACTGCTTCTTCCTGATCCTTTGCATCCAGACCAACCCAGTTCCTTCTCAGGTCCCCAGGAGCACTGCTTCTGGGCCTGGCCCCACCCTCACCTCCCTATGCTTCCCTGGTCTGCACAACCCACCAGCCTCTTTCTGGACCCTGGAGTTGACCTTTCCTCTTCCTGATCCTTTGCATCCAGACCAACCCAGCTCCTCAGTGCAGTCCCTAGGAGCCCTTGGGGCCTCTTCCAGCTCCCATCTCCCTTTGCAGTTCTGGGTGGCACAGCCACCAGTTTCCCTAGAACAGCATCTTTCCTGGGCCTGGCTGCCAGGCCAGTCCAACCCCCAAATTCCTGAGGCCAAAATCTTTCCTGGAGGGATCCAGACCTTAGGAGAAAGCCTGAAAGCATCTGATCCTCAACTGACTTGGGCCTCTGCAGGAACTCCTGAAGACAAAAGCAATCTGGCCACTCCAATATAAAATCAAAAGAGAGAACTGGAAGCTTAGAGGAACCAGCTGTTCATGCCACAAAAGAGTCAACCACAAAGACACATAAGGTTCACAAAAAGAAGCAGACCTAAACTTGAAGCCATAAGTCTCACACAG
>NW_008343558.1:85435-86010 GCF_000622305.1 Nannospalax galili | reverse complement strand
CCCCACTATCTCCATTAGATAGGTCAACAGGCCAGAGACTTAACAGAGAGACATCTGAATTAAACAAAACCATATATCAAATGGACTTAACAGATATCTACCGAGTATTCCACCCAAACACCAAAGGACATACTTTCTACTGAGCACCCCATGGAACTTTCTCCAAAATCGACCATATACTGGGGCACAAAACAAAGCTCAGCAAATACAAAAAGATTGAAATAATTCCATGTGTTCTATCAGACCACAATGCAATAAAGCTTACAGTCAACACCAGAAGAAGCCAAAATCACCACATAAACACATGGAGATTAAACAACACACTTCTGAATGATGAATGGGTCAAAAGAGAAATTAAGAAAAAAATAAAAGTATTCCTGACACTAAATGCAAAGGACAACATAATACAACAAAACCTCTGGGACATGTTGAAAGGTGTCCTTAGAGGGACATTTATAGCTGTAAGTGCCTACATCAAAAAATCAGAAAGAACCCAAATAAATGACTTAACATTGCAACTCAAGACACTTGAAAAGCAACAACAAATGAAACACAAACCCAGCAGACAAGAATAA
>NW_008343558.1:85049-85346 GCF_000622305.1 Nannospalax galili | reverse complement strand
TTCTTTGAAAAGATAAACAAGATTGACAGACCGCTAGCCCAGTTAACCAAAAGAAAGAAAGAGCACCTCCAAATCAACAAAATCAGAGATGAAAGGGAAAACATCACAACAGACACCAGAAAGATACAGAACATTATAAGGGAATACTTTAAAAAGCTATATACTACTAAATTTGAAAATCTAAAAGAAATGGATGCATATCTAAAGGCATGGGAACCACCAAAACTAAACCAAGAAGAGATTAACAGCTTAAACAGACCCATATCACAAAAAGAAATTGAAACAGTAATACAAAAC
>NW_008343558.1:61090-84956 GCF_000622305.1 Nannospalax galili | reverse complement strand
AAGAAGCTGAAACAGTAATACAAAACCTCCCGACTAAAAAAAGCCCAGGACCAGATGGATTTACAGCAGAAATGTCTATCAGACATTTAAAGATCTACATCCAATACAATGTAATTTATTCAGCCGACTAAAAAAAGCCCAGGACCAGATGGATTTACAGCAGAAATGTCTATCAGATATTTAAAGATCTACATCCAATACAACGTAATTTATTCAGAAAGATAGAAATGGAGGGAGAACTTCCAAATTCCTTCTACGAAGCCAGAATCACTCTAATACCAAAGCCAGGTAAAGATACAACCAAAAACAGAAAACTATAGACCCGTATCCTTAATGAACATAGATGCAAAAATTCTCAACAAGATACTTGCAAAACACATACAGACACACATCAAAAAAGTCATCCACCATGATCAAGTCAGCCTTATCCCAGAGATGCAGGGATGGTTTAATATACGTAAGTCAATAAACGTCAGAAATCATATAAATGGGCTCAAAGACAAGAACCACATGGTCATCTCAATAGATGCAGAGAAGGCCTTTGACAAAATTCAACATGCATTTATGTTCAAAGTCCTAGAGGGCATTGGACTGGAGGGAACATACCTCAACATAATTAAAGCCATATATAACAAACCCAAAGCCAGCATCATTCTAAATGGAGAATTCACAGGGCTTGACAGATGGCTCAGCAGTTAAGAGCACTGGCTGCTCTTGGCAGAGGACCAAGGTTCAGTTCCCAGCACCCACATGGCATCTAACAACCATTCATAACTTTAGTTCCAGGAGATTTGATACCCTCTTCTGACCTCTGCATGCATTGCACAACACAGGTGCACTTACATACATGCAAGCAATATACTTGTACACATAAAATAAAAATAAAATATTTTTAAAAAAGAATTTACTTCTCTCATCATGTACCAAATGCAGCACCCTTCAGTGCTGCCTTGTACCCAACAGATGAACTACCATGCTGAGAGAGGACGACTAGAGCCCTTGGATTTGTGGACAACAAAATCGTAGCCCAGATTTACCTGCCCAAGCAAATGAGCTGAAGAGCTGGGTCTAGAACTCGGATCTCTTTTTACTGTAAAATGCTGCAACAAAACAAGGGTCACTGCTGATTACAGAAATGGAGACATGGTTTCAGGAAGCAGTGGGGAGTGGGAAGTGAGGCTGGAGGGAGGGAAAGAGATTCAGTCAAACCTCAGTAGCTGTGCGGACCTGGACTTGTGGTACAGAAAGCACACTGCAAATGTGACATTCTGCAATGTGGTCTCCAGATTTCCAGGAGCAAAATGCATGTCAGGAAATTAGCTCTGCTGACCCTCTTTGTCACGCTGAACCCCTTGCCCCCTCCCCCAACCCATTTCAGGAATCGGGTTCCATTTCTCTAGTTTCTGACTCTGATGGTTGAAGTTTCTCTCAGTGCCATAAAACCTAGGGTTGTAAAATTCTTATTGTAACTTTAAGAGCACATCTGTTTTAATCATTTTTTCCCTGTATTAAAAACACAACGGGATTTTGATGGCAGCTAAAACAGGAAAGTTGAAGGAAATTTTTACAGATTTGGAAAACTATAGCAGGTTCCTAGGCTCCTATGGGCAGTCAAATTACAAAGAAGTCACCCAATAGCTTTTAAGGTGGGGAAGGCTCGGGTTGAAGCATTTCTCAGTTTAATCTAGTGAAGAGGATTAGCATTTTATTCACTTTGGCTCACATAATAACCTTGCTGCATATTGCTCTGATGGGCCAGATTGTTGGGAAATCAGAAATCTTAGAAATCCAGAAAAAGACAAGGAAGAAAGGGTTGTGGCAGAGTGTGGCAGTGCATAGCAGTAGTATCAGCACTCAGAGGTAGTGGCAGGAAGCTCTCTCAAAGTGTGAGGTTAGCCTGCTCTACATAGCAAGTTCCATGCCAGCCAGGACTACATAGTGAAATCCTGTCTGTCATGGTAAATTTGTATTGTCAATTTTCTACTGTCTAGAATCATCTGAAAAGAATCTCAAATAAGGATTTACCTGAGTCATGTTGGCCTGTGGGCATGTCTATGAGATATTGTTAGGAAGGTTGTTGAGGTGGGAAGACCAGCCCTGAATGTGGGCGGCACCCTCTCATGGGCTGGGCCTGTACTGTGAAAAAAATGAAGAAAGCTAGCAAGTAGGCCTGGAACTCTCTATGAAGAGCAGGCTGGCCTCAAACTCATGGAGATCCACCAGCCTCTGCCTTCCAAGTGCTCAGATTAAAGGCATGCATCTCCACACACAGCTTCTCTTTGTTTTTTTGTATGAGTGTAATGTGATGAGCTGCTGGAGATCCTTCCTTGACTTCCCAGAAATGATAAAACTGGAATTGTGAGTCAAATAAACCTTTTATGAAGCTAGGAATTTGAAATGAAGCTAAGATATTGTCTCAAAAACTGAAGGAGATGGGCTGGAGAAATGGCTCAGTGGTTAAGAGCACTGGGTACTCTTGCAGAGTACCTGGGTTCGGTTCCCAACACACACAAGAAGCTAACAATTATCTATAACTCCATTCCAGGGGATCCAATGCACTTTTATGGTCTCCACGGGCATTTCATGACACAGGTGCACTTACATACATGCAGGCAAAACCCTCATACACATAAAATAAGAAATTTTTTTTGGTCTTTTTGAGACAGGGGTTCCCTGTAGCCCCAACTGTCCTGGAACTCACTATGTAGACCAGGCTGGCCTTGAACTCACAAAGATCTGCCTGCCTCTGCCTCCCAAGTGCTGGGATTAAAGGCATGTGCCACCACACCCTGCTATGAAAATATTTTTAAAGGAGAAAAAAAAATGGCAAATCAGCCAAACCTAGATTTAACCCTGAATCTAATACGTGTGGCTTTAGGTAAAGTCCAGGTATCTCTGAGCTTTGCCTTCCTTACTTAAATATGGGGATATTATGGGTAGGCTTTGTGGGAAATTGTCAAGGAAACCACTCAGGATGATGCCAAGCAAACGATAGATGCTCATGAAAGGCCAGCTATCATCCGTCCGGTCTGGTCCTCCTAAGACACCAAGTGTTTGAAGCCACTCCTGTGCTCACCTCTGCTCCATCCACCTCATCCTTCTCAGAAGAAATGCTTCCTGCAAGCACTTTCTCTGCTCCAGACTGTTTTCCCTACCCCAGGCTCTTTTGCTGACAGTGTGATGAACCCAGGCCCCCAGAAGCACCCCCTGGCCAGTCACAAGTTCAGGGGGAGAGTGCATGCCTCTGTCCCCTCACCTGGCAATGGAATCACTTTGAACGCATGTGTTTCATTGCCTCCCAGAGCTCCCTCCCAGTGAGGTGAAGGCTCCCTCTACCCATTGGCACCTGCCAGGGAACCCACTCTTTATGTCTGTGCTTCCCTTCTCTTCTCTTCCTGTCTTATATACAAGGAGAGAAGGGTGAGGAGCCAAACAGGCATAGGGAAATTGCTCCTAGCTTCTCATGCGACTTTCAGCTCCTAGCATGTGATGCTTTTCAAAAACTTTTTAATTTGTGTACTTATTTTTTATGAGTGTTCTGTGTGAATGTATGTAAGTACACCACATGCATGTGATGCCCAATGAGACCAGAAGAGGGAGTTGGATCCCCTGGAACTGGAGTTATGGACCATGGTTAGCCACCATGTGGGTTCTGGGAACTGAACCCAGGGCCTCTGCAAGAGCAGACAGTCCTCCTAACCACTGAGTCATTTCTCCAGCCCCTGTCTGCTGATTGTCCCAGGAGTTCTTTCTCTGAAGCCAACAAGGACTTGCTTCTGGCTGGAAGACATCTCCAGCCAGGCTCCCTCACCCCTTCAGCAGAATACACCTAAGGAGTGTGCTCTGCCTCCAGCTTGTGCCCAGGAAGGGAGGGAGGGAGGGAGGAAGCTGACTGTGGTCACCTAATGGAGTCACTTTCTGGATAAGGAACACTGTCATCTTGCTGTTCTCCAATAAACCTGCCCTAAGGTCTTGAGACTTCTTTCTGGGAAACCCAAATGTCAGGATCTCCGATGTTTGAATGATGAGAAGTCAAGAATGATTAGAGCTGAGCAGGGCTGAAATAAAACAATCGTGTGCCTGGGGCTGTAGACATGGCTCAGTCAGCCAGCAAAGTACTTGCCGTGCAAGTGTAAGGACCTGAATTCAAATACCCAGAATCCATGGGGCACATCTGTAATGCCAGAGATCATCTGCGGAGTTTGGAGACAGAGACAGGAGAATCCCTGGAGGTTCACAGGTCACTTGACTGAGTGTAGATAGTGGAAAAGTAACAGAGACCCTGCCTCAAAACAAGGTGAAAGGCAAGGATACCCTCTGACCTCCACATATATGAATAGCATGTGTGCACTCACAAAGACACACATACACACACACACACAATTTATTTTTAGTTTTGATTTTATTTTAGTTTCTCAGTGTCTTTTTTCTGACCTGTGGAAGGCTGAGGGTGAATGGGAAGAAACAGAAGACCATAGTTTGTTGAGACCTCTGGCTTCAGGTTCACCTCAGCCACTTAGCATCCATCTCTGAAATGGCCTGGAAGAGAACTTTGCAGGTCCTCCTGAGGGTTAAGTAAGATAACATATCATATCTGGGAGTCCATTAGCATCATCATCGTTGTTACTGTCATTAACATTACTGCTTCACTGTGCTGGTGATACCTGCTGACATTGAGTTAGATCTGCTCAGAACTCCCCAGTCTCCAGAGACACTGTGCTAAGTGAATAATGGACATAAAAGACCTTGGAACCGCTTTGTTTACCCATCTTTGCGGGCCTACTAAGCCCCAGAGATGGTGATTAACTTACCTCAGTCCCAGGGTCTGATTGCTAGGAGCAGTGACTGGGGAACCCACTGTGGGGGCAAAGAAATGAAGAAGGGAATGGCCTTGGGGACTACAGGTAAGGGACAGTAGTGAAATCACTGGGGCAGAGCTCCATGGCTAGCCCACCTAGGAGCCACTTTCCTTGACCCCAGTGTGGCTCTAGAGGCTTCAGGATTGGTCCATCCCAGAACTAAAAGGATTTCCTGAGAAGGAGGACTGGGCTTTGCAGATCTGAGATAAGGCAGCTCTGATCCTGGGATAACCTGAGCCACCACTTCAGTTCAGGAAGGGGATTGACACATGTGAGTGAGGACAGAATACCAGCCCAGGTAGGCAACCAGCCCTACCCACCAAGACAAGGACTGGTGCAGATATAAAAAGTCTCTGCTGAAGGGGCTGGAGAGATTGCTCAGCAGTTAAGAACACTGGCTGTTCTTACAGAAGACCCAGGTTCAAATCCCAGCACCCACATGGCAGCTAACAACTGTCCTTAACTCCAGTTCCAGGAGATCCGACAGCCTCTTCTGTCCTCTGCGGGCATTGCATGACACGGGTGAGCTTAGCTACATGCAGGCAATACACGCATACACATCATAAATATAATAAATAATAAAAAATATATTTTTTTAAAAGGCTCTGCTGAAAGCGGCCTGAAAAACGGAGTTGGCCAGTGGGAGGGCCGGCTGGTGCAGGGCTGTGGATTGGTAAATGACAGTGTCTTACACCTTGTGCAGTCATTTGAGTCTGGGACCAAAGGAGAAATATGCATCATATGTGTATGTGTGTGTGTGTGGCTGGAAGGAAATGCGTGCATGTGCATCTATGTATGTTCATATGCATGTATGCATATGCATGTTTATATGTGCATGTGCGTTTATGTGTCAATGTGTTCATGTATGTCTTTGTGTGTGTAGGTGTGTATGTTTGTGTGTACATGTGTGTGGATAGGTGTATGTGTGTGTATGGATAGATGTGTGTATGTTTATGTGTGCATGTGCATATGTGTATATGTATTCATGTGTATATGTGTCTATATGTTCATATGTGTCAAAGTGTTCATGTTTATTGTGCATGTGTGTGGATAGGTGTACACATGTATGGATAGATGTGTGTATGTTTATGTGTGCATGTGTGTATGTGTATATATGTATTCATGTGTACATATGTGTTCATGTGTACATATGTGTATGGATATATGTATATGTGTGAATGCATATTTGTGTGGAGGGGTATATGTGTGCATTATGTGTGTGTGCATGTGGACAGATATGCATGCATGTGCATGTGTGTCTAGGTACTCATATGTGTATATATGTTCATGTGTGTATGTGTGCGTGCATGTATGTTTGTAAATGCATGTATGTTTGTGTGTATATGTTGATATGTTCATGTATGCATGGATGGATATGTGATGTTTATGTGTGTCTGTGTGTGGATAGGTGTATGTGTGTATGTTTATGTGTACATCTGTGCATGTTTATGTGTACATCTGTATATGTGTGTTCATATGTGCATATGTGTGGATGTATATATGTGTGCTCATGTGCATATATGTATGTTTGTGTGCATGTGTATATATGTGCATATGTATGCCTGTGAAAGTGTATTGTGTGTATGTGTGTTTATGTGTGCATATGCATGTATGTGTTCATATGTGTATATATGTATCACATCTGTGATTCTAGCACTCAGGAGACTGAGGAAGGAGGATCTGTGAGGTTATGGTCAGCCTGGGCTACATAGAAAGCACCAGGCCAGCTTGGATACCTAGCAGGACCCATCTCAAAAGTAAACCATATATACATATGTGTGTGTATGCTTTTTAACTAATTTTAATTTTTTCACAGCTAATTTTCTCCAGAAATAGAAAGTGGTAGAAATGTGTTTCCTTCCAGGAAAGCCATCAGGGAAAAAGTTTATACAAATTCTGTTTTAATTACTTTAAAATTGTTTAAATAAAGAGATTCTGTGGGTTTTAATTAATTTTTAAATGTTTTGGCATGCAGTAATTATACATAATAGAGTTTAATATGATATTTTCACACATATGCATAGTGCATCTCAATCACGTTCAGCCCTGTCACCTCTCTTGCCCTCCTCCCACTCTCACTGACCCCTTCCTCTTCTCAGATGCCCCCCCAGTTCCTTGTCTTTCTTTCTTTGTGACCCAGTGAGTTCTGTTAGGATTGCTTACAGAAGCACGGGTGAGAATTTGTTTGCAGGAGGATGGGCACATAGCTAGTGCCTACACCACTGAAGAAATGTCTCTCCCACCAGATTGGCTGTTGACTGTGTATAGATCCTCAGGGAGGGGTGGGACCTCAGGAGCCCCTCCCCCTTCCCTGACAGGTTATTGACAGGTCAGATCTTGCCCAGTTCTTTTGCAGGTAACCACAGATGCTGTGAGTTCACAGTGCAACAGCCATTTCCTGTCTGCGAGCCAGTGCCCCTCACATCCCCTCTCCTACTTTCTCTGCTTAGCACTCTTACTGTTTCCTCTTCCAAGGTGTTTCCTGGGCCTCAAGGAGGTGATATGAAGGCAATATGTCTACTTTTAACTTTTCAACATTTTTGTACTATTTCAATGTTCTGGGGGGGAAATCAGCATTAAAAATATGTAGAAATATATTCTGAGAAACAGCCAAGATCAGTGCAGCATGGTCTGATCCTGTCTAAACTTTTCACATTCTGCTCACCATGGATTGCTTTCAGCATAATTTTGTTTTAAATCATTGAATTAAAGCTTGGTGAAGTGACCCGCACCTGTAGTGCCAGCCCTTTGGAAGTTAAGGCAGAAAGATCTCAAATTTGAGGCAAGCCAGGCTGCAGAGTGATACCCTGTGTTTAGAAAAAGAAAAAAAATCACTAACATGATAGTATATGGATGTAATCCCAGCACTTTCAAGTAGAGGCAAGAGGGTCAGGAATTCAAAATCATCCCAAGTTACATAGTGAATTTGAGCCCAGCCAGGGTTACATGAGGCACTATCTCAAAGACCAAAGCAAACCAACAGAAAAGTATTGAATTAAAATGATTTCTCTTGATTAATGATGTCTGGGGTAATCTTATTCACCTCACCCTATCTCTGGTTTTACCCAGCAAATACCACCCCTAGGACCTGGGGCTATAGCAGCCCTTACACAAAGACACAGAGATATCATTCAAGGGCATTTATTATAGTTCACAGAACCCATCCCCACATAAGTTGACATATTCTGTATGTACTAAAAGGAATATGCTGGGAGGTAGCAGCACGCACTGTAATCACATCAGCTTCTGAGAAGCAGAGGTGGGAGGATGGGGGCATTGAGGCCAGCCTGGACTACAGGGTGAGACTGTCTAAAAAAACACAAAATAAGAATAATAAAAGAATATAACTGCCAACTTTTCCATCACACTAAAACGTCACAGAAACATGAAGAGAAAATTGTTACAAAACAGTATCTACCAAAAAGCTAATATTTCTATTTGCAGGACTTGAAATCTTTCTATATCTTAGCTCAGCTTATCTCCTAACTTTCCTGTGAGGAATAGATGAAGAAATGAGTTCAGAGAAATTAAGTTATTTCCTAGAGACCCACAGCAGGGAACAGCAGTCATGGTTTTAAATGCAAGCAGGCTAACCCCTGTGTCTAAGATTTTAGCCACTCAAATTAAACTAAATTAAACTATTATTTATTGGCTTTTGGGATCTTTTTTTTGGTCTTTTTGAGACAGGGTCTTCCTGTAGTCCCAGATGACTGGCCTTGAACTCACTGAGATCCCCCTGCCTCTGCCTCCTGAGAGATAGGATTAAAGGCATGTGCCACCACACTCCCCTTTCAAGATCTATATTTCTTTATGTCCTCATAAAGTGGGAAAAAACACAGGCAAAACCCAAAACTGTTTCCTGTAGTCCAGGCTCTGTAGCCTAAGATGACCTTGAACTTCTGGTCTTCCTTGGCCTACAGGAGATTAATGCTGTGCTGGGGATCAAACCCAGGGCTTCCTGCATGCTAAGCAAACACTCTACTAACTGAGCCATATCACCAGCCATCTTTAGGTATTTTTTCTTTATATGTATGTGTGCGTGTCTTTGTAAGTATATGCCACATGTGGGAAGGTGCCTTCAAAGTCCATAAGAGGGCTTCATATCCCCCAGAGCTGGAGTTAGAGGCAGCTATGAGCTATGAGATAGGAACCGAACTTAGGTCCTCTGCAAGAGCAACAAGTGCTCTTAACCACCTAGCCATCTCTCCAGCCCCTTTAGCTTAATTTTTTAAAATTAAATCTTTGTAGATTTCATATAATGCATCTTAATCATATTTAGCCCCACCTTCCCTAACTGCAACCCCCCCACCCTGCCCACAGGACTTCATGAATTTTGTCATATATGTAAAAGTCCATGTAGTCAAGTTTATATAGCAAGATTTCTATCATTGTAAGTTCATCCACTGGAGTCTGTTCAGCCTGTCTAGTATCACTCCCTTAAATAAGATCAACTCTCCACAAACATGGTGACTCACACCTTTAATCCCAGCACTGGGGAGGCAAAGGCAGGTGGATCTTTGTGAGTTCAAGACCAGCCTGGTCTACATATTGAGTTCCAGGCCAGCTGGAGCTACAGGAAGACCCTATCTCTGAAAATTAAAAAAAAGGAAGATCAACTCTCCCTCACCCAGTAGAGATCAGCTGCCAATAGTTCCTCACCAGAGTTGTGGCCTCCTGCACATTTCTCCAGTTCTATGCTGGTTTTTGTTAGATTGAGTTTGAACAGGTCTTGTGCATGCTGTCACCATTGCTGTAAGTTCATGTGAGCAAGGTTCCAGGAGTCCAGGAGTCTGTAAGACTTTGTTTTCTTATGTTCATGCACCTTCTTTCCTGACTCTTCCAATTTTTCTACTCCCTCTTCCACAATGGTCCCTGAGCCCTGGGTAAGTGAAGTCTAATATAGGAGTTCTGTTCAGGGACCCACACTCTACACTCTATACTTTGCCCAGTCATGGACTTTTGTGTTCATTGCCCTCTGTTGTATGAGGAAGCTTCATTGATGAGCATTGAGAAATGGGTTAGTATTCTCTCTACCCCATCTTCTACTATGTTTCATCAGCCTTAGGTGTAGCGCTTCCATTGTAGATGGGTCACTTAGGATTGGTCATCTCACAGACACATATCCTCTGTGTGTAACCAGTTGCAGAACTCTGTAATAGTTTCCATCTCTTGCAAAAGAATCTTCTTTGGGATCTGGAGAGATGGCTCAGTGGTTAAAGACACAGACTGCTCTTTCAGAGGACCTGGGTTCAGTTCCCAGCACCCACATAGTGGCTAACAACCATCCACAACTCCAGTTTCAGGGGATCCGATGCCTTCTTCAAATCTCTGAGGGCATTACACTACTCAGATGCATTTATATACATGCAGTCAATACATTCATATGCATAAAAATAATAAATAAAATATTTTTTAAAGAAGCTGGGTAGGAGAGATGACTCAGTGCTTAGGAGCACTGGCTGGTCTTCCAGAAGACCCGGATTCAATTACCAGCACCCACATGGTGGCTAACAACTGTCTGTGACTCCAGTTCCACGGGAATCCAACTGCCCTCTTCTGACTCCATAGCCATTGCACAACACTGGTGCACTTACACACATGCAAACAGTACACTCAAACACATAAAATAATGAATATTTTTTAAATAAATAAAATAAGCTTCTTGGATGAGTGATGACTGTCATACTTGTCTGTAAATATAAGGATCCATATTTAGCATATAATAACTAATTGGACTTGAAACCTGCTCAGTGGAAGGGAACTTATGAGTGGCCCTATAGGCTGGAGAGGTCATAGATCTTAGAGAAAACCCTAAACAAAAGCAATTTCTTTAGCCTGTTTTTAATGACCATGTGAGACCTTTGTAGAGGAGCCTGTGTTACTGGCACTTAGGTTACTCCACTACCACTCAGGGCAGACTCCTCTTTGTGCACCAAAATCTTGATGCCCAGGGATGAGCAGGCCAGGGAAGGTGAAGGCTGCGAGCAGGGCGTGGTCCACCGCCCCCAAGG
Source organism: Nannospalax galili (assembly GCF_000622305.1). Lineage (NCBI taxonomy): Eukaryota > Metazoa > Chordata > Mammalia > Rodentia > Spalacidae > Nannospalax > Nannospalax galili. The sequence goes on along the minus strand of NW_008343558.1, from coordinate 74,086 downwards.
TCAATGTCTGGGTGCCCAGCCCATCAGACTCCAGGCTTGGGGGGACCCACCTGGCGGCGAGGGGGCCGAGTGTCCCACCCGCCCCCGGTCCCTGGAGGAGTCTCAGGTGCCTGCTGCCTCGGGCGACGCCATCTGCACGGCCCAGGTGGGCCAGGGCCCTGCCCAACCTGGGGGCTGCGAACACTGCCATCTGTGAGTGCGGGCAGCCCCGGGTCGGCACAGGAGGGTCGGTGGGGACGCGCCCTCCCAGGCCTCATTCAAGCACTGCCAAGACCTAATTGATGAGAAATGGCCCTGAGCAGGTGCGAACCTGTCTCTGGAGGCGGTGGCGCCTGGCAGGGGCAGCTGTTGAGGGGTCATTACTGCAGCAGCATCCCCCGGGGCATTGCAGGAAGCCTGAGACCGGGGTGGGCTAGGGGAAAAGTGGAGGGGGGCCTGGGAAGGGGACTACCCCCCTTCCAGCTCCTTCTGCACTCCCACAGCCTCCTGCCATGACCTCAGAGTTTCCCTGACACCCCTTTCAGATCCTGGAACTTTGCAAGAGGGACCAGCCAGGTGGGAGCCAACCAGACCTGCTGGGCACCTAAGAACACCAAGTAGTAGCTCCCCACCCTCAGAGATGCTGAGTAACCCTTCTACCCAGGCTTTTTTGGGGGACAGGGTTGGTTTTTCCTTTTTTTTTTTTTTGCAGTACTGAGAATTTCACCCAGGGCCTCATGCATGCTGGGCAAGCACTCTACCAACTGAGCGATGTGCCCAGCCCTTGTTTTACTTTATGTAGACACAGGGTCTTGGAAAGTTCTCCCCGCTGGTCTTGAGATGAATTCTGAAGCCACCCTCAACAGTTTAACAGGCCATCCTGCCTCAGCCTACCAGTTAGCTGACGACAGGCCTGGCTCCCCATCTGCATGCTGCATCTACAGATGCCAGTTTTGAATATCATCCTATTTAAAAGTTTACATTGACCAACCTTGAGCTTCCTCTTCCTACCCCCTACACCACTCAAGATGCCATTAAAATGTGTTCTTTTTTAAGAGGTTTCTAGAGCCTTTCGTATAATTCCAACTTTCTGGGGCTCTGACACTGAGTGGGCCAGCTCTGCAGTCCCAGGATCCCATCAGAGGGCCACTGTCCTCCATAATGGATGAGCCTGTTTGACCCTGCTGCCCTTCATTCCAGGACTGAGATAGCTCACTTAGTTTTAAGTTCTGTAGGCCCCGTCCAAGATGCCCACTCAGCAGTGAAATCCCAGAATAAGGGGTCCCACTGTCGCTTGCTTCTTAAAACACCTCATGGCTCACTGCCCCAGGAGGCTGCTGAACAGAACCCACATCTTAGCGTCTGAGAGCAGCTCAGATCTTTGCAAAATAGCCATCCAAGCTTTTCCTTCCTGTTGAATAGATCTGATAATTTTCTACTCCCTGAAAATAAAATTCTGCTGGGTGTGGTGGCACATAATGTAAGCACTCAGGATGCTGAGGGAGGAGGGTCACGAGTTCAAGACCAGACTGAGTTATAAGACTCTGTCTCAAAAACATCAATAAAAGGAAACAAATTTTTGAACCCTAAGGGCCTGTGCAGTTCTTCCCAAGGTCACTTCTTTGCAGGTTTCCTTCTGTTTCCCTGAAATGTGCAGGCCCAGGCATATGTGCATACTGCTACAGGTTCTTGGGAAATAGCAGTGTACAAAACACAAAAATGGAAAAAAAATCTTTCTTTAGAGAGCTGGCATATTCTACTGGGAGAGACAGACAGAAAATGGTTAAAATATAGGCTATGATGCCTCTCTGGACCTTTAGAAGCTGCCCGTCCCACAGAGCCTTCCCACATACTATTCCTGTTGCCCGCAGAAAGTCCCGGGAAGTTCACATGCCTGGAATCTTCATATCTGTGTTTAATGTTGACTTCTCAGTTACTTTTCCCTTCTCACTTCTGGATTCCCCTGTACAGTCCTTTACATCTGTGATACTGGGGTGGCCTTGGCCACTTTTGAGATCTGGCCAATAACTGGAGTTGTATTCAGTTGGGAACTATGAGATGTTTTAAGTGGCTCCCAATCCCGCCATCCCACCCAGGGATGAGACTAGTGGCTCCCAGCACCCATATAGAGCTAACAACTGTCCATAACTTCAGTTCCATGGGATCCAACACTCTCTTCTGACCTCCACAGGCATTGTTCAACATGGGTGCATATACATTCATGCAGGCAAAACACTCATACACATAAAATAAAAACAAGTAATTTTTTTTTAAAGAAACTGGTTGCTATTTCCTGTTCCTAAACTAATGTTTGTTGCCATGACCGTTGCTGATTAGCAGTTTTGTGTGTATTCTTGTTAGAGGCTGGTGGGGCATCCCTAGCTTCAGGACCAAGGCCGCTTTTCCCTCCCCATGAGTCTTCAGCAGGTCACCATTTGGGGGGGACCTTTCCCACCCCAAGTCCCCACCCCCTCTCTTTTCTGGAAGCTGAGTGTTGAGGGCAGAGGGAAGGTGTGAGACAGACAGATGAAGCTCCAAGCCTGGCTGGTGAGAGCAATTAATTATTAAATACACATCAGTGGGGACAGATTACATTGTCGGGTCATTTAATTAAACAGCAGGCCAGAGGGACTACGTCGATGACAGGATTTCCCAGGCTCTTTTTTCTGAATTTGTGTCTCCACCAAGACTGAGGGGGTAAATGGGAAGGAACCTCTGGAGACCCTCAGCATCTGTGTGAGTCTACTCCCTCCCCCCTCTCCCTCCTTCCCCTCCCCTTTCTCCCCTATTCCCTCCCTATTTTGCTTCCCTCCTTCCGTCCATCTCCTTTTCTTTCTTCTTTTTCTCCTTTGCTTCCTTTTGCCTTCCCTCCCTCCCTTCCTTTTTTGTATAGGTTTACTGGCCCCCATGCTCCAAAGTCCCTGAGTACCACAGAGTCACCCAAAAAGAACGTGTGTCCTCTCTGCCACCCAGACAGCACACCTATGTCTCCAGTGCCTTAGGTTCATCAGGGTCTGGTGTTTTCTTTCCTTTAGTGCTTTCAAAATGACAAAAAAGTACATATTCATTATGAAACACCCATACCTGCCCCCTGTCACTGGCCACCATCCCTCCCTCAGGTCTAGCCTGTCCCTGACAACAGTTTGGGCCTTGCTTCTAAAACAGCCTCTAAGCCTGCACATCTGGGGATAGTTCATATATGTGATGTCCCTCTGTGTGACAAAGCTACAGAAGAGTCCCTGTGCTGGATGCTTTAGTGTCAACTTGACACACCTGACTTGAGGGAGCCTCAATTGGGGAATTTCCTCTACTGGACTGGCCTGTGGCCATCTCTGAGGGGCATCTTCTTGATGAGTGATGTGGCTGGTGCCATCACTGGGCAGATGGGCCTGTGTTGCATAAGAAAGTAGGCTGAGCAGGGGCCAAAAGAGCAAACCAGTAAGCAGCATTCCTCCATGGCCTGTGTTCCAGCTCCTGCCTCCAGGTTCCTGCCCTGAGTTCCTATCTTGAGCTCCCTGATGAACTGTAACCCGGGAGATGCAAGATAAATAAACCCTTTCCTCCCCAAGTTAGTAGTGGTCAGAGTGTTTTGTCACAGCAATGAAGAACAAACTAAGACAGTCCCTCTACCCATGTCCATCCACAGGCTTTCACAACCAACAAGACCCCTGCCTGCCTGCCCCCACGTGCACACTGCCCACCTCGACTGCCCAGAGCCAGCAGGACTAGTCACATCTGTTCTTTGACTCTCTCACAGCCCAGAAAGATCTAGTCACCCCTTCCCACAGCTTCCTCTGTAGACAGCAGCAGCCCCTACCCCCACCTCACTTCCAACCATCTGCCATCTTATTTCTTTGACTTGGTTTTTATCTTCTGAAATATGAGATTTTTGTTCTTCTGTTCCCTGTTATATCACAAATATTCAGAATGGTGCCTGGTGCATAGTAGGTGCTCAGTAAACAGCAAAGCATCCGGTACTTCCATGCAGCCATGACCTTTTACACTGCTCTGTAGTATTTCATGACACAGAGACTGAGTTACACAGAGTCATTCCATGACAATTTAGATTTTAGATAATTTCTGACTTTTTTTCCAGGACAAATAATGGGACAGGAAGCACATTTTCTTTACTACATGTGACAAGTTCTGTGAAGAAAGTCCTAGATGTGTCAGAGAGGCTGCACTGTTGTTAAATTGTATGAGTGTGTGCACAGGCTTGTACAGGTGTACTTATTTGTGCCTGCACATATGGAGGCCAGAGGTCAACTTCAGGTGTCTCCCTCTATCTCTCTGCATGTTATTTTTGAGAAAAGGTCTCTCACCAGACCTGAAGATCATCATTCAGCAAGACCGGCTATCAATGAGTCCCCAGTATCTGCCTGTCTCCACCCCACCAAGTACTTGGGCTACAAGCACAGGCCACCCCACCTGACTTCTACGTGGGTTCTGGGAATCTGAACTCAGGTAAAATGTCTTACATGGCAGGCATTTTACCCACTGAGCTATCTCCTCAGCCCATGTTGTACTTTTAAAAAATTTATTTATTATCAGTGTATGTGTAGTGTGTGCAAATGTGTAAGTGCATAATGCATGGTGTGTGGGAGTGTGCAGACCACAGTATGACTGTGGAGGCCAGAGGATAGCCTTGCGGAGTTGGTTCTCTACTCCCACCATGTGGATCTCGGGGATAAAGCTCAGATCCTCAGGGCTGACCACAAGTGCCTGTATCCCCTAAGCCATCTTGCTGGCCCCTATATTGTACTATATTGATAGAGGCTGCTCAGTGTTGAGTTCACAGTGCCCAGACACTGGGAGATGCCAGAGGCTCTGTCTTGCATCCTCCAGCCCTGACTCTGGGGAGGATGGAGCTGGGTCCAGACCAGACCCTGACCTCCAGGAGTCTGTAGTCAGGCTGAGGGCATGCCTAGGGATTCACTTCCCTCCTGATTTGGCTCCAAAACAATTAGGATTTCCAGACTCCGGGAGAACAGGACTGCCTTGCCAAGGGAAGTCAACATGACTCCCAGACGAAGGACCACTAATGCACTTCATTAATTAGTTCAAGAACAATTTGTTGGGGCTGGAAAGACCTCTCCATTTTTAAGAGCACTGGCTACTCTTGCAGAGGACCAGGGTTCAGTTCCCAGCACCCACATGGCAGCTAACAACCATCTGTAACTCCAGTTCTATGGGCGTGTGGGGATCTCGGGGTGCCAGCTGCTGGGCGGGGCACGGGTCTCCTGCGTGCACCTGGGAAGCGGCTGCTCCGCGCTGCTGGCGGGTCCCTGCTTCTCCGCCTCTCTGTGGGTCTCTGCTACCCAGGCTGGCCCGGTCGAGTTCTGCCCCAATTTCACCCGTGCACTCTCTCTCTAAGTTCAGGACCCGTCAGCTGCCGGGTCACGAGGAGAGGTGCGGGGCGGCGAAAGCTGGATTTCCGTGAGTCGATGACGGAAGGATAGCGCCCCCCAGGAAGACTGGATCATAGGCAATAAGACACGGGACTCAGCTTAGTCCGTGTTACAGCTCTTTATTCAGTGACTCAGCTCGGCTCCAAGTCTCGGTGATCCAGCTCCGATTATTGAGGGGAAACCAGGATATTTTATACTATGGGGGTGGTAGTAAAAACTTTAACTGATAGGTACTCCTGGAATGCTTCATTTACATAGGGTGGTGGGCTTCTATCAGGCTATCAGACAACGCCTGATTAAAACCTGGTAGCTCCTGTGCCGGAGGGCATGTATCTTGTGACGGGCATTTCAAAAGTAAGTCAGGGAGGAGAGCAGAAGGCGCCCCGCTGAGAAGAGGAGTCTCCCCAATCGCACCGAGCCAGCTTGTGGCTATCCAGACATGGGGAGACTGCTACCCTAAACAGTAGGGGTCCCCAACACAGTTCCAGGGAATCCGATGGCCTCTTCTGACCTCTGCTGGCACTGCACAACATGGGTGCACTTACATACATGCAGGCAAAACACTTATACACATTAAAGGTGTGAGCCACCACACCTGGCCTTATTTATTAATTTTTTTTAAACTTATCTTTTTGGGATTTATTTTTAAGTGGTTTTTATTGAATTTTTAGGAATTTCATACACTATATTTTGATCACATTCAGACCCCCTCTTCTATCTGCACCCCACTTACCCCTCCACCCAATTTTATGTCCTCTATTTTTTTTTTAAGTCTATGGAGTCTAGTCTGTGTCCCCAAATACCCTTCACTATGGATCCATCCCTTGGAGCCTGGTCAACCTACTCAGTGTTTCACACCCTTAAAGAAAACTGACTCTTTCCCATCAGCTGTCATTTGCCAACAGTTCCTCAGCTAAGATTGGGGCTTCTTGTCCATTTGACCCCTGCTCAACCGCTTCAAAAGAGGGAACCAGTTCTTGGCACTGGACTTATTATTTACTAGCCTATGGTGTCCAGTAGAGATAGTGTCCCCTGTTATAGGATAACTCCATTTAAACTCTTTTAAAAATATTTTATTTTTTATTTTGTTTGTATGAGTGTATTGCCTGCATGAACGTAAATGCATCCATGTCATGAAATACCCACAGAGGTCAGAAGAGGGTGCTAAATCCCCTGGAACTGGAGTTACATGGTTGTTAGACACCCTATGGGTACTGGAAATCCAAGCTGGGTTCTCTACAAGAGCAGCCAGTGCTCTTAACCACTGAGCCATCTCTCCAGTCACATCCACTTAAACTCTTTAAACTGTATATTTATATAGGTTAAGAAGTTTCTATAATGGTTATAGCTATCCCTCCCCATAGTCTCTTCTCTGCCCTGTCCCCCCATTCCCCACTCCATTTAACACTTCCTACCCCATTACTCCCGTCCCCCTTTATGTCATTGTGTTCTGTCTCCCCCTCCATGAAGCCTCCCTCCCATGGCCCCTTACTTGTTTCCTGACATCTATACAGTTTCTAATTGAAACATACACATCTAAAGATTCAAAACTAACATCCACTATGAAAGAGAACATGTGATGTTTGTCTTTCTGGGTCTGGGTTACCTCACTCAGGGTAATTGCTTCCAGTTCCATCCATTTCCCTGTGAATTTCATAGTATTGTGAATGAATGAATGAATGAATGAGTGATTGAATGAATGAATGAATGATCTAAAAAATTCACACATGGGCAGATGACCTGGAACTTTTGTGGCAGGAGGAGAACTGAGGCAACTCTGTCAGGCCCCTGAAGGGAGAGAAGTCTGTTGTCTAGCACAGAGGCATCAGGATCTATTAGAGAACCTGCAGCTGGCCCAGAAACTGCTCATTTCTATAAGAACTATTTGGAGATCAGGCATGGAGGAAGGGGTCAGACAAGGTGAGGAGGGAGGGGAGCCCCCAGCTGCGTGATCAGGGCCTAAGAATCTGACACCTGATGATCACAGGTAACTGCTACAGGTAAAAATCTGGTGGGAAAAAACAAGAACAACAATAACAACAACAACAAAAAACCCAGGTGTGGTGGCCCACTGCTTCAATTCCAGCACTCAGAAAGCAGAAGTAGGTGGATCTCTGAGTTCAAGACCAGCCTGGTCTACATAGTAAGTTCCAGCCCTACAAGGGCTACAAAGTGAGACCCTGTCTCAGAACAAAACAAAACAAAAATCTGGTGGGGAAGGGCCTAGGACCAAGCATAGGGATAGATGTAGGTGGGTGAGACTGCTACCTCCTACCCTCAAGACCCCTCCAGCAGGTTCCTGGCAGGGGAAGGGCCTCTCCCCAAAGGATCCCTAACAGCTTATGGATGAGAGTCACATGCTGACTGAGTGAGCTTGCTCTGACACAGTACCTGGGCCCCAGTTTCCACTCCTGGAGATACAGTTCTGGATTCTGAGTATTCTTCCCAGAAACCTCTGGGAATCCACAACTAAAATGCCCATGAGTGAAGCTCACTGGCTCCCACCAAACCCCATGCAGGTCACCTATGGAGCCAGGGAGAAACAAGACAAGGCAGTTTCATTGGATAAGCTGAAAGCCTGTATGCTGGATAGCTTTAGTGTTAACTTGACACGCCTGGGTTGAGGGAGCCTCAAACTGGGGAATTTCCTTCATTGGACTGGCCTGTGGCCATGTCCATGGGGCACCTTCTTGATTGTTGAGTGATGTGGGAGGGCCCAGGCTACTGTGGGTAGTGCCACCCCTGGGCAGGTGGGCCTGTGTTGCATAAGAAAGCAGGCTGAGCAGGGGCCAGGGGAGCAAGCCGGTAACCAGTGTTCCTCTATGGCCTGTGCTCCAGCTCCTGCCTCCAGGTTTCTGCCCCGAGTTCCTACCTTGGGCTCCCTGATGAACTGTGACCTGGGAGATGTAAGCTAAATAAACCCTTTCCTCCCCAAGTTGGTATTTGTCAGAGTGTTTTGTCACAGTAATGAAGAAACAAACTAGGACAGCCTGCAACTCGAGTGACTGTGGACTCAAGGTTGTAAGTGCAAGAATGTGCTACAAGTGGACTTGAACATGAAGGAAGATTTAGTGATAGTTTTTGTTTTTGTTTTGTTTTTTTCCATTTATTTTATGTTTTACCCAAGCACCTTTACCCACTGAGCCATCTGACTGGCCCTAGTAGGTTTTTTTTTTTCTCACATTTATTTGTGCATGCATGCATGTGTGTGTGTGTGTGTGTGTGTGTGTGTGTGTGTGTGTGTGTTTGTACTCATGAATGCTTGCCAAAGCACGCATATGGAGGTTAGGGAACAACCTGCAGGAGTCTGTTCTCTCCTTCACCATGTGAGTCCCAGGGATCAAACTAAGGTTGTCAGGCTTGACAGCAAAGCACCTTTACCCACTGAGCCATCTCATTGGTCATGGTAGAGAGTTTTTCTAGTTTTTTAAATTGTGGTAAAATATGCATATCATACAATTTGCCTTTTTTACCATTGCTTCCTTTTTTATTATTATATGCATGAATGTACGTGTGTTTTTATAAAAGAGGTGAGGGATTTTCATGCCATGACACACATGTGGAGGTCAGAAGACAACCTGCAAGATATGGTTCTCTCCTCCCATCATGTGGGTTCTGGGGACTGAACTCAGGTTGTCATGCTTGGCAGCAGGTGTCTTTACCTTCTGAACCATCTTGAATGCCCATTTTTACCATTTTTTGAGTATACAATTCCACAACATCAAAAATACTGATAGTACTGTGTTGCCATCACCACCTCCTGTTTCCTGCCATTTGCATCATCCCAAGCAGAAACTGGCCCATTCATCAATATTTTTGATCACATTTTATAATGATAAGGTGAAGAGGGTGATCTGGGCTTCAGGCAAGGCTTGCTGTAAGTGCACGACTCCATTCTGTGCCCCTACTCCCCCCTGAGTTCAGATATCTCTTTGGGATGTCAAGATGATTGATAGGTCTTCAGCTCACCACATGCACAGCACTAAAGCCACTGGAGACAGAAATGAGTGTTTTGTGACAGTTGCTCAAGCAAAGGGCACAGGTTCCCTAGAGTTGGCCAAGGTCCTACGATACCCCTCCCCCTTGACCAATGGTTGGAGCCAACTGCATGAATAGTGGAAAATTCAGAGCTGTGTCCTGAGAAAGCTGTTGGGTAGTGAGAGCAGCACAGGCCCACATCCCCCACTGTCCTTACCACTGTGGGAAGCTGGCTCAGTGAGGATTAGGGGATCAGCCAGGATCATGCTGCTGTCTAATGAACCCCACAGTTTATCCTTCTCTCTCCCTCCTTCCAGATTCCAGAGACTGACAGCCACAGCTGATGTCAGCCTGCCCCCTCCACATGTGCAGAACTCTTGAAGCCCTTGGGGGCCTTGAATGGAAGATGAAAATTCTGCCAGCTCTGCTTCCATAGGGGGTGACTCACATTCCCCAAGTTCTTGTCCACCTGAAACCTCAGATCGTGGCTTTCCTTAGACTCATCAGGTGAGGGTCATGAACTGAGGTCAGGAATTGCAGGCCCTAAGTCAGCAACTGAGACCCTGATAGAGAGAAAGGGACACAGAGGACTAGCAGGGCTATAGAGATGGGGCAAGGATGGAGAGATGCAGCAGCACACTGAGACTGCCAGAGCTGGAAGGACGCAGGGATTCTTACCCAGAGATATCACAGATCACAGCCCTGACTACTTGACTTCTGGATTCTGCCCTTGAGAATTGGGCACAAAAACATTCCTGTTCTATGCCACACAGTGTGTGCTGATCTGAACAGCAGTTTTATAGATGAGATCAGACAGATGAGCTGACTGTGTGGACCTGATCCTCCACCACCAACCTATAAAACATCAACTTGAGGTAGGCAAGACAGCTCAGTGGGTAAAGGTGTTTGCTGCCAAGCCTTGCGACCTGAGTTGGATCCCCTCTCCCATATAGTGGAAGGAGAAAACCAGTTCCTACAAGTTGTCCTCTGATCCCTACACACATGCCATGGCATGCTTGTGCTCCATACACTCACAAATTAATTAAGTAACCATATAATTAAAACACTAATTTGCTCAACTGTGAGTGGGAGCGTCTAAGTGTCAGTACTGGACATGTAATGCAGTGGAAGGAAAGGGACCTGACATCAGGACATACTGAGAAAGACCTAAGCAAGGAGGTGACATCTGAGGCAAGATGAGGAGGATGTCATCTGTGTTCCAGGTAGAGAGCCAGCAGCATCAATTGGGGGAAAGAGCTAGGAGACCTTGAGCTAGGAACATCAGGGGTCAGGGAGCAGCCACAGAAACTTGAAGGATGATAGGGGCAGGGTTTCCATCCTCTCTAGCAATGGGTTTCTGGACTCTGCTTCTGTGTGGATGAAGCAGCCTGACTTGGATTTTGTCACACAGGTAACCAGGGAGGAGACCCGAGAAGAATGCTCAGGGACACAGAGGAGTTCCTTGCATCACCAGACAGCAGTTGTAACACCCAGGCAGTGATGGGCATGGAGGGACAGGGATGGAACAGACCTAAGCCTCTTACGTACATCAGCCTGTGTTGCTCAGGCCTTTCCTTTCCTCATAGCCTTACAGGGAGCTGGCTATCTGGCCTCCTTTCCTGCAGATCCAGGCAAGGGGGTTGGTGGCCAGTACTGGGTTTCTCTTGGGTTCCAGTGCACACTAAGGATATTTTGGGTGATTTGCAGACATTGGGTGTGGCCTCAAGTGGACCTGGGCCAGATCCCAACCCAGGAAGGCAGAGGTCCAGTGCCCAGCTCCCCCATTTGCCTGCTATGTGACCCTGGGCAAGTGCTCAGCCTCTGTGGCTGGGTTTCCTGGTCTGTTAATGGAGCAATGACTATGGGAGTTGTTATGAGGTGCCAACAGGATCTTGTGCCTGCTGGCAGGGTTACTCTTACTGCTTTTGTGATTATTGGCCAGTCCTCTGCATTCGAAGCCATGGGGGCAGAACATCATCCAAATGACTAACTACTTGTGTTATCTTCAGGGTTCTGAGGGTCGAGTAGACTGGACAATGGGGGTGGCAGTGGAGGTGAAGCCTCCACTCTCCCCAACCATCATCCCCAGTTGATGGAGGCATCTCCAAGGAGCTCAGCTCTGTTGCCCAAGCCTATCCCATTTGACCCCCACCTCCTCATCAGCATGTGGATATCTGCATAGTGTGTGTCCAGCAAAGCACAGTGTAGGACCAGTTTTAGGGATTGGAGATGCAGGGTCAGCCAGCCCAAATCCCCTGTTGTCTCAGGAAACATTGGGAGAGACACACAGAACACAGGACTTCAGATGTGGGAACACAGCTGGTGGAGAGCTGCTATTCTCGAATCCAGAACAGTGGATACCGGCTTTCTCCTGAGTTCTGTAAACGTACTGACTTGACTTTTGTATAGTTCATGAGCTTCTAGCTCGCCAAGCTGTTCTCTAATCTTAACTAGAGGATTTAGAATCCCTCACGTAGGAATTCAGATGTGGGAACACAGCTGGCGGAGAGCTGCTATTCTTGAATCCAGAACAGTGGATACCGGCCTTCTCCTGAGTTCTGTAAACGTACTGATTTGACTTTGCGGTGCCTTTTTGAGGCAAATTATTGGAAGGGTTCTGAGGTCATTTTCTGCCAGCCTCCTGATTGTCAGACTCCAGAGAGGTTGCTAAACTGTGTGAGGGTTAAACACTGTGCTCCTGCACTCTCCCCAAACCATCTTTCCTAAAATACCCAGGCAATACAGGCTTTTAAACGACTGTCAGTAAGTCATCCAGATATTCCCTTTAATTTTCTAATTTGTTAAGGACCGGACATGTGCTCAGTGATGAAGCTTGTGTGAGACCCCCAGGTCAATCTCCAGCACTCTTCCACCCCAAATATAATTTTCTAGTTCATGAGATACAGAGTTCACAGTGGTGGATTAAAAAATGTTATAAAAGCTTTGAATGTGTGTTTTATACTTGGGGAGGACACCCTAGCCTACAGTCTACCTTTCCCTCATGTGTTAAAGAAACTATATGTTTTTAAACTACATGGTTATATGATGGTGTAGTTTCAATAACGATAACTATGTCTTTCCTGAGGCAGTGTTTATCCTCAGTGCAAAGTTATTATATTTTAATTTTTATATTAACATTGTTCGTTTTAGAAAGTTCCTTAGCTCCTTTAGTCACTAAGTCAACTCAATAAATGCAATTCTAGTAACGGTTTCTCATTGAGTTCAAGGTGAGGTGAATGTGAGCTGGGGTGTAGACTTTCTAACTCATTAGGACAGAGTGACCTCTTAGAAGGGGGTATAAGGGAAGCAGTAGGAAGACTAAGTAGAGGGTGACGTTGGCGAATGAACTCTTCAATGGTAAAGAACATGCACATGAGGCCAAGGGTGGTGACACAGGCCTGTAATCTCAGCAGTTGGGAGGTGGAGGCAGGAATATCAGCAGTTCAAAGTCATCATCAGCTGCGTAGTGAGTTCAGGGCCAGCCTAGCTACATAAATCCTGTCTCTCTAAAATTAAACTAAAGAAAAAAACATTTAAGTTATTAATTTTAGAGCTAAAGTATAAAAACTTTTGAAAAACAGAAAATTTAATTTCACCAAGTACTTGTCCAATGCCATTTGGCTTATAATAA
>NW_008343558.1:56198-60842 GCF_000622305.1 Nannospalax galili | reverse complement strand
GGGTGCTGGGAATCGAACCCAGGTCCTCTGCAAGAGCAGTCAGTGCTCTTAACTGCTGAGCCATCTCTCCAGCCCCTGATTTTTTATATAATGCTGTTGTGTGTTTGTATGAGTTGTGTGTGTGTGTGTGTGTGTGTGTGTGTGGTGTGTATGCACATTTCCTCCGAGGATGATGGTAGCATTTCTAACTTTATAAAACTTTCACTGGGGATATGTGCTTGCATGCCCTTATCTCTTGGCAAATCGCTTGGTAAAATCTTCATATAAAGACTTGGAGTGAAGTTTTGTTTTATAAACAAATATGATTCAAAAAATAACTCACATTTTGAAAATAATTAGAAAATAATTGTTCAAATGTAATAAAAGATTAAGGTGGTCCCTACAAAAGTTGTTTAAAAAATTATCATGGCCTATATCCAGCCCTGATGCAGGGGGTCTAAGATTTGCCTTGGTCATCGAATTTCTCAGCATTCCAAAGGGAATTCTGATGTGTGAAAAAGCTAAGCTCTTGTGGGGTCCACACAGAGTTGACTGAGCATGGTATAGCCAGTGAGGACACCCCCAAGTCTGCTTTCTCAGTCTAATTAAGAAAGGGACAGGGAGAGCAGAAGGAAGTGCTGTCTGACTGGTCACACTGTGCGCAGGTCAATGCTGGTAGTGCAGGATTGCCCTTCTGGTGATCAAGAAGAGGTGATGGGGAGCTCCAGGGACCACTCAGAACATCGGAATGCCAGTGAGAAACCACTGGACATTTCTTCCCATGGTTTGTCTTTGTCAATGGTGTTGCTGGCCTGCCTGCTGAGTTTCTGAATGGGAGTGGGTGGTGGTGATGAGAGGCAGGAGGGGGGAAGTTGTAAAACTAGAGAAATATTCATGGGGAGGGAGGAAAGAGAGTGAGAAGGAAGATGAGAGAGAGGACTTTTATTAAAAACAATCATTCTCTCAGTTTAATACTCAGTAAACACTCAGGATTTATTAAATTGAAAATTCTACAATTTGACAATAGCATCCAAGAAAGACCTCTCTAGATGAGCTGCAAGCCACCTCTGTCTAACAGTAAAACATGTCCCGGGGTGCTAAAGCACTGAATCACATTTAAAACACAAGAAGGAACAGAAAGAGTAGTTGGTATTTCTTCTTAAACACAAAGTCAGATTTTCATTAATTCTTCCCAGAAATGATAGCTCCATGTGAGTTGGTGGCAAGTTTCCAGGGCCAAGCTATATTATTGCATGTGACTGACAATCTGAACCTATGTGGTATAACTGATTTATTCTGGAGTGTCTAATAATTTTATTGTGGCTGGGAAACAGTTTTATTTCCTCCTGTAAATCCTTCCAACCATGATAAGGACAAACCCCATCCTTCATAATCCTAGTAGTTTTGGTTATTAAATCAGTCCACTCCAAATAAAGATGTATTGTAATATCTAACTAAATTATTCTCATAAGGCCAGGCTTGTGGCTCCGAGGCTTCTCTTGGGAGGGGATGTTCCCTGCCCCATACAACCTCCTCTCTCCTGTGCTCCAAGGTTAGAACCAAATTGGATGACATTCTTCTCTCCGTTAGTTGTTGTGCTCCTCTGGTTAAAGCTGTGGGGACATTGATGTCCTCTCTGTGGTCTGGCCATGTCCAAATGCTGAGATGTGTGGGGGTTTCTCTAGTTGCTCCACGGTCACTAGGGCACAGTTCCTTAATGTGGGGAGTCAGCTTCATGTGTACTGTCTTCTCTACCTTCAACATGCCATGGCTCAAGATGCAAGTTTACTTCTACCAGCCTCTGGCTGAGATTGACCTTTCTGAATAGAGTACTGGCAAGATGCATAGATCTAGTATGATATTTTCTATCCAAGAGCTTTGCCTTGCTGAGTGAACCAATCAGAGCACAATGTCATTGTGACATACATACCATACTTAACTGAATAATATTTGTCATGAAATGGTTTTAAAGGAGAGATAGTGCTTTGAGAATAATTTAGTTTCCTTCTGTCTGTTACTGTGTCCAAGAACATAAACTATTTTTATATATTTGACCAAAAATATTTCCAGGTGTGTTAACACATCATCTGTCTTTTGCCTCTGTCATGTTTTTATTTTTTAGGTATGCTTACTATGTGCATTTGCTTTTAGAAGTTTCACTTGCATTCTTAGCTTGGCTGGGTGGAAGTAATGGGTAAGGAGTAGTGGAGTTAGAGGGCACACTGAGGCCAAGCATGACTGATGGCTGATGTCTTTAAAGCTATGAGTAAAATGCCGGTATGAGCTACCATTCAGTACTGCTCGAATTGCAGTGATTTCAATATGGGTTTGTATGAAATAGTCTCACTAATCTAAATTTGTACTTAAAAACCAATGATAACAAAACATCTTATTTAATTTTACTGGGAATGAGGAAAATGATTACTAGAATAATTAACATGTAGTAGAAATAAAATGGGGGAAAACCACTTTATTTATTTTTTTATATTTTATTTTTTATTTTTATTTTATGTGTCTGAGTGTATTGCCTGCATGGATGTGAATGCACCCATGTCGTGCAATGCCATGGAGATCAGAAGAGGTCTTCAGATTTCCTTGGAACTGGAGTTAAGGATGGTTCATAGCTGCCATGTGGGTGCTGAGAATCGAACCTGGGTCTTTGCAAGAGCAGGCAGTACTCTTAACTGCTGAGCCATCTTTCCAGACCTGAAAAAATGCTTTTAAATAAACTTGAAAAAATATGGTCTCTAACATACTTCTTGTCTGTTCTGATGGATACAGTTCCTTTGTAAAATGAACTGGAGATTTCCTGAATCGGTATCTTTGAACAATCTTAAACATTGATTCATGAAGTTAAGTCTAATTTGACAAAATAGTATTTGCTTTCAGGGGAGAATATTTCATAATTTGACCACCTCAACAAGAATGTGTGTGTGTGTGTGTGTGTGTGTGTGTGTGTAAGTCTGTGAAATGCTTTGCCATACGACAGTTCATTAATATGTTTTTTCTTAATTAAAATGCTTTTTAGCCATGATGTGTTCTTGGCATTTTTGTCAAAACTGAGTTGACTTTTGGTTTGGGATGTTGCTTGCTTAGCATGTATGAAGCCCTAGGTTTGATTCTTGGCATTGCACAAAACCAGGTATAGTTGTGCACATGACAGTAGGGTCAGAAATTCATGTCATCCTTGGCTATATAGGGAGCCTGTAGTCCAGGCTATACAGCCAACCTGGACCATATGAGACTTTATCTCCAAACCAAAAATCAGTACATTTTTTTTTCTTTTTATATTGCTATACACAAATCATTATATACTGGGTAATTTATAAAAAGAAGAAATTTATGTCTTACAGCTCTGGTGATTTCGAAATGCAGTAGCTAGTTTGAGCATACGGTGAGGGCCCATTTGCTGTGTCATGACACGGCTCAAGGTGCTTTGTGGCATAAGAGCTTAGAAGAGAGGAAAAAGGCAGAAATAAGGGAAGATGCATGGAAAGAGGTTGCTAATCTGACAGAGTTACTCTTGAGATAGCTAACCTACTCCCATAACAGACTGGAACACATTCATGACAGCAATACACTTATGATCTCATCACTTCTTAAAGGACCCCACTCCCAATACCATTTTGTGACAGTGAAGCTTCAAAATGAGTTTGGGGGGAGCATTTAAACCATAACAGGTATAAATGGATGGATGGATTTAGTTTTGGCTTCTCTGTTCCACTGATCTGCGGCTGGGTTTCTGCTAGTACCACGCAATTTTGAATACTTTATCTTTGGAATGTGTTTTGAAGTCAGGTAGCATGACACTTCTAGGTTTCTTTTTCAATTTCTTTCACTGTCTTCCTTTGTCTTTGAGTGATGTGTTTTGGTTAAAATCACTGGATTTTATTTTATTTTTTATTTTTTATTTTTTGAGACAGGGTCTCCCTGTACCCCCAGCTAACCTGGATCTCCCTTTGTAGAGCAAGCCAGTCTTGATCTCACAGCGATCCACCTGCCTGTGCATCCTGAGTGCTGGGATTAAAGTCTTGTACTACCACACCTAGCCCTTGGCTTTTATTTTTAATGTATATACCATGGGTTTTTGTGGTTACCATGAGACTTACAAAATATATCGTAAAGTTATAATAGATTCTTTTAGCTGATAAGAACTTAACTTCGATTGCATGTAAAGAAAAACAACAAGAAAAAATAATTCCCGGGTAGAATATTTTTAAATTTTTAAAAATTCATTTAATTTTAATGTTTAGTTTTTTAAATTTAATTTTTGTGACTCTCATATTACATATTTTGATTGCATTTAGGTTCCCTTCCTTAACTGAATGCCCCTTACTACCCCTGCACAATTTCATGTATTTTATTATATATTATATATTTCATGTACTTAATTCCCGGGTAGAATATTTTTAAATTTTTAAAAATTCATTTAATTTTAATGTTTAGTTTTTTAAATTTAATTTTTGTGACTCTCATATTACATATTTTGATTGCATTTAGGTTCCCTTCCTTAACTGAATGCCCCTTACTACCCCTGCACAATTTCATGTATTTTATTATATATTATATATTTCATGTACTCTATTATATAGTATACATATTTCATAAACTCATATTTATGGATATATATATGCCTATAAAGACAGGTTTGTGTTCCCAAATGAA
>NW_008343558.1:43819-55027 GCF_000622305.1 Nannospalax galili | reverse complement strand
CAGGTGCCACCTGCTGTTTTTGAGACAGACGCTCTTTCTGGCCTGGAACTTGACAAGTAGGCTAGACTGGCTGGCCAGCAAGCCTCTGGGATCTACCTTTCCAACGGTGGAATTACATGCATGTACTACCATGCCCTGGTTTTTTACATGGTTCTGGAGATTGAACTTAGGTCCTGACAAGCATTTTACTGACTGTCTTCCTAACGCTTCTCTTACATAATTCCCTAGGCCCTCCAAGTGCCTCTCTCACCTGCTTTCACACTGTACAGATTCAGGCTACAGAATGCTGCTAGAGAGGTTTTTCTAAGTCACCCACTGCATCACTGCTTAAAATACCTCAGAGTGTCCCCATCATGCCATCAAAATAACCCAAACGTTGCTTTATGTGTATAGACAGTGAGTGGGCAGGCCCTTTATGAAGTTACATGCTCTCTTTCACCATTTTTTAATGGGTGAACAATTTACGCTGTAGAGAATTTAAGTTAATACCTTAAAATTCATACTTAGGAAGTGACAAGACGAGAACAGGGTCAGTTTGTAGTTCATGTGACTTCTTTGCAGACTGATGTCCCCACTGAGACACCAAAGCCCTCTATGAGCAGCTTGGCCAAATGAGCAAGCCACATCACTGCTCACAGTCGTACTCTAGCCATTTGGAACTAGCAACATGTTTATTTTCCTTCCTTGTCTTCCTTAATTCCTCCCTCCCTCCCTTTTTTCCTCTCTTTCTTTCTTTCTTTCTTTCTTTCTTTCTTTCTTTCTTTCTTTCTTTCTTTCTTTCTTTCTTTCTTTCTTTCTTTCTTTCTTTCTTTCTTTCTTTCTTTCTTTCTTTCTTTCTTTCTTTCTTTCTTTCTTTCTTTCTTTCTTTCTTTCTTTCTTTCTTTCTTTCTTTCTTTCTTTCTTTCTTTCTTTCTTTCTTTCTTTCTTTCTTTCTTTCTTTCTTTCTTTCTTTCTTTCTTTCTTTCTTTCTTTCTTTCTTTCTTTCTTTCTTTCTTTCTTTCTTTCTTTCTTTCTTTCTTTCTTTCTTTCTTTCTTTCTTTCTTTCCTTCTTTTCTCCCTTTCTTCCAAGACAAGCTCTCACTTTGTAGTCCAGGTGGGATTGGAGCTGGATATGTAGACTAGGCTGGCCTCATGCTCATCTGCCTACTTCAGCCTCCTGAGTACTGGAATTATACACATGAACTGCCATACCTGGCCTTTTTTAAAATTTAATTATTTTTTTAGACAGAGTCTTAAACCCTGGCCGATCTGAAAGTCATTTTTATTTTTTATTTTTTGCTGCTTTTGGTGGGGGAGAGTAGAGAAGTAGGGTAAGACATGGTCTTTATGTAGATTCAACTGGCATCACAAGGTCAGTTTCAAACTCCTGACCCTCCTGCCCCTACTTCCCAAGTGGTGGCATTGCGGTGTTTACCACCATGGCCTGCTGCATTTCGGACTACTCTACCCCTGCCATCTCCACAGCTGAGATACTCATCCACCTCTTTCTTAGAGAAACTGTATTCACTCTAGTGAGTCTTCTGGGTTTTTAACTCCGTTTTCAAGTCAGAAGTCAGCCTTTGTTTCTGCATGCTGTTGTCACATGGCATTAACTGTGGGCTCAATGAGATGGTGGCTGGAAGTTCACTCACATGTCTCCCTCGCAGATGAGTGCCTCCTAAAGTAGAGAGTTCTGAGCAAATCCCATATGTGCATATGTGAAGTATATATATATGTATTTGTATGTGTGCTAATATTTTATGTTTAGTGTAAGATATAGCAGAGATAAAAGAGTAAAGTTAAAATCAACATTCTTTAAAACTATCTTTAACATAAGTTTCTTTATGGTACAAGAGGTGTTCTTTTTAGAAAAAATATTTACTATTTTTATGTTATGGGTATGAGTGTATTGCCTGCATGTATGTAAGTGCACGCAGCCTGTACAATGCCTGTGGATGTCAGAAGAAAGCATCAGATCTCCTGGAACTGGAGTTAAGGACAGTTGTTAGATGCTTTGTGGGTGCTGGTAACTGAACCTGGGTCCAAAAAAATATTTACTATTTTTATGTTATGGGTATGAGTGTATTGCCTGCATGTATGTAAGTGCACGCAGCCTGTACAATGCCTGTGGATGTCAGAAGAAAGCATCAGATCTCCTGGAACTGGAGTTAAGGACAGTTGTTAGATGCTTTGTGGGTGCTGGTAACTGAACCTGGGTCCTCTGGTTTTGAAAATATTGATATGACCCTGTCAATTATTTATATTTTTAATATATTACAGTATCATGAATAATTAATATTCTAATTATTACAATTATTTAAAGATCTAGTAAAATTTTATTTACTTCAGGACTTGAGTTAAATGCTATCATAACTGACAATGATAATCTTGGAGCATGTGCAGATGCATCTTGAAGAAATAATTCTTATTAACCAATAGTGCAAGTGTTTTCATTGTGAGTTGGAAGAGTGCATTTCTGTCTTCTCAGATAGGTGCCTTTTGGGCTTATAAATAATTACTACAGGTACATTTTTATATTGTAGTGTTAAAATCTCATACTTTATAAAATAAGAAAACACATCTGATCTTTTTCTAGTTAGGCATGCAGAAATGCCATCTAAAAGAATAATATACTAGTATACTTTTCAATAGAAATAGCAATCATGGGGGCTGGGGAGATGACTCAGCACTTAAGGGCACAGGCTGCTCTTGCAGAAGTCCTAGGTTCGGTTCCCAGCACCCACATGGTAGCTAACAACCATCAATGATTCCAGTTCCAGAGGATCCAGCACCTTCTTCTGGCCTCCATGAGTGCTCCATGCTTGTAATGCATTTACATACATGCAGGTAAAACACTCACACATATAAAATAAAAATACATGAACTAAAAAATATTATGTATCAATTTTGGAAACATTTTCAGCAACTCTTTTAAAAACATTTTATCTGTTTCATCTTTCTCTTTACTAAATCATAGCTGACAAGGGTAATCTTGGAGCATGTGCAGATGCATCTTGAAGAAATAATTCTCATTAACCAATAGTGCAAGTGTTTTTGTTGTAAGTTGGAAGAGTGCATTTCTGTCTTCTCAGATAGGTGTCTTTTGGTCTTATAAATAATTACTACAGGTACATTTTTATATTGTAGTGTTAAAATCTCATACTTTATAAAATAAGAAAACACATCTGATCTTTTTCTAGTTAGGCATGCAGAAATGCCATCTAAAAGAATAATATACTAGTATACTTTTCAATAGAAATAGCAATCATGGGGGCTGGGGAGATGACTCAGCACTTAAGGGCACAGGCTGCTCTTGCAGAAGTCCTAGGTTCGGTTCCCAGCACCCACATGGTAGCTAACAACCATCAATGATTCCAGTTCCAGAGGATCCAGCACCTTCTTCTGGCCTCCATGAGTGCTCCATGCTTGTAATGCATTTACATACATGCAGGTAAAACACTCACACATATAAAATAAAAATACATGAACTAAAAAATATTATGTATCAATTTTGGAAACATTTTCAGCAACTCTTTTAAAAACATTTTATCTGTTTCATCTTTCTCTTTACTAAATGTTGCCTTAAAGTAATTCACTGTTATTGGACACATTGTGTTTCTTATTCTAAAATACATATCATGTGACTGATGACTGAGAGCCATGTCTCAGCCTAGAAAATACGATCAAATTTAGAATACTCATTTTCTGGTGCTGAAGAGGTGGCTCGGCTGTTAAGAGCACTGGGTGCTCTCGCAAAGGACCTGGGTTGAAATCTCAGCACCCACATGGTGGTTAATAACTGTCCGTAACTCCAGTTCCAAAAGATCCAACACCCTCTTCTGTCCTCCATGGGCATTGTATGACATGGCTGCACTTACATCCACGCAGGCATAACACTCACACACACACACACACACACACACACACACACACACACACAAATAGATCAAAACTTTTTAAAAAATATCCATTTTCTGTTCAACAAAGCCAAGGAACATCCTTAAGCTCTATCCTTCTTTCAAGGGTTTAAAGATGTATCATTTAACCTATGTGGTACAATGCCCATGCCATGTGTTGGTTACTGTGTAGGTCTGTGTATATCATGGCAACATAGTTTGAATATTTCAAACTAGACATGGTGGTGCAAACCTCTAATCCCAGTACATCACTGAGACAGAAGGATCATGAATTTGAGGCCAATCTGCGCTACATAGTAGGACCCTGTCTCAAGCAAACAAATAAATATGAATTCAGTGTTGTTTAAATGTAAGTTTCTATTAAATTAATCATACTGATAATATTCTTCTGAAATTTTACACTTCTAACTTCAAATTATTTTGCTATACACGCTTGCTTGCAAAAAGAGCAGAGAATGACCCGAAGTGATAGAATGTTGATTTTTCTTAAATGAAAGAATTCACTTACTGTTGAGAATGGATTTCTTCTAGCACCTTCCCATATTGGATTCCCTCCCCCAAAGGTGACGCTCCCTCTCCTTTATTCTTTGTTGTTTCTGTTTTCTGTTTGAGAATGTGTCCTACGCTCACCCAGGCTGGCCTGAAAGTCACTATATAGCCTCAGACTTAGAGAAATCCCCCTGCTCCAGTCTCCCAAGGGCTAAGATTATAGATGTGAGCCACTACACCTGGTTTTTATGTAAGTATTAAAACAGGATCTAGAAAATACCATGAGCTGAGACTGGCTAGAAGTGTACATTCCTTTATCTAATCACACAGCTGACATCTATAATTTACAGTATATTCTCCTATTGTTTATACCAATTTCCTGGTGTTTTTCATCTTTAATAGCATTTGCCAGAAAATATTGGTTTATTGCCATATTATATTATTTTAGACATCTCAAATTGTATCTATGAAGATTTTTTTCTTTTTTATATTTTCTTTATTATTTTTATATTATGTGTCCGAGCTTTGTATGTATGTAGGTGCACCCATGTCGTGCAGTGCCCAAGGACATCTGAAGAGGGCATCGAATCCCCTGGAACTGGAGTTACAGGCAGCTGTTAGCTGCCATGTGGGGTGCTGGGAACTGAACCTGGGTCCTCTGTGAGAGCAGACAGTGCTCTACACCACTGAGCCATCCCTCTGGACCCCATGAAGATTTTTCTAAACATTATCACTGGGCTTAAGATTCTGTAAACTTTTAAATTTAATAATACTGTGTGACTTCAACCATTGTTCAAAATCAAATTTGGATATTTTTCGCTTCCTGGCTGCTCAGTTCTTAAACTATCTTCCTGATCCTGTTTGCTTCACACTAACTGGAGCAAATTTCCTCTGCAGCACCACTGTACACAAGACCAATCCAAGAAATCTTCTAATGGCTTTGACTATTTTATCACTGGTATGTTGTTAGTCTTGGTTTTCAATCTCATGATTGGCATCAGGAGGAACAGAAATGGGTCAACTTTTCTTCTGCTTTGCTTGAAATGTGTTATCTTTAATTAAAAGCTTTCTTCTGAAATGTTTTAAAAAGTCATTTTTGAGGGTTAATTTAACTGAATTCAATAATTATATGGAAATCTGCTTAATCAAATGCAACACAACACAATGTACTACAAAGTACTGAAAGAAAACAAATGCACGGCAAAACCTCTATGCTCTTCAGCATGTTGGGGAGAGTCCTCTTAAGTGAGGTTACTTCAAACCCTGTCTGAAATACTTCAGTGTGTCCACAGAGCAGACTGGAACATGGTATCACTCTCAGAGCATGTATTAAAGTAGATTAGCTCTTGATTAGGGCTCATTTCCACCCCACTTCATAAGTGAAAATACATGCACAGAAAAAAAGTCCAGTTGTCTTGAAGGCAATGCAGAAAAGAGCCTTCAGGCACAGAGGCCAAGTGCAAGATCCCAGAGACAAAAGTGTGTGGTGTGAAACAGTGTGGCCAGCACATATTCTCTCAGAAATGCCTGTTAAGTCCAGGCGGTCTTGATGGTTTAAAAGAATACGACAGAATTGAATTTTTAAAATTCCCAAACTTCTCCTACCTGGGAACCCTGGCCATGTGATTATTTTTCCATTGTTAAATGGTTAATATACTGGTCCTAGGCCAGCAACTTTGGACTGTGGTTTTCATATTTCCTCTTCATCCATTTTGTCTACATCACTTTGTTTAAATGAATAATCGCCGTAGCCTCCTATATAGAAGTTCGGTGTAACATGATATTCAAGTAATATTTCCTCTGCCTCTGAAATTGATTCTCCCTGTGAGAGAAAGGAATTAAGTGCTACATAGACCTAGTTCATATTATATAGCTGTTGCTTGTAGGTTGATCCATTGAAGGACAAAAGCATTTCATAGCTGCCTCCCATTAAGAGTGTGTAGCTTTAAGCACATTTTCCTGAGCCCATTTCCTCATCTGTAAAGTGGGGTATTATATAAAGAATAAAAGAGAACATTAGTTATATACAGGTTAGCAATCTGAAACTCAAAGAACCAGTTCATAATATTTCTTGCAAGAATGTGTAAGGCTCAGTGGTTCAGAGCACTGACTGCTTTTGCAGAGGAAACAGGTTTGGTTCCCAGCACACACATGGAAGCTAATAAATGCCCATAACTCTAGTTTCAGGGGATCCCATACACTCTTCTGACCTCCATGGCATTGCATGTATGGGCACACCTACATACGTGCGGGCAAAACACTCACACACATAAAACTTTTTAAAAAGGATTGTGTAAGGGTTGTGTTCATGGACTTGCCTGGCACATGTAAATCATGCAATAAAGGGGTTGGTTATTATTATTATTATTATTATTATTATTATTGAGACAGGGTCTGTGTGTCTCAGACTGGCCTCAAATTCATTATGTAGCTGAGGATGACCTTGGAGTGCTGATCCTCCTGCCTCTACCTCCAAGTGCTGGGACTGCAGGTATGCTTCCATGCCTTGCTCAGCATTGCTAGTTCTCTAGTTAGAGATGGAAGTGATTGCTTTGTGTATCAGTTTTATTTTTATCAACCCAGATATAAGGATGGAGATCAAGAGCAAAAATCCAGAGAGAAAAGTTTAGGGTGGTCACTTCATACAATACAGCTTTTCTTTCTTCCTTTTTCGTGTGTATAGTTTTGTGATGCTGTATGCATGTTTGTTTGTGTTTATGTGTGTGTGTGAGTGTGTGTGTGTGTGTGTGTGTGTGTGTGTGTGTATGTGTACCCAGAGAGCAGCCTCGGGTGTTGTTTTTTAGGAGACAACCACCTTGTTTTTTGAGGCAGGATCCCTCAGTGGGACCTGGGGCTCTCTGATAAGATTAGACTGGCAGATGACAAGTGTGGATCACAATGGCCAGATTTTTATAATGGTAGAAACTGAACTCAGGTCCACCTGCTTGTGCAACAAGCACTTCATTAACCTAAGCTATCTCCCCAGTCTCCACTTTTATACATTTCACATGTTTGCAGGACCAATTATAATCAAGATTGTTTGTTATGCTCTTTAGTCAGTTTAAGACAATAAGTGCTGCAATTACATATTTCATTCTGTGTGTGTGTGTGTCTGTGAGTGTGGGTATGCATATGCCACAGCACATGTGAAGCACATGTGTGGAGGTCAAAGAAGAACCTTAGAAGTTGGTCCTCACCTTCTCCCTTTTTTGAGGCAAGGTCTCTTGATCTCCACAGTGTATGCCAGTTTAGTTGGCTCACAAGCTTCTAGGAATTTCCCTGTCTCCATCTCCCAGCTTCACACTTCCTTGTTGGGCTTCTAGTCTGGGTTCTGGAGACCCAAACTCAAGTCCTGACATTTGAAGGGCAAGTGTGCTTTGCCCACTGAACCATCTCTCTGGTCTCTCTCTGTCTCTGTCTCTGTCTCTCTGTCTCTCTCTCTCTGTGTATGTGTGTGTGTGTGTGTGTGTATCTATGGTTTTTTTTCTTTGAGACAAATTATAACTTTATAGCCCTGAATGGCCTGGAACTATGTAGACTCTGATATTGCCTGCCTCTGCCTCTGGAATGCTGGGGCTAAAGGCATTCCACTCACTGAAATTATATGTGTTAATGGCAAAAAAAGTTAATGGTTGGCCCGTTCAAAAATGGTGCAGATTTTTTCCAGGCATGGTGATGCACATCTTTAGTCCCAGCACTCAGGAGGCAGAGGCAGGCGATCTCTATGAGACCAAGACCAGCCTAGTCTACATAGTGAGTGTTAGGCCAGCTAGAGCTACAGGGAGACTGTGTCTTTTTTTAAAAAAGACCAAAAAAGGTGCTGAAGAGATGGTTCAGCGCTTAAGAGCAGTCTCTGCTCTTTCAGAGGGCCCGGGTTTGGTTCCCAGCACCCACATGGTGGCTGACAACCACCCTTAACTCCAATTCCAGGGGATCTGACACCCTCTTCTGACCTCTGCGAGCACTGCATGACATGGGTACACTTACACAAATTCAGGTAATACACTCATACACATAATATAATAAATAAAAGCAATTTAAAGACCCCCTAAGGAAAAATGTACAGATTTTTGAAAATGGAATACCTTAATAAAACTTAATTTATTATTTTAATGCATTAATAAATAATTGCATATAACTCTGTCAAACTGTACTTAAAATGCAGAATTCAGCTCTGTGACTTCATTTCCTCCTGGATGTAGTGATAGCACCTGTTTCTAAGAATTGTTTATAGCATTAGAAATTATATAAGCAAATTACTTAGCATGCCAGAACCATTCAATATTTTCAAAAATTGCTATTATTGTGTCTGTTATTATTCTAATTCTTTAAGTTCAACTTTCATGAAGTCAGGCTTTTGAGTCCTGGAGGTCATTGGAAGAGTTCCTGCAGTCCTTGGGTCCCTTCCTGTGAGGTGACATTTAATGGTTTCAGACTGTTGCTTCTTTCTTTCCGAGTAACCCTCACTCTTTAATTGGAAACAGCATATGGAAAGCATCATGGGGTGAAGAAATCACTTTGAGAGCTTAAGAAATATAAAAGAAATTAAATTGTCCCTAGTACGTGAACAGAGGACAGAGTTCTCTGAAGTCAGGGAAGGGCTGTGTCCAGCCTTTGGCAGAGGCTGCTGAACATTTCATTCCCTTCCCCTCCTTCTCTACATCTTGTCTCCCAGTTTAGAGGATGTTATGACTATATGAGGTTGGTTTTCTGAAGTAGATGATAATATATTACTCTCTTTTCTGTCTTTAGCTTTTCAAACAATGGTGAGTTATTTTCATCAGTTGAGATCAAACTAAAATGAAAACCAAAATCGGTAAAAAGAGAGGTGAATAGTACCATACATGTCATCATTATTATTTTTTCTTTCATGAAAACGTTTCCCATTAGATGGTGCTCAGAATGACTTCTATAGGACTGAATTGTGTAAAAATTATACTGCATTTATTGGCTGCCAAAGGAAGTCAAAATGCAGTGATCCATTTTCAGGTCTCCAGTCCTTTGGCTGCCAGATGCGGACAGGAACATCTGGGCAGTTTTCCTGGAGGCAGAGTAGAGCAGGGCTGGCAGAGAGGTACTCAGGAACAGGAAGCTCCTTCTCCCATGTCTGTGCCCCCACCTTCCTCAAATGCCCAGGTGATCCATAGCTTCATGCTGACCAGGTTACTGTGTGTCCTGCTAGCTGCAAACATGGGGCTGAGAGCAGACACACATTCAGTTAGGCAATCCCACTCTGATATTTAGTGGATTGTCTTATTCACTCCCATTACTCCAATCTCTGCTTCCCTTTCAGATGCTGAGAGAAAATAACTTGTTTGTCTTTCCAGCCCTTGCTTTCGTCTCATTCTTTACGCAGTTCTTTGTACACTTTTTTTCTGAGCAAATCAAAACATCACATCTGTTGCTAAAGCAGCACACAGAGGTAATAGAGAGATACCTCTTATGTTTGAGTGTGTGTGTGTGTGTGTGTGTGTGTGAGAGAGAGAGAGAGAGAGAGAGAGAGAGAGAGAGAGAACCCAAGAAGTCCCACACATGTTGCTGTTAACTGACTTTCATGGAAAGGTAGCCGCATATGTTCTTTGATAGAAGGGATGAGGTGAATTCATCTGCAAGTTCTTTTCCCCTTACAGGCATTGAATGGCTTTTCATGAGCGCAGAGAAACTCCTTTTAAGGTGAAGACCCTCTGTGGTTCCCTGCCCCCATCCCTTCTACCCTCACATCCACACAGCCTACTGTCTGAGCAGCTTTCTTCCCGGGAGAGCCTTACTTTTTCCTGAACATATCTGTTTGTTGTCTCCCAAGACTCTGTGACTTTGCACACTTTCTTTCCAAAATAACTTTCATCTGTCCTTGGGCACACAGTGGATGTAGAAGAAAAGCTGCATTATTTTTAATGGGTTAGCTATGATCCTTATGTGATAAGACTGAATTCAATTAAACAGCAAGCACACACTTTTGGGGGGAATATGAATTAAAGTTCACAGTCTTCATTAACAGCAAATGGGAGTTGGGTGAAGACATTGCAGGACTGAGAGCACACAGGGAAGTAGGGACACCCTTAGCAACAAGGCAGAATTCTCACACATATCATGGGAATTAGCCCTTGGCAAGCCTTCCTGTGGTTACTGTCCTGAGTGGGGCAGTTACTTAACAGTAACTGTCCTGAATGTGTCTCAAGCCACTGGCCTGAGTGTGACATCTACAGTGTGTCACTGCTTCTTGGGAGAGCTTAGGACAGGCGCAACGGACAGAAGAGATTCTCACAAACGACTGTTTGATTGCAATATGCGTTTACTAGGTCAAATCATAACAAACGCACATCAATACAAACACTCTATGGGGAAACCTGGTTCTCTAGCAGTTAAGAGTCCCAAAGTCTCATGGAGTACCTTCCAGAGGTTAAGCCTTCAGGCACTCCATGTCAAGAGGTTCTCTAGTCCGCCATGATCGGTGCACTCTCCTGGCTTTGAAGCTGTCTCTCGTAGGTTCTGATCACGTCTGGTCGTGGCAGGCAAGGCTCCGGTCTGGTCTGGTCTCGGGCAGAGCTTTGGGCAGAGTTCAGGCTGGTCTCTGGTCTTGGGTGATGTGCCCGGATGAGGCCCATGGATTCAGAGTCTCGTGTACCCAAGCATCGAAGGAATCTTTGAGCTGCCAGATTTTATATGTTTCTTTTTTGGCTGGAGTCCTTCTGAGTTATGTCAGTAACTTCAGCGGTTTCTTGAGATATGGCTCACACCATGTGGTCACTTATCACCAACACACAGGCACTCAACTCACGTAGGTTCTGCTTGGTTGCTAGGTTATGACTTAGCTTCTACTTCA
>NW_008343558.1:41151-43679 GCF_000622305.1 Nannospalax galili | reverse complement strand
TCAACTCACATAGGTTATGCGTGGTTGCTAGGTTACAGCTTAGCTTCTACTTCACACAGTGTCACAACAATGTTCAATTTGGTTTCAGAGTTTACAGAGTTAATATTCATCTTTAATTTCTAATTTCTAAATTCCTAGGTTACAACTTAGTTTCTTATCTACTTATCTACTTCACACAGTGTCACATCAAGTTTCTAGTTTCATTTCAAAGTCACTCTTTATTTCTACTTTCCTAATACATTCAGTACATTCAATCCCCTGATACCTGAAATGTAGTCAACATAAAAGGTATCACATTGGCTGTCAGGCCAGAGGATTTACAAAGTATGAGACATGATCTTCCTTTTATTGTCCTTAAGCATTATTCTAAGTATTCTAAATATTATTCGAAATATATGTCTAAGCATGAGTCAAAATGTATGTCTTATGTTCTGTGTATCTATGTTTATGTATATCTAGGCTTAAACTGGGCAATTATATCTGTCTAAGCTAAATCCAAATGAGAAGCAAGCATTATTTATGTATCTATTTCTCCTTACTGCTCTCTTGTACTTTCTCCAGTTAATGTACATTTCCAGCCAGTTTCTATAACAAGTCAGTTGAAATATGCACTCTTCTATGAAGGGTTTACATAAAACTCTTGCTGCATCTGCTTGTAGGGACATTGCATTGGTACATTGTATAAGCTTTTTCCCACTAAAGAAATCAGTCTCAAGCAGGTACTTACAATTATCAGGGTCCTGCTGTAGCAAACTTTTGTACATCCAATAATTGGAGTATGTTCCTTTGGAATGGTATATTGTTAGCATAGATGCAATATAATGTGTAGCTAATTCTACATTATTCTTAATATTAGGGTGAGATCTGTGTACTACTACATGGAAGATTAATTGTGGTAATAGGTCTATTTCAGGGGGTCCTGACATCCAATAAGATTTTATTGGATTTTTGCAGAATTCACAATGTTCTGCATTCCATATTACACCTAGTCTACTAAAGATGTCAGATATACCATCAAAATGCTTGTAAGCACATCTATGAAAGAATCTTTGGGTTGCATATTTTGCTGTTAAGTCATTCCATCTTCTAGATGGTCCACTCATGTTCATCCTGTAACGATACTTTAAGATCATTTTAGATTTCTCAGGCATGTCCTGAGCATCTTTTTTATGCATATCCATATTGGTTTAAGTATTATAATGATTATCACAATTATTGCTATGTAAATTGTATATTTGACATATAGCCATATTTTGTGCCACCACCTAACTATTGGTATGCAAACAAAATTGAATCTGGCCATTCTTTCATAGATGTCCCAGAATCCACAATTTTGTATATTATTAACCCAATCTTTATTTACATAGGTGTTGGTTCTTAAAATACCTACTATATTATTCAATTCATTTTTCTGAAGTTCAAATTTTTCATTATCCTTTTTAATCCTTTCATCTATATGTTTAATTGTTCTGCATTGTGTCCTACAATATCTTGTGCTTTTTAATCATTTCATCTATATGTTTAAATTGTTCTGCATTGTGTGCTACAGTATATTGTATTTCATGAAATTTTTCATGTGATTGCTCTACTCCTTCCATATCCCAATAAGGTTCTGTTTCTATTAGTTTTACTTCTCTAGTTATTTCTGAAATTTGTCTACCATAAATCGGGTGTGTTATGATTGAGGCATTACCTATTCCTGTGCATCATTCTTCTATCATTACTGTATGGCTGTCAAATTCTAGGGTTGATACATTTAGATTTGTTATTGTAATATTGATATCTTTGGTTGTACAAACTAACCATTGATAGTCTCCTAAGTTTTCTAATGAGTTTCTTAGTTTAGTGTATGCTAATGTGGTTTTTTCTAAATCTGTAGTAGGTTCATGAGTATATATGTATGCATTTAATCCTATACTCATAACATTAGATGTAGGTACATATGCTTCTTTCCCTTTGTATGGTATCCACCAATAATGAGGTGTTAAGGGGGTGACATACATATTATGAGCTAATTTGTGTGTCACTTGTCTAGTTGTGTATCCTGTTGTTGAATTGTGTAAGAATATTTGCAATATACGCATTGAGAAAAATCTTTCAGTACAAGAAGATACTCTTCTAGGGTTTAATATAATTTGATATTCTCTAGTTCTTCCTATACCTAAGGTAAATAGTTGATTTAACTGATTTGCAATAATCTGTAGTAGGTTCATGAGTATATATGTATGCATTTAATCCTATACTCAGGACATTAGATGTAGGCATATATGCTTCTTTCCCTTTGTATTGTATGGTATACAATAATGAGGTGTTAAGGGGGTGACATACATATTATGAGCTAATTTGTGTGTCACTTGTCTAGTTGTGTACCCTGTTGTTTCATTGTGTAAGAATATTTGCAATATATGCATTGATTGAGCAAAATCCTTCAGTACAAAAAGATACTCTTCTAGGGTTTAATATAACTTGATATTCTCTAGTTCTTCTTCCTATACCTAAGGTAAATAGTTGATTTAAATGATTTGCAA
>NW_008343558.1:32579-40293 GCF_000622305.1 Nannospalax galili | reverse complement strand
CCTAAGCTCTTGGACGATTTCAGTAATATTTTTCACTGTAGCATCTACATCCCATGGGACTGGTAATTGATTATAGTTTTCATGATGATAGCAAATATAAGTCATTGATAAAGACTTATTTGTGTGTTCAATATATTTCCAATTTGTAGTATTTCCTTCATCAATTGTAATGGTCCAAAAATTGTTTATGTTAGTCCTTAGGGGTAATGCTGGAGCACATTTTGTTTGACCATAACTTGTTATGTTTACACATTCACACCCTTCTTTCCATTTTATATTATAGTTATTAACAAAGAGATATATATTGTTCATTAGTCGATTATCATATCTATAACTCTTTATATTATTATAAGTAATAATTGTATTTCCAATTACATAATGTCTATGATCACATGCCATGGAATCATTCTTCTGTACCTTCATATATCTAAATCCATCTGGTGGTGCAATATACATTGGAATTCCTACTGTAGTTTGGAATGCATAAGTTATGGTTGGTTCAGCTGTGGGATTTCTAGATGTAGTGGAGTATTGTACTAGCCAAGCTTTCTTATTTAATTCTTCTCTTATAGCAGTTACAAGGTATCCTGAGGAATTCACATATATTCCTCCATAGTCAGGTGCGTAATGACCTGTGCTGTACTGTGATGTCATTGTTGATAATGGGGTCTTTAGTTTTGTTTTAGAGCATGCTAGTGCTGGCCATGACGTATCTAGCTTTTGGTTTTTTATTACTGTAACTATATACGTGTATGCGTATCATAGTTACATGTTTCTCCTGCACCTCTTTCAGTGACTAGATTTACATAAGGTTGTGCTAAAGGGTCTGTTAATACTATAGGGAATTTCCATCTTTCTACTCCCAGTTGTAATAATGCAGTAATTTGTGAAAAATTTAACTGGTGTTGTATTAATGCTGGAGCTGATTCCTTACCGGTTATTGGTATTAATGCTCCATAGAATGGAAAGTTAGGGAAGCCTGCTAAGCATATCAAATTTACTGAATCCCAATCTGTTATTTCTAAAGAATCTGAAATGACTTTTTTACCAACTTTCAGAGATATGTTTTTAAAAGATTTAAGTGTTTCTAGTGCATTTTTTAGGACATGGATGTCCATATGGTTCTGGTATTGCGTGGAACATGGCTCTATTATATTTAAGAGGGTATTGGTATAGGTATTTGCATTTGGCGAATTCATCACCTTTTATCCATGCTGAGCTATTACAAGGGTCCACAGTAGGTGTAGGCTCCTTACTGTTTCCAGTGGAGTCACCAGGGTCACTACTATCAGCACCATCTGTATTATCTCCATCTCCTGTTGGTAAATTTTCTGGTAAGTTAGAATTAATATGGTCGTCCATATACAGGTTAGAGACCAAGCCTCCCAATGTATGGGCCTGTTGGGGCCAGCTTCCTCTGAACCACAACTCGTAATTTGCACAGTGGAAGCAATGGTAGGTAACATTGTATTCTTGCAGAAGTTAAGAGCTTACAAAACCTGCCATGCTCATGGCTCAGTATGATTAATATTTTGAAAAATCTACAAACTCAATGCAGTAGTCAGTAAATAGTTCTCCAATGAAATTGAAAAAGTAATCACATTTCATATGGAAACACACACAAAAAAGCAAGGATAGACAAAATAAGGGTTTTGTTCATGTGTATTAATGTCTGCTGTATAGGACATGTTGATCATATGTGATTTTAATGGAGTCCAATTATCTGACATAGCATTAAATTGTTCACATCCTGTGGAGAAGTGGTTATCTAAGCAATAACTGTTTTTATGCCAAAATGAGTATGATTGTAGAATATATTCTGTTTATTCTCTGGCTGCTGTGCTAGCATCTGGCCATATTTTATATATAGTTTCATTAAAGGGTATTTTGATTTCGTTATATGGCTGTGCATGATGTATGAAAACATATCTTACTATTTTATCTGGGTCCTCAGTAGTAGTAGTTGGGTCCTCCTCCTGATCACACAAGATTATGTGTGCAAACATCAGGAGGTGTAGTATTTTCATCATCATTATTTTCATTATCTATGGTTGTCCCTTGTTCTAAATCTATATCTTTAGTTCTCCACCAAGCTTCTATTTCATCAATCCAAGACCATAAATAGTCAATTATCTTAACAGATATTGTTGTAATTAATGCTGTTACATGTAAAAGATGTAATTCTATGTACATATTACTGCACTGTTTTGAGACGTTGTACCATATGGGTCCAACAAATTGTCCAATTGGCTATGATATCAGCAGGGTTTCTACTGCTATTGCTGCTACTATGACTCATATGGATCTGGTCACACAATTTTGTCCAAGCATCAGTGGTGGGGAAAACTACATAGATTACAATTACAAGTATAGCTGCTGTTATTATGATTGCTCTAAGACAACACATGATTGTTTGTAAAGGACATCTCCTTACGCTGTGTCTTCTAATCTGGACAACTGTAGGTCTCCTTTGCCTGTTGTGATCCAGACAGTGTTTCCTGTTCCCTCTGTAATGATTTCCGCAGGCAGGAATGAGTTATTCTTCCTGTTC
Source organism: Nannospalax galili (assembly GCF_000622305.1). Taxonomy (NCBI): domain Eukaryota; kingdom Metazoa; phylum Chordata; class Mammalia; order Rodentia; family Spalacidae; genus Nannospalax; species Nannospalax galili. The sequence goes on along the minus strand of NW_008343558.1, from coordinate 37,742 downwards.
CTGTGGATGCAATTATATTGCCTAATTAGTGATCTATTCTCAGTGTAAGGATAGTCTATGTCTTCATTAAGTCTAGGGTGAACTTCCTCTATAGGAGTATTCCTATTTGTTCTAGGTCTGTTATTTAGTTCATTTAGTGCTATGTTAATAGCTTCCTCAATAGTGTGTCCCTTGAGGTGTTTAAGTTTTTGTTTTAGTAAGCCACTGAATCTTTCAATGCTTCCTGCAGCTGTGGGTGTATATGCTTTATGATAGTCCCACATAATATTCATGTTTTTTTGCAAATTATTTTGTTTTATGTCCTGTAAAATGTGTTCCTTGATCAGATTGCACCATCGATGGTGTTCCATGCATTGCACACCATGTCCATAGTGTACTAATTGTAGCTTTCTGATCTGGTTTATGTGCTGGTCTAGCGAAGCCTAGACCTGTGGTGATATCTACTATAGTACATACATAATTTTGTCTAAAGTTTACAAGTCGTCCTATAAAGTCTATTTGCACTGTATGATTAAATCTAAGTCTATGTCCTATATCACCGTGGTAATTATGATTTAATCTGAAGTTTTGTGATGGGTATTCACTACATACTTTAATGGAGTTTTTTATATGCTCCCATTTAATGTCTATATTACGTTTATCAAACCATTGTTTCATAGCATGGGTTCCAATATGTCCCAGTTCCTTACGTAGTTTTATAATTTCATCCTTACTGACTTTGAGTTCTTTTATCTCAGGTTTAACTATTTCCCATTGTCTAGTTAGTTTTAATTTATCATCTTGTATAGTACTTTTCCGGTTTTTCTTCATCTTGATATGAGCTGTTGCTAATTTGTCTACAGTATCATTATGTTTGTGCATATCATCCTTTTTATTGGTATGTGCATCAACATGGTATACTATTATTTTAGCTGATTTGGATAATTTGTCTAATGTTTCCCAAGCATCTTTGCTCCATATATCTTTACCATTCAACTTCCAGTTATTATTTTCCATTTACCTGACATCTTTGCTCCATATATCTTTACCATTCAGTTTCCAATTATTATTTTTCCATTTACCTGACCATATTGCTATTCCATTTGCCACACACCATGAGTCTGTGAAAATATAGCACACTTTCTGTTTCTCATCAAAGGATTGTTGTACTGCCAATTTAGCTGCTATAACTTCTGCATGTTGTGCAGATTTTCCTGTATCTGATTCCTGCAATATTTTTCCATCAAATGGTCTGAAAGCTGCAGCTTTCCAATGTATCTTTCCATTTCTGGAAGTTGCTGATCCATCAGTAAACCAGGCGTTAACCATGGAGGGGTTGTATGCCTGTGTCCCCCAATGCCCCATTGGTACCTGTTTCAGGGGAGGGGTGGTCTTAGGGAACTCAATCCCATTTGGAGTCATGGGGCTGTTGGACTGAAGTATCGACTCCGAGACCATTGGTACCGACCCCTGTGCAGACACTGCATTCAACCGAAGGAAGTCATTTAGGAACCATTTCCACATTAAGACTTTTCCTTCCATGGGTAGTCCAGCCCATGCTTCTCCAGGTGCCTTAATCCAATCTATGATTGGTAAGTTGGTCCTTATTATCACTTTGTTGTTTCTTAATAAGGACTGGACTGTTCTGATTGCTTCATAAGCAGTCCATATTTGTCTCTCAAAGAGTGAATATTTTTGTTCAGACCATGGGAATTTCTTGCAATAGAATCCTACAGGAACTAAATCCGAATTTTTTTTAGCAAATATATTCCAATTTCCATAACCTGCTATGTATAACAGGTCAATGATAATAGTATCATCTGGTTGTACAAAATTTAGATTGTGAAATTGTGCTATATATTCCAGTGTTACTTTTAGTGCTTGTTCTTGTTCTTTACCCCAAGTGAACTCTTCTGCTTTTTTAGTTATTTTATATAATGGTTGTAATAGTACTTGTAAATAGGGTATATGTTGTCTCCAATATGAGAATAATCCAATTAAATGTTGGACTTCCATTTTATTATTAGGTATTTGGAGTCCTTTCAATTTATCTATCACTTGATCTGGTATTTTGGGTCCTGTAGTGCTCCAATGCACTCCCAGAAACTTGACCTCTGTACCAGGTTTGCCTATTTTGTTTTCATTAATAGTCCATCCTCTATTTACCAAATGTTTTACAATTTTGCTTTGGGTATCTGTTACTTTTTCAAGGGAATGGCCCATGATTAATATATCATCTACATATGTCATAATTTCTATTCCCTGTGGGATGGTAAAATCCTTCAGAGTTAGCTGTAATGTGCTATGCGCTATAATAGGACTATTAAGATAACCTTGGGGTAGTCTCTTGAACTGATATTGTTTCCCTTGCCATGAGAATGTGGTTAATTCTCTAGAGCCTGTGTGCAATGGTATTCCAAAAAACATATCTGAAAGATCAATGGTGGCAAAATATTTTGGAGCTTTTTGTCTTATTCTTAGAAATATATCTTCTATATCTGGCAATTGTCCAGGTAATTTCTGAGTATTTTCATTAATTCTCCTATAGTCTACTGTAAATCTGTATTTGCCATTTGGTTTTAATACTGGCCATACAGGACTATTATAATTGAATGATTGTGTTCTTTCAATCACATCATTTTTAAGTAAACCCAATACTGTCTCAGTTATTTCTTTAATTCCTCCTTTAATACGGTATTGATTAGTAAAGGTAGGTTTGGTTTTGGATAAGATTATTGGATCAACTTTAACTTGAGCTAAGCAGCAGTCATATTTTCCTAGTCTTTTTATATTCAGAAAATCAGGAAAAATTTTCCTTATTTCTTTAATTCCTAAGATGTTACATGGAGCTTGGAATGATACCATGTCTACATTATATATTTTATCATAAACTTTTAGTTTAACATTTATAACAGGTACTAACTTAACACTATTCACACCTTGTATTTCTATTTGCTTAGTTCCTCTAAAATTATCACTAAATTCTGTACATATTGAGATCTCACTACCAGTATCTAAGAGCCATTTGCATAGTTTTTCACCTTTATTTGTTATTATAGGTAAAGCAATGAATGGTCTAATATCCTGTTTCACATTGATCCTTTATCATTAGTATCTCCTTATGTATTCTTGAGGTTTTCTTGTCGTCCCTGGGCGTCCCCATGGACGAAACCTTTCCCCTAAAAATGATTCGTATCAATAGAGATATTCTGAAAGTTCTTTCCTCCATTCCTATCTCCTATTTCTGGTTGAAGGGAGATGGGGCCCTTCGTCTGATTCGCCTATTTCCCAGATTTGTTTCAATAGGTCTACCTATGATTCTCTGGAATGGATTAAATTGCTTCACATTTTTGTTTTGGAATCTTGGTCTATAGTTACCAAAGGGTTTAATTTGTCTCAATATCTTAGGTTTCCATTTACTTTCTGCTTTCCTTTGTACTTGAAAAGAAAGTACTCTATCTTTGTCTAGATCCCAGTAGTTTTTAAAGAAATCAGTTGCTTCTGCAATTGTTCCTAGCATCTGTAATGGAGCTGCTAGGCTCATTCTTGGATGTTTTGGAGCTCCTCTCAGTATAAGTTCTTTAAACTGAGGCAATAATGGAGCTGCTTGTGGGGTTGGTATTGCATTATATATGAAATAAAGGATTCCCAATTTTCTTAGAATTGCTATTACTTGTGTATAATCTGTCCATCCCCCAGATGCTTCAAACTGTGATATGTCTAGGGTTGGAAATGCTAATCTCCATGCTGCTGAAATCCAGTCTAGTAAAGGGTGTACATCCACCTTACATGTATCTAATACATGTTCTAGAGCATCCATAACTGTAGGGTTCTCTACAATATTCTTTAATTTATGCATTTCTTGCTCTGTCATCATTATTGTATCAGCACCTTTTTCCCATAATCTGGACATAAATTCTGCATCAGTTTTACCATTCTGTGCATAGTCCTGTCTTAGCGCACTAATTTCTTGTGGGGTATAAGCCCTTGTTTCATCATACTATACTCCTTCTTATACTGTCCTAGGCCTAGGATTCTCTGGAGTACTAAAATTTGGTGCTAACTTTAGTGTATTTGTTATTCTCTTAAGTATAGGTACCTTTTTTGTGCTAGTAGTTACTGGGAATGACATACTTGAACTTGGTGAGCTGGCTGTCATTCTATTAGCTTTTATCACATTTAAGGCTAGCCTTTTTCCAATAAGTCTGTCTCTATCTAAATCTTGGATTGTTTTGACTAAGAGAGCCGGCACTTCACCCTTGTTTGCTCTTTCTAGAATGGGTCGAACAGTTTCTGGTTTAGTCAGCTCGGATTTCACACTTGTACCTTTCATTCCTATCTTATTTTTAACTGTATAAGCTGTATTCATCAATCTTTCCTCTATTTCATCCTCACATTCTCTTCCTGTTACAGGGGTTATTCTAGTCTTTGCAAATTTCTTAATTAATTTATTCATATCTTATTTATATAGTAACTTAGCCAAATAATACAAGAATTTAACTTCTTTCTTTCTCAAGTACCAAGCAAGGTTACTTGGATTAGAGTGTATTAGAGTTTCAAATTTTTTGTCTGCCCGTCTTTCAATTCTTTTAGATAGGAATTTTAGCATTTCAATTTGGGTTGCATCCGGCTGGGTATTTTCAGACCAGCTTTTCCCTGACAACCTTCCACTCTTCCTACAGGCCAATGCCCGCAGTTGGCATCAAGGTATCTAGTAATCAGCCACAATGTCTTTATCGACTTCAGGAGTTTCCCTGCACACTTCAGCTCTTCCTACAGGATAATGCCCACAGTTGGCTTTAAGGTGTTGGTAATCCTCCAAGTGTTATAGTCTTATTTACCCTTTTGGATACATTAAATTAAATTAATTTTTTAACGACACATGCCCTTAATTTATAGCCAATTTAGCCAAATTAGAATTTCAAGAGACAAGCATACAATTTCAAAAGACCAGTAATTCTGACTAAAATATTGGTCTTTAAAGGAGAATTTCCACTGCTCCACTACACCAACTGTCCTGAGTGGGGCAGTTACTTGACAGTAACTGTCCTGAATGTGTCTCAAGCCACTGGCCTGAGTGTAACATCTACAGTGTGTCACTGCCTCTCGGGAGAGCTTAGGACAGGCGCAACGGACAGAAGAGATTCTCACACACGACTGTTTGATTGCAATGTGCGTTTACTA
>NW_008343558.1:17043-32163 GCF_000622305.1 Nannospalax galili | reverse complement strand
TCAACTCACATAGGTTATGCGTGGTTGCTAGGTTACAGCTTAGCTTCTACTTCACACAGTGTCACAACAATGTTCAATTTGGTTTCAGAGTTTGCAGAGTTAATATTCATCTTTAATTTCTAATTTCTAAATTCCTAATAAATTCTTAGGTTACAACTTAGTTTCTTATCTACTTATCTACTTCACACAGTGTCACATCAAGTTTCTAGTTTCATTTCAAAGTCACTCTTTATTTCTACTTTCCTAATACATTCAGTACAGTTACACTTAGAAATATTGTTTTGATATAGCTCATCCTATGCTAGAGGTTGTCTCTGGTATTTCTAGTTAAAAGATTTGCATTGGTACATGTTTATTGTCAACCTTCTCTTTAAAAGTAGAAAGCATGTTTTTTTTTCACAGCTCTTGGCAGCTTCTCAATTAATGTGGATGAATAATTCGTGCCCCAGATTTATGTAACTAGATATTTATGGCAGACTACACATAATTACTCAAATGTGGAATAAATTAATGAACGAATATGCCTTTCACTATTAGTGTAAGTGTGGCAGCTATTTATAGTTATTTGTTTGTTTATTTATTTATTTGCATGTGTGCATGCCATGGAGGAAGTGTGGAGGTCAGAGGGGAACTCTCAGGAGTCAGTTTTTCCCTTCCAACATATGCGTTCTAGGGACTGAACTCAAGCTCCCAGCTTTGCTGGCACATGCCTTTACCTGCTGAGCTCTCTTGCTGGCCCTGAACAGCAGTTATTAAAAAGCCAAATGCTGCTGAGGTTTAATTTTACATTTTGTGATGGGAAATTGATTTAAAAGGCAACTAGAAGAGAGACTGGTGTGTTTTATATGTATATGTTCATATTTTTTATTTGATCTTATAGAATATCAAAATGCAAATCGAAGAGATTTGATGAGATGACCATTGGTTGAGACATGAGTTCTAGACATGAATCTAATTTGACTTTGTTGTTAACAACATCACTCAAACAAATTGACTCTCGACTGCTCTATTTATAAAAGGAAAGATTTAGAATACATGAATTTAAGGTTCATTTTGGCTAGAGTCTATTTTTAAATCAAGGGGATAATATGTAAAAAAAATGTCCATGAATGGTCATATTTTCCCTAGCTTGACAAAGAGATATTTTCTAGAAACCTTAATTCTTTATGTAGTATTATATGGAGAGCCTGTTTCCATTTCTTCAAGTCCAAATTTCTAGGACATATTTATTTTTAAAAGTAAAAGTAAAGCTCTCAAATTCTGCCAGTTTAATGAACTTTCACTAGATTTTACTTTGTAAATGCTTAACATGATATGGTCATGAATTGCTATTGAACCTAATACTTTTAAAACAAATGCTTGAAATAATAGATGTGTTTCAAAATAAATGCTCTTAAATCCTTTCTTTAATAATTTTCTGCATAGTGAGATAGTTCTGTAGCACACACAAATATAATCAGTGTTAAATCATTTAAAATTCATGTATTTAAACCTCACGGGTATCTTATAAATCTAAGTTCTTTACACTCTGGGTCAAAAATGACTTACAGCTAAGTTATTTCTTCCCTCCCCTGCTGGAAATCCCAAAGAGAAAATAGGTTCAGATCATCTCACAAAATAAAACCATTCATTTCCTTTATTAAAACTGCTACAATAGGGCTGGCAAGATGGCTCGGCAGGTAAAGGCACTTACTGCCCAATCTGAAGACCTGAATTCAGTCCCTGAAACCTGCAAGGTAGAAGGAGAGAACTGACTTCCACAACTTGTCCTCTGATCTCCACACATCTCCTGTAGCAAGCACATGCCCATACATACAAATTAATTAATTCATCAATTAATAATTTAAACAATTTACTTAAAAACAATACTGATACAATACAAATGACCTAGCTGTTCACATCTATGAACCATTCTAGTTTGACAGCTGCAGAAGGAAGAATCTATTGGATACCACTCATCTATACCTTAAAGCTCTTTAAATTTACTTGAAAGGAGTTTTAGAAGAGAGACAGAAGGCAGTCATTGGCATACTTACACTTGATTTTTATTACTGTATTCTTCTGATCAAATCAGGTCTCTATCCCACAAATGGAGTTTTAACATCGACACTTGAAATAGCTAGAATTGGCCTGTAGAGATGGCTCAGTGGTTAAGAGCACTGGCTGCTTTTGCAGAGGACCTGCGTTCTGTTCCCAGCACCCACGTGGCAGCAGACAATCATTTGTAACTCCAGTTTCAGGGGATTGACCACCTTCTTCTGCCTTCCACGGGCACTGAATGACATGGGTGCACTTACCTACATGCAGGCAAAATATTCATACTCATAAAATAAAAATAAATAAAAAAATAAAATAGCTAGAATTGAAAATAGCTTTAATTTTTGGATTAAAATAAAGTGCATGGTCATTGTAAAAATAATTCAAACTGTACAGAAAAGGCAAAAAATTAAATGAAAATCCAACCACCAAGAAGTAGCATACTGTAGACCTTCTGGTGACACCTTACAGAGTCACTCTCTTTCCCAATGCACTCTCACTTAGAGTCAACACTATGTAAAAAGAATTGCACTTGATGTTAATGTCTTTTATTTTTTGAGACAGAGTCTATTGTAGCCCAGGCTGGCTTTGAGTTAGTTACCCTCTGGCCTTAGTCTTCTAAACTCTTGGGTTGTATGTATGTATTACCATACCCTGCTAAAATATCTTTCATCAGTTTCACCCTGCCCCCTTTTTCTCAGTGCTGAAGACTGAACCCAAGGCTTCACACACCCCAGGCAAATGTGATTACAGTCTGCCACATCCACAGCCCTTAGTGTCCTGTCTTATTAAGCATCCTCTGATGGACTGATTCCCATGTCTGTGGATACCGATCACATCATAATCTTGAGTGGCTGTGTAATGTGACATAATATGGGTAGACGATAATTCACTTAACTCTTTCTTTGTTGAACATGCACATTATTTTAAATTGTTAATATTACAATAGTTCTGTGAGGAACTCTGAAGTATATAAAATATATCTGTATCCTTATCTGATCATTCTTTTTTTAAGTATTTATTTAATAACCACATACTTAGGAGAAGCATTTCATTACAGCTTCAATGACATATTCAATAAAAATTTCCAGAGCTAAGATGCATCTCTTTCAAAATTGGCTGTAAATTTTTAGGTTTACAGTTGAATTATTACAGTTACACAATATTTTATTCAGTATAAGCCCTATAAGACATAACATTAAATGAGGTTTTAACATTTAAAAAAGATCTCCGTTTCATTATTAAAATACACGGTTTCATACAGAAAATTTCATTTTTAATGTGATTGACATCAAGATGTTTGCACGTGCGTTTCTAATCTCTATATATCTGATTATTACTAGTCACAGTCAGTTACTTTCTGAGCTCCTTGGCATCTTAGCATGGATATAAAGTCATCAGGTAGATTTCAATGGTAATGTTTTTCACATCCACCAATTATTAAGGAACAAATTTTTATGCTTTGAAGAATTTTTTAATAATTTTTAAAAAATTTATTTATTTTTACACCCACTTCCCAGATAGCATCCTCCCATAGCCTCCCTCCCCCTGCGAGAGCCCTTATAGTCTGATATCCCTGCTACTGTCACTGTGTTGTCAGGACCCCCAGCCATTCCCCACTACTTGCCCTTCTGGTGAATCAAGTCAGCCTACCTAGAGGTCTTTGTTTTAGGAGGGTCAGCTGTTCCTCATCTAGCGGCAATCAGTTGTCAATATTCCGTTGGGTAAGATTGGAGTCTGCTATTATGGTAATGTTTATCACCTCTACTAATTAGCATGATGTAAATTTCCATGCTTCCTCCTCAAATATAATACATTTTGAAACATTTGTTGATTTGTGTGTGTGTATATCACACAGAACATCCCTAACCATCTTATTCAACTATACACTCCCTTCCCAGATAGCACCCTCCCATAGCCTGCCTCACCCCACTAGTGTCCTTATACCCTGATATGCCTGCTACTGTCTGCTGTGTTGTCAGCACCCCAGCCATTCCCCACTATTTGCCCTTCAGGTGAATGTACTCAGCATATGCAGAGGTCTTTGTTTTAGGAGGGTCAGCTGTTGTTAATTTAGCAGCAATCAGTTGTCACTATTCTTTAGATAAGATTGGGGTCTGCTGTTCATTTCCCAGTTCTCTGCTGGGTTACTATCTGGGAATCCCTTTGGCCACCATGGCCAACAACTCAAAAGAAGGTATCTCCTATCTGAGATTGTGGCTTGTTATGTAGCCTATACCTATGCATATAGACTCTTAAGAAATTATATTATCCCCTTTAATCTTTGGTTATACTTTCCTTTTGGGTGTTTAAGGCCATACAGTTGACCCAGATAAACCAATATATTTTTACTCTTAAAGTCATTTCAGAATCTGTTCCTCAGGGGTCACATGGGCTTGGGAGGAGCCCCTGGCTCCTTTCTTTTACCAGTTTCACCTACATGAAGATAAGTCAAAGGTCCTGCTCGACGATGGTTGTCTTTACTTGGAAGCATGGAGGAAATGATTCCTCTGTTTGACACTCCTCTTTGTAGACTGGACACTAGTTCAAGTCCATCTGGTGGGGTCTCCTTGGCCTCCTAATCAAGAGGACAAGGGACCCACCACAATTACAGGAAATTTTGAATAATGAACACAGTCCCTTGTAACTAGTCAACCTAGGAGGGCAAGGAGAAAAACTGTCCTTTATGCCCCTCTGACCAAATTATTATAGGCCTCAAAGTACGACTGTTGAAAATCCAAGAAGATTAGTTCCACCAGTTTGGTACCTTTAATTACTGGGTGTCATGTAGATAAATCTTGGGTAAAAACCAATTTTTCTCAGATAAACCTTACCTAGACATAAATTTCTTGATCTGCTATGTATGATTTGTCTGTAGGTTGTAGGAGTAATATGGTTCCCTCTGGCTTTTAAAACTAGATAGGCATTGTTTATCTCTCGCATTGTCTCACCCCTCCATCATGGTTTTCCTACTTAAGGTGCCCCCATTTCCCCCTTTCTCCCTTAATAACACCCTTCTCCTATGGTCCTACCTCTCTTGAGCTCCTTCTTTCCCTTTATCCCCTAGGTTCCTTGTATGCCTTTTCCTCCCCCCTCCCTTAAACTAACCCAGTTTTTATCCATATCTCCCTTATTAACACCTGTTTCCTACTGTTCTTCTCTTTCAGGTTCTTACTTTACTTTTACCTCCCTGTTTCCTTTCCATTATTCTGGTTCCTGTAGTTATGTCTGGATACACAATCACTTATTAGGGTTTGGTTCTAGGATCCACATATGAGGGAGAACATATATGGATTTTTTCATGAGTCTGTTTTACTTCACTTAGTATAACAGTTTCTAGTTCCATCCATTTTTACCTGAAAGTTTCATGATTTCATCTTCCTTTACTGCTGAGTAAAACCCCACTGTATAAAAGAACCACATTTTCATTATCCATTCGTCAATTGAGGGACACTTAGGTTGCTTCCATCTCTTAGCTATTGTGAAAAGAGCAGCAATGAACATGGATGTAGAAGTGTCTCTGCAATAGATGAGCTCTTTGGGTATATGTAAAGGAGTGGTATAACTGGTTCAAATGGTAGGTTCATTTGTAGTTTTGTTCTCCACACTGCTTTCCATGGGGGTTGAACAAGTTTTCAGCCCCACCAGCAGTGGATGAGTGTTCCCCTTTCCCCACAACATTTGGTATCATGTGTTCTCTTGATCTTAACCAGTATGACTGGGGTAAGATGAAATCTTAAAGTGGTTTTAATTTGCATTTCCCTAATTAATAGTGATGTTGAATATTTTTGAAGATGTTTCATAGCCATCTTTACTTTTTCTTTTGAGAACTCTCTGCTCAGCTCTGTAGCCCATCTTTTACTTGGGTTAATTCTTTTCTTGATTCTGTTTTTTGAGTTCCTTATATATTCTGGATATTAAATCTCTGTCAGATGTGTCGTTGGTGAAGATTTTTTCCCATTCTGTGGGTTTTCTATTCACTTCCCCGGGTGCCTCCTTTAATGTACAGAGAAGCTTTTTAATGAGGTCCCATTTGTTAATTCTTGCCCTTGTTTTCTGAGCAATTGATGTCTGGTTTAAAAAATCTTTTCCTACACCTATATCTTGTAGGTTTGTCCAAATGTTTTCCTCTAACATTTTCAGGGTTTCAGGCTTTACATTGAGGTCTTTGATCCATTTGGAATTGACTTTTGTGCAGGGCAAAAGAAAGGGGTTTAGTTTCACTCTTCTACAGGTGGAGATCCAGTTTTGTCAGCACCATTTGCTGAACATGCTGTCTTTCCTTCAGTGAATATTCTTGGCCCCTTTGTCAAGTATCAGGTGGCTGAAATTGCATTTGCTCATATTTGAGTCTTCAATTTTGTTCCATTAATCTATGGTTCCACTTTTTGTGCAGTACCATGTTGTTTTTATGACTGTAGCTCTGTAATACAGCTTAAAATCTGGTATATCAGTCACCGCCCCCCCGCCCCGGAATTGCTCTTAGTGCTCAGGGTTGCTTTGGCTATCTGAGGTTTTTTTGCTTCCATATGAATCTGAGGATGATTTTTTTCCAATTCTGTGAAAAATGTCATGGGGATTTGATTGGCATTGCTTTGAATCTATAAATGGCTTTTGGTCAGATGGTCATTTTCACAATATGAACTCTTCGAAAAAATCCGTGAGCATGGATGGAAGGTCCTTCTATCTTCTGATGTTTTCCTCAATCTCTTTCTTTAAAGATTTAAAATTTTCATTGTAGAGCTCTTTAATATCTTTTGTCAGGTTTATTCCTGGATATTTTTTTCGCAGCTATTGTGAAGGGGAGTGTTTCCATGTGCTCTTTCTCTGATTGCTTGTTACTGGTATAGAGAAAGGCTACAGACTTTTGTAGTTTCGTTTTGTAACCTTCCACTTTACTGAACATGTTAATAATTTCTAGTTTTCTGTTGGAATTTTTGGCGTCACATAGATATAAATCGTATCATCTGCAAAAGGGATAATCTGATCTCTTCTTTTCCAATTATTATTACTCCTTTAATTTCCTGCTCTTGTCTTAATGCTCTTGTAAGATTTTCGAGCACTATGCTACAGAGAAGTGGAGATAGTGGACAGCCTTGTCTGGTTCCTGATTTCAATGGAAATGCTTCCAGTTTTTCTCCATTTAGAATGATGTTGGCTGTGGGTTTGTTATATATGGCTTTAATTGTGTTGAGGTATGTGCCCTCCAGTCCAATTCTCTCTATGACTTTGAACATTAATGTGTTTTGAATTTTGTCAAAGGCCTTCTCTGCATCTATTGAGATGACCATGCGATTCTTGTCTTTAAGCCCATTTATATGATTTATGAAGTTTATTGACTTACGTATATTGAGCCATCCCTGAATCTCTGGGATAAAGCTCACTTGATCATGGTCGACGATCTTTTTGATTTGTGTCTGTATGCAGATTGCAAGTATCTTGTTGAGAATTTTTGCATCTATGTTCTTTAAGGATATGGGTCTGTAGTTTTCCTCTTTGGTTGTATCTTTACCTGACTTTGGTATTAGAGGGATGCTGGCTTCATAGAAGGAATTTGTAAGTTCTCCCTCCATTTCTATCTTTTTGAATAAATTAAGTAGTATTGGATGTAGATCTCCTTTAAATGTCTGATAGAATTCTGCTGTAAATCCATCTGGTCCTGGGCTTTTTTTAGTTGGGAGGTTTTGTATTACTGTTTCAATTTCTTTTTGTGTTTTGGGTCTGCTTAAGCTGTTCATCTCTTCTTGTTTTAGTTTTGGTAGTTCCCATGCCTTTAGATATACATCCATTTCCTTTAGTTTTTTCAAATTAATAGCATATAGGTTTTTAAAGTATTCCCTTTTAATGTTCTGTATCTTTCTGATGTCTGTTGTGATGTTTTCCCTTTCATCTCTGATTTTGATTTGGAGGTGCTCTTTCTTTCTTTTGGTTAACTGGGCTAGCAGTCTTTCAATCTTGTTTTTCTTCAAAGATCCAGCTCTTGGATTTGTTGATTCTTGTATTATTTTCATTGTTTCCATTTTATTATTTTCTGGCCTCATTTTTGTTATTTCTTCTTCTCTGTTCAGTTTCGGTTTCGTTTGTTGTTGCTTTTCAAGTGTCTTGAGTTGCGATCTTAAGTCATTTATTTGTGTTCTTTCTGATTTTTTATTTGGCACTTAGAGCTATAAACTTCCCTCTAAGGACAGATTTCAGAGTGTCCCAGAGGTTTTTTTGTGTTGTATTGTCCTTTTCATTTAGTTCTGGGAATATATTTATTTCTTTCTTAATTCATCTTTTGACCCATTCATCATTTATGAGTGTGTTGTTTAATCTCCCTGTGCTCATATTGTGATTAGGGCTGGTTCCAGTGTTGATTGTAAGTTTTATTGCATTGTGGTCTGATAGAATGCATGTAATTATTTCAGTCTTTTTGTATTTATTGAGGTTTGTTTTGTGCCCCAGTATATGGTTGATTTTGAAGAAGGTTCCATCGGGTGCTGAGTAGAAAGTATGTCCTTTGGTGCTTGGGTGGAATACTCAGTAGATGTCTGTTAAGTCCAGTTGATATATGGTATTGTTTAATTCAGATGTCTTTCTGTTAACTCTCTGCCCTGTCGACCTATCTAGTGGAGACAGTGGAGTATTGATGTCCCCTACTATTAATGAGTTGGGATTAATCTGGGTCTTAAATTCCTGTAGTATTGTTTTTATGAAGTTGCACCAGAGTTTGGTGAATATATGTTTATGATTGTAATATCTTCTTGATTCATTGTTCCTTTGATCAGAATGAAGTGGCCCTTTTTGTCTCTTCTGATTGGTTTTAGTTTAAAGTCTATTTTGTCAGATATTAGAATTACTATGCCTTCTTTTTTTTTAGTACCATTTGCATGGTATATTTTTTCCCATCCTTTTACTTTAAGATAGTGTCTGTCCTTGAAAGTGAGATGAGTTCCTTGCAAACAACAAAAAGATGGGTTTTGTTTCTTATTCCATTCACCTAGTCTGTGTCTTTTTACTGGGTAATTCAGTCCATTAATATTTAAAGTTATTACTGAAAGATGAGTATTGAATCCTGTCATTTTTATTTCTGTTTATATTTATGATATAGCTGTAATTTTCCACTGTTATACCTTCATTGAAATACTTTCCACAAACCCTTGGGTATAGTCATTCCTTTCTTCAGCTGTTTGTATTGCTTCCAGAACTCTCTGAAGGGCTGGTTTTGTGGACATGAATTCCTTCAGCCTATTTATGTCATGGAAGATTTTTCTTTCCACTTCAACTATAATAGACATTTTGGCTGGGTATAGTAATCTGGGTTGGCATCTGTGGTCATTTATAACTGGAAATACTTTGGTCCAGGCTCTTCTGGCTTTCATAGCTTGCACTGAAATGTCAGCTGTTATCCTAATGGGTTTTCCTTTATATATGACTGGTTGTTTCTCTTTTGCAGCTTTCAGTATTGTCTCTTTGTTTTTTAAGTTCAGTGGGTTTTTTTTTAATATCTTTTTTAGACAGTGTCTCCCTGTAGTGCCAGCTGGCCTGAACCTTGCTTTGTGTACCAGGATGGCCGTGAACTCCCAGAGATCCACCTGTCTCTGCATCATGAGTGCTGGGATTAAAGTTCATGTGTCACAATGTTTATTGTTTTTACTATGTTGTACCATGGAGAGTTTCTTTTCTGCTCCTGTCTGTTTGGTGTTCTATTTCCTTCTTTTATTTGTATGGGCATGTCTTTCTTTAATTTTGGAATATTTTCTTCCATGATTCTGTTGAAGATTTGGTCCATGCCATTATCTTGATATTCTTCTCCTTCCTGTATGCCTATGATTCATAAGTTTGGTCTTTTTATGGAGTCATACAATTTCTGCATGTTCCATTCTTGTGATTTCTTAAATTTTCTGTAATGTTTTCTTGAGTGGTGTAGTTTGTCTACTGTATCTTCCAGTCTTGATACTCTTTTCCATTTCATTCATCCTATTGGTGAGGCGTTCTCTTGTTATTGGTAATTGGTTAACTGAGTGTTTCACTTCCTTCTTCGTTTCAGCCTGAGTAGTCTTCAATATTTCTAACTCTTTCTGAATTCATTCTGAAGTTTATCCCTATCTTCCTTCAGTTCTTTGATTCCTTTATTTGCATGTTCTTTAAATTCACTGAATTATTTTATCATGTTTATAATTGTTCTTTTGTGTTCCATGTCCTGCCTTATCTATAGGGGGTTTGCACTGTACTCCTCTAAAGGACTATTGATATTTGGTGGGGATATGTTATTTTGGGTTTTCATGTTATTATTTTTTCTCTGAGATTTTGACATGTGAATTTCTTTTGTAGTTTCTGATTCTTGTGTGAGACTCAAGCCTTCACGTTACGTCTGCTTATTTTTGTGAACTTTATGTGTCTTTGTGGTTTTCTTTTGGCATGAAAAGCTGGTTCATCAAATCTCCTGGTTCTCTCTTTTTATTTTATATTGGAGTGGCCAGAGTGCCTTTGTCTTCAGGAGTTCCCACAGAGGCCCAAGTCAGATGAGCATCAGATGCTATCAGGTTTTTTCCTAAGGTCTGGATCCCTTCAGGAAAGATTTTGGCCTCAGGAATTTGGGGGATCGGACTCACCTGGGAGCAGGGCCCAGGAAAGATGCTGGTCTAGGGCAGCTGGTGGTCATGCTGCCCAGAGGTACAGTGGGAGATGGGGTCATGAAGAGGCCCCAGGTACCAATGGGACTGCATTGAGGAAATGGGTTGGTCTGGATGCAAAGGATAAGGAAGAGGAAAGGTCAGCCCTGGCATCCAGGAAAGAGGCTGGTTGGTTGTGCAGCTAAGAGAAGCAGAGGGAGGTGAGGGCAGGACCAGGCCCCAAGGGCTCCCAGGAGAGAGGCTGGCTGGTCCTGCAGGCCCAGGAAAGCAGCGGGAAGTGAGGGCGGGGCCAGGCCCAGAGTGCTCCAGGGGACAGGAGAAGGAACTGGGTTTGTCTGGATACAAAGGATCAGGAAGTAATGTGGTTCCCTGGTGTCTGGGGCACCAAGACAAGGAATAGGGCAGGACCCTGGCTTGGAGGAGAGATGGGCAGGGGAGTTGGAAGGGTGAATGAGGCTGGGGGTGTCAAGGCGTGGAGGGCAGGATTCACTTACCCCTGAGATAGGCCTGTGGGTCTGAGAGAGGCCTGTGGATCATGTAGGGCCAGGGAAGCAGAGGGAGGTGAGGGTGGGGTCAGGCCCAGCGTGCTTCTGGGAGAGAGAACCAAACTGCATTCATTTTTGTGCCAGGGATTGAACTCTGGGCTTCATGCATGCTAGGCAAGTACCCTGCAACTGAGCTGAACCCCCAGCCCTACAGTGCCTACTCTGATGATATTCTGCTGTGTTATTTGGTCACACTGTTTCTTATACTCCTTTTCTCTATGTGTCTTACTTTTCTTCTTGCTAGTGAAATCTTCTATCTATTTTAGTGCATATCTGTGAGTCCTAAAATTTTAGACTTCTATCATGTCTGAAAAAACTTTTTATTTTGATTGATAATGGGGTTTATAATGGGCTGAGTATGTAATTACAGGTTCCAATTGACTTTCACTCAGAACTCTGAGGTGCTGCTCTGCAGTGCTGCTTGTAGCTCTTTCTCAAGGTGCCTGTCACTCTCAGCAGCAGAATCTTTCTTCAGGTTGCAGAGAATTGCTTTTATGATCTTAGAGAATAATTTTTTTCATTCTGTTCTCTTTCTAGAACTAATAATTATGTAACGCTTGTCATTTCTCTTCCATGTTCCTTAATATCTCTCTCTCCCTCTCCCTCTCCCTCTCCCTCTCCCTCTCCCTCTTCCCCTCCCCTCCCCCTTCTCGCTTTCCCTCCTTTCCTCCCTTGTTTGAGACTTGGGACCTCATTATGCTGCCAAGGCTGTTCACAAACTCTGGAGCATAACTGGCTCTCCTTCCTCAACACCCTGAGTCCTGGCATTACAGGTGTGTGCCAGTTTCTTTTCATAAGTAATTTGTTTCTGAGGTGCTGGGATGGAACCCACAGCCTCATACATTGCTAGGTAAGCATGCTGCCCCTGAGCTCAGCTACCACCTCATGCTTTTTATTTCTTCATAGTTTTTGTGTTATGTTCTGGGATAATTCCTCAGCTAATCTCAGATTGTCACCTTGATCTCTGGCTGTATCCTCTCTACTGTGGAGCTTTTTTCCTATTTAAGGAATAAAGATTTTATTTTCTTGTATTTTATTGAAGAGTGTGTCCTGCAGTCTCCACAGCCACCTTTTCTCTTTCAAACCTTCTGTTTTTTCTATGAGATCTGATACCTGGGAGACACACCCCTCATTACTGATGAACTCTGGTGGCTCTTCTGTGATGTTACTAGAAAGACCAAAGTTTAGATTCTCAAACCAGCTCATAGATTTACAAACAGCTGTGCAGTTGGCAGCACTGATTTGATGAGGGGGAGCCCAAGGTGCTGGCTTAGTGGTGTCTGGGGCAGTGACCCCACCATGCTTCTTGCTTCCCACCCTCTTCTTCCCTATTCTGGGTACTCCTTGACAGGTTGTCTTGGAGTGCCTTAGGGAGTCAAAGCAAAGTGGCTGTGTCCTCCCTTGTGGAGGGCAGAGGAGGGAGAGAGAGTCAGGATGGGTCAGAATTCCTTGACTGTGTTAAAGGTTGAGTCAAGAAGGCAAACTCATTTGGCCCATTAAGAACTGGATGCAAAGGGGAACCAAGGTTGGTGAAGAACTGGTCTGACCTGTGCTGAGAATGGTGGGATGGAGGTGAGTCAGCCCTGTGCAGCTCCTGTTGATGCTGGGTAGTGTGAACTGCTGATCTTGCTGAACCATGGGAGTCTATGTGTCAGCCCAGAGATACTTGGTGGGATGGACAAAAACATCCTGCCCATCCCCATTCCTACGAGAAGATTCCCAGAAACCCAGTTCTTAGACTTCCAAGTCTTCCTCATGTTGATAATAAAAGCCTTGACTGTCAGGGACACATGGCCTGTAATCCCAGCACATAGGTAGGCTGAAGCAGAGGGATCACGGGTTGGAGCATAGCCTGGGATACATAGTGTTGGAAGAAAGAAAGGAAAAAAAGGGGGGGGAGTAAAAGAAGAAAAAGAAGAAAGCCTTGAATCTTTGTTTTCCTGTGACTGGAATAATCTCATGCCTATCCAAACCCCACAGAATTTGCAAGTGAAAGAGCCTCCAGCTCTTCCTCAGTGACCAGCCTTGACATTTTTGGAAGTTGGAAAGCCAGTCTCTTGGGATCTAAACATCTTGGCTTCCAGATCTGAAAAACTCCCGCACTCACTAGCTGCTGAATTTCCCGCAGTTCATGAATGTGAAGCCCCGAGTTCTGACCTGAAGTAAACTCAGAGCTGGAACAGGAAGCCTCAGTTCCCTGTGCACTTGGATGTTATGTTCTTCTGCAGTTATTTCTATCATGAGACAGACTGTTCCTTGAACCCTATTAAACACACATAAGTAAGCTTGTATAACAAAGCTGTGTACCTAGCAAAGTTATAAGTAAAGAACAAAATGTTTAATAAGCAGGGAAGGACAGATATGATTCCAAAAGGGGCTGATCCCTGGGAACACGAAGGTACTACAAATATCATGAAGGTACTGTAAACATGATGAGATAATTTGGCTTGAAAAGAATATTTTCTCTTCCTCTTGTTGTACTATAAATAAGGTTTTTTCTTAAAATAAAGTATGCACTGGTTCATACTCCTCTGCATCACCTGCATCCTGATTTCTCCCGCACCTATACCTCGGAGTCCCCAAGCCCATCGGGCTTTAATTGTGGTCACTGAGCCGTGACAGCTGGCACCCGAACAGGGACCCCGACATTGCACCCAGAGGAGGTGTGGAAGATAGAGTTGGAGTTCAAGTAAGTAAAAGTCACCCAGAGGAGGTAGCGGAGTCTTGGCCAAGTAAGTAAGAGTCATCCAAAAGAAGTGGCTGATATTTTGACCGGCTAGCACCAGTTGGTTTATATAAGTAAAAATTATTTTTAAAAATTATTTACGGGGTAATGGCACAAGGTAAGTCTACTCCTTTTGTTTCTTTAATTCATCATATTCTTCGTAGTAATGGCACACAAGTTTCCAGAAAACAGATAGATAATTGTGTGAAAATAGTTGTAGAGTTTAGTTCATGGTTTCCTGATACAAGAACTTTAGATTTAGAAGAATGGGACAGAATCAGAACAAATGTGGAAAAGGCATTTCAGACTGGAGAAACAATACCACTTCATTTTTGGTCTGTTTGGGCACTCATCTGAACAGCTATTATACTAATTAATCAAGGACCAAATAGTTTGTCACCAACTCCAGTGTTTTGTACTTCTAATGAAGCAGTTAATCTTTATGAAGTTCCTGAGGAGTTAAAACATAAAGTTGCTAAAAAGATTTGAGAGGTTATTTCTTTGGAGCCTTCTTTAGATATTTCTGCAAGGAGGGAGTCTTTAGTTCCTCCTTGTCTGGCTCCAGGTCCTCAGAATTCAGATGAAACAGAGGATTCTGATGAGGATTCAGTTATGGCTTGATATATTAGACAGAAATTACAGAGACTGGTTGTGATTAAGCCTAAAGTAAAAATGAAACCTAAAAGAAGGTTGAGAGTAAGAGCGGCTCTTGAAAAATTATTGGTATAAACATCTGAATCTGAAAGCACAACAGCCTCATATTAATTTTAAAATTCAAGATAGATCTTTCAAAGGTGTGGTTGGTACTGGATCAGACATAACTATTATTAAGAAAGATGGCTGGTCATCTAATTGGATTACTCAAATTTTGAAGTGTGATATTAAAGGAGATGGAGTTTGGCCAGTGTCAATAGTTAATGTTAGTGTAGAATATAAAACAATTTCTACTACAGATGGGCAAATGGCTGTTGTTAAACATTAAGTGCTAGAACTTCCAGTAAACATTATAGGTAGGGATGTATAAGAACAATGGGGAGCTTATTTGGTAGTTCGATAATAATGTTAAATATGTAGATAATGTTAAATATAATGTCTCTGTAAATAATGTTAAATATATGATAACAGTTTAAACACAGGATATTTTGGCAAGCAACAGTTTAAATACTGGGCACACAACATGTGTTTGAACAGTTTAAAT
>NW_008343558.1:0-16314 GCF_000622305.1 Nannospalax galili | reverse complement strand
GTCATCGATATATTAAAATGTACATTAAAAAATTAAAAGGAAGGAAGTATACACCAGATTATAAGGAATTTAGAACTTTAGGACATAAGAATCATAAATTATTATTAATCAGAGATTTTGTTTATTATTAATGGTTGTGTTTATTATTATATAAGATTTTTTGGAGTATTAATTTAGGACTTCTATGAGAATTTGTTTAGTTATTAATATAGGAGATTTTGCTTATTATTAATTTTTTTTACTAATTTTTAATCAGACCCAAGGAGAAGTTCTATAGCGTGCAGATTTTTTTTTTTTATAGGAATTATCACTCCCTCCTGAACCAGTGAATGTCTGGATTAAGCCAGGTGAATCCCAAGATTGGGTACCAGGAAAGTTACTGATACCAGGTAAAGGGTTTGGTTTTGTTTCTATAGGAAATGGAGTCTCTTTCTGACATCCCAGGTGATGAATCCATTTGCGGGTAAAGACAGGAATCTCGGCATGTGAAAGTTTTTCCTATAGTCAGACAATTAAAAGACAATCTTTAATATGGCAAAATGGTAGAGGAGTAAAAGGAAAGTTTTATAGGTCTCATAGTCATACTTGGATTGATTGGGGTCCTTTAGTAAGTTAGTTAGAAGAATGTAAGAATTATAGGGAGTTTACCTCAAAGTGTAGTCTAAAAAAATACTGTTCCTATGAAAGATAAGTTTAATATTGCAAATCATATAGCTTGGATGGATAGAGGAATAGCTAAACCTCGACCTCAGATAAGAATAGGATCAATATTATATTCTCCTCAATTACATGTATGGAAATTATTAGCTGCTCTTAAGCCTGTGGATATTTTAAATGGCATTTATGCTGGTACTAAGTCTACTTCTGCATTTTACAATTTTTTAAAGGTTTAAACCTATAATGTTACTGCTTGTGTACATTTCCCTTTAGTGAAATTAATAGGACCCATAATCATACAGGGTATGAAGTTAACTTGTCAAAATTGTCGTCTGTATACTTGTCTTAATAATTCTATATTGTTTAATCAATCCTTTGAATCAGTCATGATTTTAACTCAACAAAATTCCTTATGGATTCCAGTGAAAATGTATTGTCCCTGGGAAAGCAGTCCTGCTCAAGGACTAATTGTGAGATTTTTTAAAAGACTGTTATGACGAAGCAAACATATGATTGGCTTGATTATCGTCACTATTTTGTGACTCATCACTTTAGCTGCTACTGCTACTACTGCTGGTGTGGCACTTCAGAAATCTGTTCAAACGCAAGAATTTATTGAACATTGGCATGATGATTCTCATAAACTTTGGACAAATAAGGCTCAGATTAACTCACAACTACAGGAAGAAATTGTGGCTTTATGAGGGAAGTTACATTGTTTGGGAAATAAGCTATTAGAATTGCAAAAAACTATGCAATATGTATGTGATTGGAATTCTTCTCAAATTTGTATTACCCCATATAAATATAATGATTCCAAATATGAATGGGAAAATATAGAATTTTATATTCAAGGTAAAATGGATGATGTAACTTCTAATGAGATACAATTACAGGAAGAGATATATGAGATATTTTCAGAAGAAATACCTTCTACAAGTTCTATTGATCAAGTAGCTACTACTTCAGCAAATACCCTTTGTGGTCTTGATCCTCGAGGATGGTGGCAAAGTTTGTCACATAGTCTTAGATCTTCAGCTGTTACTTTTATAATACTTTTATGTTTATTGTTTATAGGGTATTGATGTGTTCTTGGAATCGTATCTCACCTTACTAATAAGCAATCTGCTGAAACATTAATTACTGCTTTGCATTATCATAATGAAAAAATGAAAGCTGAAAATAATAGAGAATCACTTCCATTATGAATGATTTAGTGGGGTTTGTGGCAAATCAAGGGTTGTACATAATATGAAATTGTGCTCCCTTGCTTAATAAAGGCTGGTAGTCAAAGACAGGTAAAATCTTCTGGGAGAAAGTCAACCTAAGACAGGGCGTAGCTGATGGAAGCTGCATGCCAATGATGGGTAAGGCTTTGCTCTAGCAGAACACAATCTAAGACAGGCACGGTCCTTCTGTTCTGGATAAAAAGTAATCTGGCGTTATAAAACAAAAAAAAAGGGGAATTATGAAGGCTCAAGTTCTGACCTGAAGTAAACTCAGAGCTGGAACGGGAGGCCTCAGTTCCCTGGGAACTTGGATGTTCTTCTGCAGTTATTCCTATCATGAGACTGACTGTTCATTGAACCCTATTAAACATACATAAGTAAGCTTGTATAAAAAAGCTGTGTAGCTAATAAAGTTATAAGTAAAGATCAAAATGTTTAATAAGCACGGAAGGACAGATATGATTCCAAAAAGGGCTGAGCCCTGGGAGCACAAAGGTACTACAAATATCATGAAGGAACTGTAAACATCATGATGAGATAATTTGGCTTGAGAAGAACATTTTCTCTTCCTCTTGTTGTACTATAAATAAGGATTTTCTTAGAATAAAGTATGCACTGGTTCATACTCCTCTGCATCCTCTGTGTCCTGATTTCTCTCGCACCTATACCTCGGAGTCCCCAAGCCCATCAGGCTTGAATTTTGGTCACTGAACCATGACACACGAACATCTTTCATTCTAACTTGACAAAGGCATGGTGTTCTGAGGCCTGTTTTATAGGTATTCTGTGCTGTAGGTTTGAGAGCCATTACTGTCATCCATCAGAGTTATAAAGCAGTACTGTGCTTGTTTCCTGTTGGTTGATTTTCTTCAGATGCTAATTCTTGTAGCTGTTTAAAAAGAAAAAGAAGGGGAGAAAAAAGACAGAGGCAAGCAGAAGCACATTCCAATCAGAAATTCTCACCTGCTTTGGTACATTAGGGTCTCAGGATAAAAAGCAGAATTAACGCTGCAAGAAAAATGCACACACAGACAATTCGTGTCACCTAAGTTGCTCCCCATTTCTGGGTGTCTCCAGATACTGGATCATGCAGAAAGCAGTTTTGTTTCCAGTTACTATCACTCTGCTTCTTTACCAGCAGACAGCATCTCTGCCGTGGAGGAATGGAATAAATTCCTGTAGGCAAAATGACTCCTGTGAGTAGGAACCAGATCTGAGAGGCCAGAGTGGTAGGCCAGGGTGATGGGGGCCGTTTATCGTGCCTGGGAGGAGAAAGGAAGGCATGTGCTCTCTGAGAATGAGCCACAGGTAATCTTGGCCAGGTTTTGGAGCCAACTCCATTCCCTCCAAGTTGCATCTCTGAGATAGCCATCCTCATGAAATGAGATGACTACACTTCCATACATCAGAGCCAGAAAGCTGCTAAGGCCTCAGCATGAAGGATACCATGGGTCTCACTCACTTTCTTTTCCCATTATGTAACATCTGTTCATCTCCATAGCCATAGCCATGTGCCCACGTCTATTCTATATATATCAGTCAGTTCACATGGAATAATTCTCCAGGCCTAGCCTTACCCTCAAGTCACAGTTCTAGAATATATTTCAGACCTAGAACTTGAACACAGAACATTTAACCCTTATAGCAAAAGTCCTAGTCTTGTCTGCCATTCGGTCTTAATGGATGATGTTCCTTTAAAAAATACATTCATGGAACTGGAGAGATGACTCAGTAGTTAAGAGCACTGCCTTACACTTGCAGAGGACTGGGTGTGATTCTCAGCACCCACACAGTGGCTAACAACTGTCCCTAGCTCCAGTTCCAGGGGGTCTAATGCCCTCAACTGACCCAAGGGCATTACACAACAGAGGTGGACTTACATATATGCAGGCAATACACTCATACACACAAAATAAACATAATAAAATATTTATGAAATATATTCATTTGTCATTTTCTTTTCTATTTATCTACTTATTTTATATGCAAGATTGCATGAGGCCATTTTATGCAGGTATATAACATACTTTGAGCTCCCACACCCTGCTTCCATCCCCTTCCTCCCCTCAGGCCTGTTAGTCCTCTTTGCTCCTGAAAGCTTTGCTCTATGTTCATCTCATCTGCATATAAGTAATTTTATGTATGTATGATTTTATATATTCATACAATGTAGGACCTGCAAAAGAAGGAAAATGTGTGATACTTGTCAGAGACTTAGTTCGCTTGACACGAGGATCTCCAGTTACCTCTGTTTTCCTGATTGAGGAAAAACTCCATTGTATGCATTACACATTTCAATTTCAGTATCCATCCCTCTGTTGATGTACACCTAGGTTGGTTCTGTGGCTTAGCTGTGAGGTGTCTGCTCTTTCCCTCTGAACTCTCTGCAGTTATCTCCTCTCTGCAGCAGGGACAGACACTATCAATGACAGCCAGGGGGCATGCAGATAGAAGAGCGGGCAGAGGTGAGAGAGGCTGATAAACCACATCCTTAAGTTGCCAGGGCCAGCCTTACCCCTACTGTATTTCATTTAGTAATAGCCAATGGCTGTAGTTTAGAAAGGGTCCCCTGAAAAAACAAAAAGACCCAACTCTTCCCAAGAGCATTTGACAAGAACATTGCTAAATGCTATTAAAACACTATTAATATTAAACGTAGGCATTTAATTTAAACACCACTTTTAATGTTTATTTTTCCTGTAAGCTAAGATGTTAGGGACCAGAGGCATGACTGTAACTGACAGCTGTCTGACCTCTTCCTGGGGCCTGGCTGCCTGGAGCAGAGGACTCACAATCAGTCCCACCTCTTTGAGTTCTCCTGATTTGAGTTCTCAGCTGCTGGGTTCAGCACAGCTAAAAAGGCATTGTCCCAGCCACTGCTGCTTCCCACAGCTTCAGGGGACCTTTTTGTCACCACAAGCCCTAGTGAACTCTAGCAGCCTGGGGGAGGGGGCACTTACTTTTCCACTGGCTCAGTAAAAGTCTTGAGATTGGCATACACATGTTTTTTTTTTTGTTTTTTTTTTTCATTTGAATGAGGGACCACTGTGGTTGGTGTAAACACCGTTGTCACACCACCTTCTGGCTATATAGGCACACTGTTGAGCTCAGTTTTGAGTCAACTTGAATATGGTTTCCTGTACTATAGCTGCCTGGTGTTAAAATATTAACCCCCGATCCCCAAAGGTTTCTCTGAAGTGATATTTTTTGTGCCGTTTATCATTAGTAAAACAGTCTCAGCTGATAAAGTGACAACCAGCAGAGAGGCATGAGCAGGTGTCTGAGGTATTTCCAAGAACACCTGGAAGCTAGGAGCAGAGGCCCCAGAGAGAAGGCAGCAGAAAGCTGCAGGCACTATTCGCTGGAAATTTTAGAGACTTAACAAGACCTAAGAGCCAAGGCTCCTGGGAACTTGGCCCAAGAGTTGTAGTAACATACTAATAGAGGATCTGACCACCATAGACCCCTAGCAGGGGCTGCCTGCTGATGCCTCTCACTACTGTTGGAAGCTAAGTATTACAACAGTTGCCCAGTGCTGATGGTACATCTCAGGGCAGTGTGCCTCCACCCTGAGCACCTGGATCCCCAATCTCTGTCTTCTGAGCCTGAATCAGGTTTGAACTATAGCCTCTGACTGCCAGTTCAGGCCCTGGGCCTCAGAAACTCGAGGACAGGCACACCAGCACTGGACAGCGCCTCACCTGCTCAGATTCCCATCTGCAGAGAATGGAAGAACTCCACGGGCTAATCACCAAGACAGGCATCCTCCTGCACCCTTTCCTGCCCTTCCACTTGGTTCCCAACTCCAGAGTGTGTCGCCCTGTTCACATTCCTGCATCCTACATGCCACCAAGTCACAAATTCTCTAAGGCTCAGTCTCCTCACATGTACAGTAAGACTAAACAGAGTGGCTCAACAAGAACCGGATGGCTGAGGTGAAGTTTCAGTGTGTTAATAAATGCTAAGTGCTGAGAACCCTGTCTAGAGGATGTCCACCTTATGATATGAAATGTCTGTCCATCTACTTCTCCTGTCCCAGGACAGTCTTTAAGAGCCTCCTATTTCTTCTCACCCCCATTCCTGCCCAACCTTTGCAGCTCACAGTATATACCTTTTTAAAAAATTTTTACAAAAACTTTATTGAGAATTTCATACATGCATAGAGGTTGTTTTGATCAAATCCATGCCCACTCCCTCCCCTCCCAACATTCCCCCTTCTGAAGAGGTAACCCTAAAATCTTTTAAGAATTAAATACAAGCTCCCAAATTCTTTCGATATTTTTGGCCTTGGAACAGAGTATGTTGCTAACAGGCCCAAGAACATTTTGACTTTTAGCCAAGAAAGTGGCTACATTTCTTTGGGGTCTTTTTACCCTAACTGCCTAGCCAATTCCTACCTCCTATTCTTATCATGCCATCCTCTGAAGGGGTTAACCAAATTGCCAATAGGGAATAGTGACGCTGACCACTCTGGCTTCTCCTATGCTGAACCAGGATGCAGGGGGATTCAATTGGAGTACCCCTTCAGTCGGTCGGTTTAAAGTCTCCCAAGCTGCATAACTCTTTTCTCTAAGGGGAAATGAAAATCTTTGAATCGTGAATAGAAGATGTGAAGGAGATGCAAAGGCAAGGGTAATTAACATTACAAGTTCTAGACAGGGAAGTAGAAAAAAGTCAGAACAGGGCAATTTTCAAATGTTCATATGATAGTCCACTGGAATTTCTTGACAAGGGCTTCCAAAAGCATCCCTCTATTGGATTCTTTCTAATTTTTCTTTTGTCTTCCAAGGCTAGACTAGTTAGATGGGAAGAGTGGCTGGATATTCAGGTGGGGGTTCCCTGACCCTGCTTGGCACTCATTTAATGAATGAGCACAACCATCAACAAGCCCAATTGTGACTATGTTTAGCAATCGGGCTCAGCCGAGGTCATGATAATGGTAGTTATTTCATGCAGACGAGATTGCTGTATATCATCATCTTATTAAAAGGACTTGGAATTTAAAAGGATTTTGTGCTAGGAGCCACGTATGAGGGAGAACATATGTCACTTATTTTTCTGAGTCTGTGTTACTTCACGTATTATATCAGTTTATAGATATTTCCATTTTCCTGCAAATTTCATTATTTCATCTTTCTTTGTTGCCAAATAGTACTCAATTGTGTAAATATACCACATTTTTGTTAACCGCTCGACAGTTGAGGGACACTTAGGTTGATTCCATCTCTTAGCTATTGTGAAAAGAGCAGCAGCAAACATGGTTGTACACATGTCACTACAATAGGATGAATCCTCTGGGTATATGCCAAGGAACGGTATAACCGTGTCATATGGTAGGTTCATTTTTAGTTTTTAAAGCATTCTCCACACTGTTTTCCATAGAGGCTGCACGAGTTTGCAATCCACCAGCAGTGAATGAGTTTTCCCCTTTCTCCAGATCCTCACCAGCATTTGGTATCATTTATTCTCCTGATCCTAGCCAGTCTGAATGGGGTAAGGTGATACTTTAGGGTGGTTTTAATTTGTATTTCCCTAATTACTAATGATGTTGAACACTCTTAGAGATGTTTCTTAGCCATCTTTATTTCTTCCTTTGAGAACTCTCTGTTAAGATCTTTAGCCCATCTTTTAATTGGGTCATTTGGTTTCTTGCTTCTTTGTTTTTTGAGTTCTTTATTTATTCTGGTCGTTAAACCTCTATCAGATGTGTCACTGGTGAAGATATTTTCCATTCTGTGGGTTTTCCCTTCACTTTTATGATTGTTTCTTTTGCTGTACAGAAGCATTTTAGTTTAATAAGGTCCCACTTATTGATTGCTGACCTTAATTCCCAAGCAACTTCTGTCTGATTTAGAAAATCCTTTCCTACACCTATATCCTGTAAGTTACTGCCAATATTTTCTTCTAAGAGTTTCAGAGTTTCCAGTTTCACATCGAGGTCTTTGATCCATTTAGAGTTGACTTTGATGCAAGCTGAAAGGTAAGGATCTAGTTTCATTCTTCTACAGCTGGAGATGCAGTTTTGCCAGCACCATTTGTTGAAGATGCTGTCTTTCCTCCATTGTGTGTTCTTGGCATCTTTGTCAAATATCAGGTGGCTGAAATTGCATGCACTTAGGTTTGGGTCATCAGTTATGTTCCATTGATCTATGTGTCTGTTTCTGTGTCAGTACCATCCTGTTTTTATGACTATGGCTCTGTAGTATACTTTGAGATCTGGTATAGTAATCCCCCCAGCGTTGCTCTTTGTGCTGAGGGTTGCTTTGGCTCTCCGGGGTATTTTGTGCCTCCATATGAATTTAAGGATGCATTTTTCTAATTCTGTGAAGTATGTCACAGGGATTTTGATTGGGATTGCATTGAATCTATTTATTGATTTTGGTAGGATGGTCATTTTAACACTATTAATTCTCCCAATCCATGAACATGAGAGGTCTTTCCATCTCTTGGTGCCTTCCTCAATCTCTTTCTTTAACAATTTAAAATTTTCATTGTAGAGAGATTTGGTGTCTTTCATCAGATTTATTCCAAGATGTTTTAATTTTTTTGCAGCAGTTGTGAATGGGAGCATTTCCCTGTATTCTTTCTCCAATTGCTTGTTACTGATATATAGAAAGGTTACTGATTTTTATAGTTGATTTTATAACCTGCCACCATACTGAAAGTGTTGATCAATTCTAGGAGTTTTCTGGTTGAACTCTTGTGATCTCTTAGGTATAGTACCACATCATCTGCCAAAAGTGATAGCTTGACCTTTTCTTTTCCAATTACTCCTTTCACTTCCTTTTCCTGTCTTATTGCTCGAGCGAGAGTTTCAAACACTATGTGGAAAAGGAATGGAGATAGAGGACATCCTTGTCTGGTTCCTGATTTCAATGGGAATGCTTCCAGTTTTTCTCAATTTAGAATGATATTGGCTGTGGGTTTGTTGTATATGGCTTTAATTGTGTTGAGGTATGTGCCCTCCAGTCCAATTCTCTCTAGGACTTTGAACATAAATGCATGCTGAATTTGGTCAAAGGCCTTTGCTGTATCTATTGAGATGACATGTGGTTCTTGTCTTTGAGCCCATTTATATGATTTATGACGTTTTTTGACCTGTGTATATTGAACCATCCCTGCATCACTGGGATGAAGCTTACTTGATCATGGTGAATGATCTTTCTGAGATGTGTCTGTATGTTATTGGTAAGTATTTTTTGTTGAGAATTTTTGCATCTGTGTTCATTAAGGATATGGATCTATAGGTCTTTTTTTGGTTGTGTCTTTATCCTGTTTGATTATTAGAGTGATGCTGGCTTCAAAGAAGGAATTTGGGAGTTCTCACTCTGTTTCTTTCGTTTTGAATAATTTAAGTAGTATTGGTTGGAGGTCTTCTTTAAATGTCTGGTAGAATTCTTCTGTAAACCATCTGGACCCGGGCTTTTTTCAGTTGGGAGGCTTTGCATTACTGTTTCAATTTCCTTATATGTTATGGGTCTGTTTATACTGTTGATCTCTTCTTGGTTTAACTTTGGTGCTTCCCATGAGTTTAGATATCCATCCATTTCTTTTAGATTTTCAGATTTAGTAGTGTATAGGCTTTTAAAATATCCCATTATAATTGTATGGATCCTTTGGGTTCCTGCTTTGATGTTTCCCCTTTCCTCTCTGATTTCATTCAGTTGGATTTGCTCTTTCTTTCTTTTCGTTAACTGAGCCAAGGGTCTGTCTATCTTGTTTAGCTTTTCTAAGAACCAGCTCTTAGATTCATTGATTCTTCGTATTGTTTTCTTTGTTTCTATTTCATTAATTTCTCCTCTGATTTTTGTTCTTTCTTCTCTTGTGCTGGGGTTGTGTTTCATTGTTCTTGCCTTTTCAGTGCCTTGAGTTGCAGTGTTAGGTCATTTATTTGGGCTCTTTTCAATTTTTTAATGTAGGCACTTAGAGCTATAAACTTCCCTCTTAGGCCTGCTTTTAATGTGTCCCAGAGGTTGTGTTGTGTTGTAGTGTCCTTTTTGTTGAATTCCAGGAATTCTTTTATTTCTTTCTTAATTTCTCCTTTGACCAACTCATTGTTTAGGAGTGTGTTGTTCGATCACCACAAGTTCGTGTAGTGACTAGAGTTTTGTCCAGTGTTGACTTTGAGCCTTATTGCTTTGTGATCCGTTAGAATGCATGGAACTATTTCAATATTTTTCCATTTATTGAGTTTTTTGTGGTCCAGTATGTGGTCCATTTTTGAAAAATTTCCATGAGGTCCTGAGTAGAAAGTGTACTCTTTGGTGTTTGGTTGGAATAATCAAAACAAGTCTGTTAGGTCCAGTTGATGTATGGTATCATTTAATTCAGTCATCTCTCTGTTTATTCCTTGTGCACTTGACCTGTGTAATGGAGACAGTGGGGTGTTGAGGTCCGCTACTATTACTGAGTTGGGGTTAATTTGTGTCTTAACGTCCTGTAGTGTTGTTTTTATGAATTTGGGTGCACCAGAATTTGGTGCATATATGTAAAGGATTGCAATATCTTCTTGGTTAACTGTTCCTTTGATCAGAATCAAGTGACCCTTCTTATCTCTTCTGATTAGTTTTACTTAGAAGTCTATTTTTTAAGATATTATAATTGCATCCCCTGCGTGTTTCTTAGTGCCATTTGCTTGGAATATTATTTTCCATCCTTTTACTTTAAGGTAGTGCCTGTTCTTGAAGGTGTGATGGGTTTCTTGCAGACAGCAAAGAGAAGGATTTTGATTCTTAATCCATTCGCTTAGCCTGTGACTTTTGACTGGGGAGTTCAATCCACTGATATTATTGAATGGTTATTATTGAAATTTGTGTATTGTTTGCCATCATTTTGATTGCTGTTTGTGTTCTCTGTGTAAATTTCTGTTTCCTAGATTATATCTTTGTTTATTTTCTTTTGTTGTCCCAAGTTATAGTTGTTGTCTTTCTGCTCTCTGTATTGCTTCAAGTATTCTTTGAAGAGCTGCTTTTGTGGACATATATTCTTTCAGGCTGTTCATGTCATGGAAGATTTTTCTTTCCCTCTCAGGTGTAATAGACATTTTTGCTGGGTATAGTATTCTGGGCTGGCATCTATTGTCATGCAGAACTGGAAATACGTTGGTCCAGGATCTTCTGGCTTTCATAGTTTGCATTGATAAGTCAGCTGTAATTATGTAGGGCTTTCCTTTGTATGGGACTTGTTGCCTTTCTTTTCTTTTTTGCTGCTTTCAGTATTCTCTCTTTGTTCTGTACATTTAGTGTTTTTACTATGATATGCCGTGAGGAGTTTCTCTTCTGATCCTGTCTATTTGGTGTTCTGTGTGCTTCCTGTATTTGTATGGCGATGTCCTTCCTTAATTTCTGGAAATTCTCTTCTACAATATTGTTTAAGATCTGGTCAACACCGCTAATCTGAAATTCTTCTCCTTCCTCTATTCCTATGATCTATAGACTTGGTCTATTCATGGTGTCCCACATCTCTTGCATATTCCATTCCTGTTTTCTTAAAAAAAAATTTCATACTTTTTGCTTAAGTGGTCCAATTCTTCAACTTTATCCTCCAGTGTTGATATTCTGTTTTCCATTTCATTCATTCTAGAGGTGACACTTTCCCCTGTTGTTTCAGGTTGACTTATTGTAGAAGAGAGCACTTCTTTCTTCATTTCTGCCTGAGTTTTCTTCAATGTTTATCTCTCTTTTGTGAATTCATTCAGAAGTTCATCCCTGTCTACTTTTAGCTCTTTGATTTGTTGGTTCATGTGTTCTTTAAATTCATTGAATTCCTTGATCATGTTTATGATTGTTCTTTTAAATTCAGTGTCATGGGTCATCTCTAGGGGGTTCTCCTTGTAGAACTCTTCTGAAGGATTGGTGGGTTTTGCTGAGGACATATTGTTTTGGCTTTCCATCTTATTATTCTTTTGTTGTGGTTTTCGCATGTGAATTTCTTTTGTTGTTTATGATTCTGATATGAGAATTAAGTTGAAGTATGCTTCTGTTTGTATTATGAGTGTGTCTACATCCTTTCTTTATTGGTTATGTAAAGCTGGTTGGTACAGGGTTCAGGTTCTTTCAGGTTTATTTTGGAGGGAACTGATGGCTTCAGATCAGCTATTCAGAGGAATGCACAGAAGCTCAATTCAGGTTCCAGTCAGGTAAACTCAGGCTTCTTTCACCACGTGGAGGCAGAATCAAGGCTCTCCCAGGCAGCCCTATCCGTTTTCTACTCTATGGCAGAGGGAGGCGAGCGACAGACAGAATTCGGCACTCTCTGGTGGTCTGCTCAGATCTCAGCCTTAGCCCTACCAAAGCCAGACGTGTCCTGGGGCCTTGGGAGGGGCCTCACAAATCCCAGGTAGGGGGATGGTATGGCACAATTAGGGGAAGCCCATCACCAAATGGAGGCAGGATTAAGGGGCTGTCAAGATGTCCCCTGGGTTTTCAGGCCCTCTGGTAGTTGGAGGCCAGAGGGAGGCCAGAACCCGGCACTCCCTGGTAGCCTTTCACAGTATATTCTAACATATTGTAGACAAACCCGTGTCACCCTAGGGCTCCACTGCGTTTAAGAGGAAGTCAAGAGGCAAAGGGAGAGTCACCTGAACTGGAACACAATTCCTTCTCTGGTTTACCTGCACTGGGGAAACCCTGTCCCTGTGGGTTGTGGACTGACACTGGTCTGAAGGCATGTGCCACTCCTCTGTCATGTGCATGAGCCAGCAGGCAGCCTCTCCAAACCCTTGGATCAGGGCCTCCTTTCCTTTAGGTTTTCTCCCTAGACGCTCTGGTGCCACCTAGCCACCATCTAAGAGAAATGCGCACTGGGAATCCTAGGCGCTGAGACCAGCCAGAGGTAATTGAACTGTCTTCAGGCAAGGAAGGGGTTGCCAGCTTCCCAAATCTTCCTCAAAGCTCATCCCTGCCAGGTTACATGTCTTCTGAGTGCACTGTGATAGTATCTTTGCCCTGGA
Organism: Nannospalax galili; assembly: GCF_000622305.1. Lineage (NCBI taxonomy): Eukaryota > Metazoa > Chordata > Mammalia > Rodentia > Spalacidae > Nannospalax > Nannospalax galili. Next base: position 3,477 of record NW_008343558.1, on the reverse strand, counting down.
ACTGGGATGTTGGACAGGAAATACTGAGCTTAGAGAACTCACAGATTTGGAGTAATTCACTGGTCTGAGGAGTGAATGGAGTTTTATGACCTGAGTAGCCTTGGGAACTGGGGTAATAGATAGGGAATGATGGGGTTGAAGGACTCACTGGATTTATGAAACTCACAGGTCTGAGCTAATCACTAATCTTACGTTTTTCTTCTTTCCATTCATTCACACACTTAATAAATGAGTACATTCAAGAGTATCAATTTTTCTTTATGTTCTAAAGTGTTTAGGTCCTAAGGGGAGGGCGTTACCTGAGAATTAATGTGTTATCATTGTGGGCCTACACTTTGATGGTGATTGTTTTCAAAGACTGTGTTGTAATTTTAGAGGAGGCTACTAGGGATGTAGCACTACTCTCGTACAGGAAAAGAACAGTGCATTCCTACTACAAGATAATTACTTTTAAATGTTATTTTTCCCTCTGAAAAATATGGTGATTTTTCTTAATTATTTAATTTTCTCTGAAAATGATGGAAATTTATACAATGTGGTCATATTAACATTCTTTTAACTCTCATTCCCCATCCTTGACTCCTGTTGACCTCCTTCTTCCAAAAAAGTTCCCCTTCCTATTTTAATGTTTGGGTTTTGTTCCCAATGAGTAAAATTTCATGAATATGGATATGTGGTTATTTAATGGAGCAGTGGTAATACCATTAAAGAAATAAAATCCTTCCCTCAACAACCATTAGCTGCCAAAAACTCTTGAGAGATGAGTAGGGCATCATGACTACGTGTATAATCTGTGATGAAATGCTGAAGACGTCCATCTTTTGCTTTTATTTTCTGCATTTTATTTACTACCCAGTCATGCATACAACGTGTTTTGCTCAGATCCAGCACCCATTCCTTCCTCTCTATTCCCTATCTTATTCTCCAGCTACTTTCCCCTTCAGTTTAATGTTATCTCTCTTTTCCTTTTTTCTTTTCTTTTCTTTTTTTCAGACACCCTCTGCCCACTTAGTGGTGTTAGCATATGCATGGGTGTAGGACAATATATTGGCGCATGGGTGGCATCTCAGGGACCACATCCCTGAAATAACTGACGATCTCTCCTCCAGCCACCATCAACTGCCAGGAACTCCTCATATAGGAATGGAACTTCATTAGTCCATCCCCCATCCCACTGGAACTTTGACGGGTCTGATCTTCTGCAAATCTTGTGCATGAGGAGAAGTTGTGAGTTCATGTGTATAACTGAATTACCTGTCACAGACTCTTATTCTCTGCACTCTGATCAGTTACGGGCCCTTTTCTTAATTGCCATCTATGACATAAAGTACTTTCTCTGATGAGAGTTCAGAGATTATTTAATCTAGGAGTAAAAAGATGATAATTTAGGGGACAGCATATTACTATGTCCATTTAGCAGAATAATATGAATTTCTTACCTAGGGACTATTACCAACCCAGCTACAGACTTTGGGCCCAGTTAATGGTACCAGGAACAGGTGATACCTTATGGAGCAGGCATTAAAACATTTTATTATTAATTATTATAAAAGATATAACTATACATCCTTAATTTCTATATTGCCTTTTTGTGTTCTACATGGTTCCCCCACCCTTTGGTTTTACTTTTCTAAGTTGCAAAAACTTATATTGAATTTTTGTGCATTTCATTCTATACATCTTGATTGTATTTAGTGCATTTCACCTGTCTGCACACAATCGACCTCTATTGCCAGATTTTTGCATTCTGTTAAATATGTTGAGGCCTATTGACAAAGCTTCACTTGTAAGAGTTGAGAGACGCGTTAATATTCGCTCTGTCGTCTGTCACGCTACTTTCTGTGAGTCTTAGGTGTAGGGATTGCATGGCAGATGTGTCACAAAGGACTAGGCATCACACACACACACACGCACACGCACACACACACACACACATTCTCTGCATTCAGTCAGTTGTGGAACTCTATGATAGTATCCATATATTGAAGAAAGACATTTCTCTGACGAGAGATGAGAAATACACTTGTCTGTAAATATAAGGATACATATTTAGCATACAGTAGGAAATTATGTTTGCCAAGGGATGTGGCAGGGTTGTGTTTTTTGTGGGGCCTCTGACCTCTTTGGTTATGTGTGCTTGGCTATATTTAGAGTACCATAAAAAGTACTCTCTTGGCTTCACTCTATTGTTTTCTTTGCTGTAAAGAGACTTTTGATTGAATGAACTCCCATTTGTTGATAGTTGACCTTAAATTCTATGAGATGGTTGTTCTATTTAGAAAGTCGTTTCCTACATAGATTTCACATTGAACACTTTGATCCAGTTGCAGTTGACTTCTGTGCAATGTGATACACATGGATCAAATTTTATTCTTCTATACATGGACATCAAGTTTGGACATCAAGATTTGTTGAAAAAAATTGTGTCTCCTCTAGTGTGTGCTCTTGGAATACTGTTAAATATTAGGTGGCTGAAAAATCTGTGCACTCTTGTTTGGGCCTTCTATTTTGTTCCATTGATCTACATGTTAATTTTTTGTCTATACCCTGCTATTTTTTATTACTATAGCTCATTAATATAGTTTAAATTTAGTATGATAATTGTCCCAGCATTGTTCTTTTAAGTCAGGATTGCTTTGGCCATCTGTGCTTTTTTGGGATTCTGTATGAATTTTAGGACATTTTTCTATTTCTGTAGAAAAATGAAGGGTGATTTTGATCAAAATTGCAGAGAATCTATAAACTACTTTTGGACGGGTGGTCATTTTCACAATATTAATTCTATCAATCCATTAAATTGGTAGGTCCTTCCATTTTCTTGTGTCTTCCTCATTCTGTTTCTTCAAAGATTTAAAGTTTTCCCTGAAGAGGGCTTTAAAAACTTTAGGCTTATTACTAGCTCTTTTAGGCTTCTGAGAATGGGAGTATTTCTATAAACTCTTTCCCTGATTGCCTCTTTTTGGTATAGAGCAGACTACTGATTTTTGTAAGTTCATTTTGCATCCTCCCACATTGCTGAAGGTATTCACCTTCAGAGACGTTTGCTTGTGGGTTTTTAGGGCTCTCAGTATAATGTATCATATGTAAATATATTAACCCATAGTTAGCACATTTGTCTAGGTATGTGACACTTTTGGCGTTTTTCTTTAAGATCTGTGACCTTGCCTGCCATGTGTATTTGACTAGGTTTCAGTACAAAACATGAGTTCTCTCCCATGAAGTGGGCTCTGTGTCCAATTTGGTATCTACTAATTACCCCCAAGTAAAATTGCCGAGGATATGGAGAAAGAAGGATCCTCATCCATTGCTAATGGGACTAAAAACTGATATAACTAAACCACTATGGAAAGCAGTAGGGAGAATGGTTAAAAAACTAAAAGTGAATTTACCTTATGATCTGGTTATACCACTCCTTGCCTTATACCAAAAGGACTCATCCTACTGCAGAGATAAGTGTACATTCATGTTTGTTGCTGC
>NW_008343557.1:0-490 GCF_000622305.1 Nannospalax galili | reverse complement strand
ACTATGGGTCTGCAATTTTGTTTACGATCACTAGATGCCAGGTGCCTTTCGACACGGCAGTAGCCAGTGCTAGTCCCAAGAGTTACCATGGATACGCCCAAGGGAGCCCCTCCCTCTCCTCCTCCTGGCCCAACTCTACCTACAGGATTTACCAAAAGGCCTCCTAAGCCTTTGTCTCAGATCCGCTATTACAGGCGGTCACAGGAATTTGTTAAAATCATAAATCAAACTTATAGCCTCTTAAATGCAACTAGCCCTGAATTGGCCAGATCTTGTTGGCTCTGCTATACTGTTACCCCTCCCTATTTAGAGGGGATTGCTACTATGGGTTCCTACAATGTTTCCCATAATGTCTCCCAATGTGCATGGGGTACGATACCTAAAATTACTTTGGAGCAGATTTCAGGATCGGGACTATGCCTTGGTGAGATTCCACTGTAATACTCTTCCCTCTGTAACCAGACCAAGAATCTCTCTGAGTCAAAAGGGG
>NW_008343556.1:0-464 GCF_000622305.1 Nannospalax galili | reverse complement strand
TGTGACCTACTCCTACTGTCTAGATCCCACCTCCTAAATTTTCAGAACTCACTAAAATGTACCACCAAGTGAGCACCAAGTGTTCAAAGTATTGAATATGTGTGAAACATTACATATTTAAATCATAGCATTCTGCCCCTGGTTTCCAAAGGCTCATGATGCAAAATACGTGCAGTTCAAAAGTCCCCAATGTCTCAGCAGTTCCAACATTGTTCAAAAGTCCAAATTCACCAGGTGTGGTGGTGCACGCCTTTAACCCAGCACTTGGGAAGCAGAGGCAGGCGGATCTCTGTGAGTTCAAGGCCAGCCTGGTCTACATAGTGAGTTCCAGGACACCTGGGATGACAGGGAGACCTTGTCTCAAGAAGACTGAAAAAAAAAATCCAAATTCAGGGCTTGGAGAGAGGGCTCAATGGTTAAGAACACTTGCTCTTCTTGTAGAGGACCTGGGTTTGAGTCCTAGC
>NW_008343555.1:8931-9134 GCF_000622305.1 Nannospalax galili | reverse complement strand
TCAATTGTAAATGGATAGATACTGTATGATACACATTGATGCTGGTTAGGTGGAGAGATGATAGATAATGATGTTGGTTAGGTAGAGAGATGATAGATCAATAGATGTAAATGAGCCGGGCATGGTGGCGCACAGCTGTAGTCCCAGGACTTGGGAGGCAGAGACAGGCAGATCTCTGTGAGTTCAAGGCCAGCCTGGTCTAC
>NW_008343555.1:7146-8846 GCF_000622305.1 Nannospalax galili | reverse complement strand
TACACAGATATATAGATATATTAGAGATATATAGATATGAGAGAGAGAGAGAGAGAGAGAGAGAGAGAGAGAGGATAGACAGATAGATTTAGATGGATTAGAGAGAGAGAGATGGATTAGATAGAGAGAGAGGTAGAATAAGTATATAGGTAGGAGGTAGGTTTTTGATGGATTCTAGACACAAAGATACTAAGTAGACACTTGACAGATGAGAGACAAATATTTGGTATGAGCCGGGCATGGTGGCGCACGGATGTAGTCCCAGGACTTGGGAGGCAGAGAAAGGCGCATCTCTATGAGTTCAAGGCCAGCCGGGTCTACATAGTGAGTTCTTGAATAGTTGGGGCTTACAGGGAGACACTTCTTCGAAAAGACCCAAAAGAAAAATCTACCATAGATGATAGACAGATAGATTTAGATGGATTAGATTTAGATTGATTAGAGAGAGAGAGAGAGAGAGATGATAGACAGATAGGTTTAGATGGATTAGAGAGAGAGAGATGGATTAGATAGAGAGGTAGAATAGGTATATAGGTAGTAGGCAGGTAGTGCATGGATTCTAGACACAAAGATCCTAAGTAGACACTTGACAGATGAGAGAGAAATATTTGGTACATTAAAGGGTAGGTAGGTGACACAGAGAATAAAGGTTTCATGACAGAATATCATGGACAGACCGAGTTAGGAGCAGATCTTCATCCATGGCCACACAGGTACTAGGCCTCTCTTCCTGCAATCTGGCATCTTCCTGTGTCCTTCCACGACTGTGTCTTGCATGACTGTCCCTGGTGCAGCCATCCCACTGGTCCCCACCCTTTCCACCTCTTATAGTGACTTCTGCCTTGTCATTAGATGACGGACCCATCAAGGATCACATTGTGTCCTTCTTGGTCATCTCCATCGAGTTCCTAATCTCGAACTACGCCACACTAGTGGTAAATCAGGTCTTAATCCACGAATACGGTGTAGAGTCAATCCTCACCACCACCCAAATGTCCCTGCCCAGCCCAGGGGTCCCTCTGATGCCCTCTGTCCTAGTCCTTTCATTACCATAGCTGGTACCCTTTTATGAAGTCACAGTACGCTGACCTCACTGTAATCAGGCCCCAAGAAGGTCGTCCAGGCCCTCAGGTTCGTCCACTCCTGGTGGATTCTTGCTCCCAGCAAACCTGGTCGTCAGACCTGCTTTAGGGGAGTGGGCAGAGGTTTGTTTCAGAGACACTCACCTGGGAACCACGTCATGTCCAGTCCTCTTTGTCCTGGGAGGGGGAGCATAGAAGGTGATGCTCCTACCTTATCTGAAGTGTCCAAGGCTCAGATATTGCATATCATTTCTTCTGCTCGTTTTCCATCAGGGTTTTCTAGTCAGTACGCCTGCAGGGTGCAACGTTCTGTTCCTGGGGTTAAAGACTTTGGTTACCAGCAGACTCCTAACCGACATTAAACCCCAGCTTGAGGTGTGCTGTGGCTCTGTGGCACTGTACTTCCGTAGCATATCACAGGGCTGAATTTCATCACCAGACACCAAAAATTGAGACAGAGTAAAAGATGATTAGGTACATTAATAGACACATAGACAAATGGATGGATGGATGGATGATAGGTCATAGAGATGATAAATAGATAGATCGATGTAACATGCCTACATGATAAATAAATGGATGACAGATGATATAGATGATAGATAGATAGAAGATAGA
>NW_008343555.1:5526-6625 GCF_000622305.1 Nannospalax galili | reverse complement strand
ACATTGATGCTGGTTAGGTAGAGAGATGATAGATAATGATGCTGGTTAGGTAGAGAGATGATAGATCAATAGATGTAGATGAGCCAGGCATGGTGGCGCACAGCTGTAGTCCCAGGACTTGGGAGGCAGAGAAAGGCAGATCTCTCTGCGTTCAAGGCCCGCCGGGTCTACATAGTGAGTTCCCGTATAGCTGGGGCTTACAGGGAGACACTGCTTCAAAAAGACCCAAAAGAGAAATCTACCATAGATGATAGACAGATAGATTTAGATGGATTAGATTTAGATTGATTAGAGATAGAGAGAGAGAGAGAGAGAGAGAGATGATAGAGAGATAGATTTAGATGGATTAGAGAGAGAGAGACAGAGATGGATTAGATAGAGAGGTAGAATAGGTATATAGGTAGGAGGTAGGTAGTTGATGGATTCTAGACACTGAGATAATAAGTAGACAGATGAGAGATGAGAGACAAATATTAGGTACATTAAAGGGTAGGTAGGTGACACAGAGAATAAAGGTTTCATGACAGAATATCATGGACAGACCGAGTTAGGAGCAGATCTTCATCCATGGCCACACAGGTGCTAGGCCTCTCTTCCTGCAATCTGGCATCTTACTGTGTCCTTGCACGACTGTGTCTTGCATGACGGTCCCTGGTGCAGCCATCCCTCTGGTCCCCACCCTTTCTACCTCTTACCGTGACTTCTGCCTTGTCATTAGATGAGGGACCCATCAAGGACCACATTGTGTCCTTCTCGGTCATCTTCATCGAGTTCCTAATCTCGAACTACGTCACACTAGTGGTAAATCAGGTCTTAATCCACAAATACGGGGTAGAGTCAATTCTCTCCACCACCCAAATGTCCCTGCCCAGCCCAGGGGTCCCTCTGATGCCCTCTGTCCTAGTCCTTTCATTACCATAGCTGGTACCCTTTTATGAAGTCACAGAACTCTGACCTCACTGTAATCAGGCCCCAAGAAGGTCGTCCAGGCCCTCAGGTTCGTCCACTCCTGGTGGATTCTTGCTCCCAGCAGACCTGGTCGTCAGACCTGCTTTAGGGGAGTGGGCAGAGGTTTGTTTCAGAGACACTCACCTGGGAA
>NW_008343555.1:2476-3838 GCF_000622305.1 Nannospalax galili | reverse complement strand
GATAGATAGATAGATAGATAGATAGATAGATAGATAGATAGATAGATAGATAGATAGATAGATAGATAGATAGATAGATAGATAGATAGATAGATAGATAGATAGATAGATAGATAGATAGATAGATAGATAGATAGATAGATAGATAGATAGATAGATAGATAGATAGATAGATAGATAGATAGATAGATAGATAGATAGATAGATAGATAGATAGATAGATAGATAGATAGATAGATAGATAGATAGATAGATAGATAGATAGATAGATAGATAGATAGATAGATAGAAGATAGAGAGATCAATTGTAGATGGATAGGTACTGGATGATACAGATTGATGCTAGTTAGGTAGAGAGATGATAGATAATGATGCTGGTTAGGTGGAGAGATGATAGATCAATACATGTAGATGAGCCGGGCGTGGTGGCGCACAGCTGTAGTCCCAGGACGTGGGAGGCAGAGACAGGCAGTTCGCTATGAGTTCAAGGCCAGCCGGGTCTACATAGTGAATTCCCGGATAGCTGGGGCTTACACGAGACACTGCATCAAAAAGACCCAAAAGAAAAATCTACCATAGTTGATAAACAGATAGATTTAGATGGATTAGAGAGTGAGAGAGAGTGAGAGAGATGGATTAGATAGAGAGAGAGGTAGAATAGGTATATAGGTAGGATGTAGGTAGTTGATGGATTCTAGACACAAAGATACTAAGTAGACAGATGACAGATGAGAGACAAATATTTGGTACTTTAAAGGGTAGGTAGGTGACACAGAGAATAAAGGTTTCATGACAGAATATCATGGACAGATCGAGTTAGGAGCAGATCTTCATCCATGGCCACACATGTGCTAGGCCTCTCTTCCTGCAATCTGGCATCTTCCTGTGTCCTTGCACGACTGTGTCTTGCATGACTGTCCCTGGTGCAGCCATTCCCTCTGGTCCCCACCCTTTCCACCTCTTACAGTGACTTCTGCCTTGTCATTAGATGAGGGACCCATCAAGGACCACATTGTGTCCTCCTCGATCATCTCCATCGAGGTCCTAATCTCGAACTACATCACACTAGTGGTAAATCAGGTCTTAATCCAAGAATACGGGGTAGAGTCAATCCACACTACCACCCAAATGTACCTGCCCAACCCAGGGGTCCCTCTGATGCCCTCTGTCCTAGTCCTTTCATTACCATAGCTGGTACCCTTTTATGAAGTCACAGAACTCTGACCTCACTGTAATCAGGCCCCAAGAAGGTCGTCCAGGCCCTCAGGTTCGTCCATTCCTGGTGGATTTTTGCTACCAGCAGACCTGGTCGTCAGAGCTGGTTTAGGGGGGTGGGCAGAGGTTTGTTTCAGAGACACTCAC
>NW_008343555.1:0-1513 GCF_000622305.1 Nannospalax galili | reverse complement strand
TCCTTGCATGACTGTGTTTTGCATGACTGTCCCTGGTGCAGCCATCCCTCTGGTTCCCACCCTTTCCACCTCTTACAGTGACTTCTGCCTTGTCATTAGATGAGGGACCCATCAAGGACAACATTGTGTCCTCCTCGGTCATCACCATTGAGGTCCTAATCTCGAACTACATCAAACTAGTGGTAAATCAGGTCTTAATCCAAGAATACGGGGTAGAGTCTATCCACCACCACCCAAATGTCCCTGCCCAACCCAGAGGTCCCTCTGATGCCCTCTGTCCTAGTCCTTTCATTACCATAGCTGGTACCCTTTTATGAAGTCACACAACTCTGACCTCACTGTGATCAGGCCCTCAAAAGGTCGTCCAGGCCCTCCGTTTCGTACAGTCCTTCAGGATGGGGAAGGCATGGAGGCAGGACTGTAAGGCAGCTTATCACATCACATGCACAGTCAGGAAGCAGTGAGGAATCCTGGTGCTCAGCTGGATCCTCTTTTTGCTCAGTCCAGGACCCCAGCTGGGGGAGGATGACACTCATGGTTTATTTTTGACTTAAAATATTTTTCATGTATAAGCAGCATATTGGTGAGTCTTATGAAATGCTCAAATGACACATAAATATGCAGCTTTAATCTGAAAGCTGTTAGGTTTTATCCCAAACTCCCTACCAATCTATGAGGAGGGAGGTGAGTCATTACAATCACATTTCTACATGGACACATATGCATGTAAATATGTTGCCATTTTTGTGATGTGTTTTTCAAAACATAGTTTCCTATTCAAATAATAGTTTTTGGAAATTGTTGAAACTTATTTACAACATAGTAAATAAAATAGTTGAAATAAGTTATGTGTCATTTTTTCATTTACATCTCTTAAACATATTTTCAATTCAGATTGTTCCAATAAAATGTGCACATTATATACATACATGTTGTTAGTTAACAGTCAACATTGTGTTAGCTATAGCCTAGCTATAACCCTTGACTAGGGTTTGCTTCAAAACATGGTATTTTGTATATTTGCTCCTGGCATGTTCAGTTTTGTGTCCAGGGGCTGTGAATGGCTTTGATTTTATCATATAGAAAGTCTTTAAAAAATGATTATGTGAGGTGTGATAACACTCACCTTTAATACCAGCACTTGTGAGGCAGAGGCAAGCAGATCTCAGTGGGTTCAAGGCCAGCCTGGTTTACATGGTGAGTTTCAGGCCAACTAGTACTACGGGGTGATCCTGTCTCAAAAAGACCAAACAAAAAGGAAAAAAAAGAATGTGTTGACTCTCTTTACATCAATTTTTCAGGAAGAAAATACTATAAGATAGGAATACTTATTTGGCAATAGCTGTTTAAATAAGCCTGTTAGGTTCCTAACATATGGTAAAATTCCCAGCAGTCAACAGATCAGGAAACCTCACATGAGTACCAGAGGTATTAACGTAGAGCCCAGAAGACCTTTCCATGGAGTTTCTTAACCATCCTTCAAGGACCCAAGTCAGTGGATCACTTATTCCTG
>NW_008343554.1:2193-2654 GCF_000622305.1 Nannospalax galili | reverse complement strand
TGAGTGTATTGCCTGCATGTATGAAAGTGCACCATGTGTGTGCAATGCCCACAGAAGCCATAATAGGGTGTCAGATTCCCTGGAACTGAATTATAGATGATTGTTAGCCACCATGTGGGTGATGGGAATCGAACCCAGGTCCTCTCAAAGAACAGTAAGTGTTCTTAACCACTGAGCCATCTCTTCAGCCCCTCCATCATCATTTTTATTTTGGTTAAATCTGGCAACACAGACTGAGATAAAAGCCCTTACCTACTCTGCAAAGGTCTCAATGGGAATTCCTTGTAGTCTTTTTCTGTTTTTAAATGTGTGTGTGTGTGTATGTGTGTGTGTGTAAACTTGTTTAGTCAGCATTGAGTAAGTAGATAAATGGTGGAAATGCCTACAGTGGAATACTGTGTAGGAATGTACTGTTTACATAGACACAGACACACACACACACACACACACACACACACACA
>NW_008343554.1:0-256 GCF_000622305.1 Nannospalax galili | reverse complement strand
ATTTGCACATGCGTGTGTGTGTGTGTGTGTGTGTGTGTGTGTGTGTGTGTATAAGTGTACTTGCCCATGTGGGCACATATGGAGGCCAGAAACTGACCTTGAGAAGTAGCCTATCACTCTCCACATTATTTTTTGACAGAATCTTTCATTGAACCTGGATGCAACACACCATTTTGGCTATACTGGCTGACCAACATGTCTCCAGAATTGTTGCTCGCTCTGTTCCCGACCACCCCGCCAGCAGGCTCGGACGAGA
>NW_008343553.1:403856-420329 GCF_000622305.1 Nannospalax galili | reverse complement strand
AGTTACCTCCATCCTGGTTAGAAAAGGTCTATGATGTTGGACTCACTTGTATTCTTCACATATCATATATATCATCATTCTCTGTGGAAACCCACAAACTAGCACTTTACTGTCCAGAAATTTGGTGCCTCAACTCTGATGTGTATTTATTTTTTCCAATACAAACTTGAAAATGTAACAGTGGTGAAGTGGAAATTTTCCATTTAATGACATGAGTAACTGTACTTTAGTTTATGACACTTTTATGTATTTCTGACCACATACAGCACTCTCTTCCAATGGGGTTTTTCTCTTTGTTTCCTTTTATAAAAAGAGATTAGAAAAAACTTGCCATTGCTCAAGTTGCTGAATCATGATGACATTTCTCATTGTCACTCTCAGAGAAATTGTCAATGAAAGTTTGATGAAATAATAATAATTAACCACAAATTTTAGGTCAGATAAGATGAGACTTGAGAATGATTATTAATCACCATACAGGGAGACTGCAAGATATAAGACAAACTAAAATCAATAGTAAGACAAACACAATGTATCCATTCATAAATATTTCAGTAATACGTGAAAAGTTTGAGTAAAGCAAAAAACAGAAAAAAAACAGAACTTTATACTTAAATCATGAAATGAGCAGGAGCCTAATGTAAGTTGAAACAAATTCTTTTAATCACTTTTTTTGGCAATTTCTTGAGCATTCCTGTTGAGGCTTTGTAACACTTCACTTAGAAAACAGGAAATTCATGAAGACTTTCTACTGTTAAACTTATTTTATTATAAATTCAATTCCATCTTATTTCATACATTAAATTACATTTCTACAGTCAGTTAATGAATTCCTGATTTCAATAATCCTTGCTCACCCAAGGGAAAATAACCTAAACAATGTCCTATCTTTCTTGGTAATATGCTGAAATAACAATAATCAGAAATCCCATGACTGTCAAGGTCCCTAAACATCTGTTAAGAAAATGACTAACAATTGTTTTGTCTTATGTAAGCTTGCTTAGGTTGCTTATTTTAGGGTCAATGTGACCTCACTGTCTTTGCAACCATTAATACCAGAGGGCTGAATCAGCTTGTGATTTCTGCCTTTAAACTGTCCTTTTTCCCCTTACATATTTACTGCTGTCTCTTGTCTGGATCTAGAGACCGTCAGTCAGCTGCATCTAATAAATTTGGCTAATTTGACCTAAATTGAGTCTGTGGTCTCTCTGGTGGTTCTGAATGCCATGACGTAAGTAAGGCCACATGCTACTATATTTCTGAATCTGACTTATGATCCTTAATATGATAATCATCAGTCTCATCTATTTTCCTGAAAATGACATTAATTCATTTCTTCCATGAAGATGAAACTGTGTTGTGTCTCTATATCACTTTTTAAAAATCTCCTCTGAGGACAAATGCCTAGTTTGTCTTCATAGCACGGCTATTGCAAGTAGTGCAGCAGCAAACATGGATGTGCAAGGTTATCCAAGGAATATTAATTTTGAGTCCACCAGACAAATGGGAGATTGGTAGTTTTTATATCTGACTTCACTGATTTCCATAGTTGCTGCACCAGTTTACATTCATTCCATCAGTTTATAATTGTTTCTCTTTCTCAAATCCTCAGAAAATTTCTTAGTATTTGTCATCTACACAATATCCACTCTTACTGAGAATAGATGAAATCTTGAAGGAGTTCCAATTTACATTTTCTGGGTGCATAATGACATTAAACAATTTTCAAATATTTGTTGACAATTCACAACTTTTCAAATGAGAACTGCTTGTTCAGTTCAATAGACCATGTATTGATTGAATGATTTGTTTAATGTTGAAAGTTTTCCATATGATAGATATTAATCCTATGCCAGATATACAGTTGGTAAAGATTTTCCTAAGGATTATGTGTTGTCTTCACTCTAGGAATTGTTTCCTTTATGGCAAAGATGATGAAATTTCATATAAATCCATTACTCATTTTGTTATTTCCTGTACTATTGAAAGTCTGTGAACAATTACTTCCTTGTGTTCTTACTATCTACTGTTTTGGCTATATTTTCATGTAGCAGTTTTATAGCTTCAGCTTTTATAATTAGGGTCATAGATGCACTTTGAGTTACTTTTTTAACAGGATGAATGATTGAAGCTCATTTGCTGAACAGGCTTTAATTTCTACCATGTGTGTTTTAGGGATGCTGTGTGGCTGCTTGGGCTTGTTGTTGAGATCTCTATTTTACACTGTAGGTCTACATGTCCACTTTTTGTTGGTATCATACTGATTTTGCTTCTATGACACTGTAGTGTAATCTGAGTTCAGATATTCGAATACCTCAAGAATTGTTCTTTCTATTTAGGCTTGCTTTAGATATTTAGGGTCTTCTGTGTTTTCATGTAAATCTTAAGAAAGGCCATTTTTTGTAAAGTTTGAAATTGATGTTCGATGAGATCCTTTTGAATATACATGTCACTTTTGTTAATATGCTCAATTTAACAAAATTTAGGAAATTTGCCAATTAATGAACATGAAAACTATATTAGTCGGGGTTCTCCAAAGAAACAGAAGTGGTAGAATGAATATATATGTACAGAGATTATCAGCTTAGCTCACAGGATAGAGTCCGAGTGGTCCAACAATGGCTGCACCGCACTGGGGAGGCTGAGAATCCGTAGTCACTCAGTCCACAAGGCTGGATGTCTCAGTAGTCCCAATCTGGCCCTGAAGGTCTGAAAAATTCCAAAAGATCAGCTAGTCTTCAGTCTACAGCAGCAAGGTGAACTCACCAGTAAGAGAGAAGGAAAGCAGCAAGAAGCCAGGCAAGCATTCTCCTCTGCCTTGGCCTTTTATAAGGGCTCCCATCAGAAGGTAACACCCACATTTAGGGTGTGTCTTCCAGCTTCAGATGATCCAATCAAGAAGATCTCTTTCATTTCAGTTAATCCCAGATCCAGTCAAGTTGACACCCAGGATTAACCATCACAAGTCCACCCCTTGTCAACTTGACACCGAATAGCATCTCTCTATGTCATCCTTAATTTTCAAATGAAAACAATGTTGAGGTCATAATTTCACCTAACATGATAAAACTATCCCATCATACAATAACCAGTGAATTATATATCTTAGAGTAGGTGATAAGGTCTTCAAGAAATGTTTAGTCTTTTAGTGTCTCGTAACCAAATATAATCATATAGGTTCACAATACTTAACCACTTAAAACTTAATTACACATTCAAAAAAGAATAACACAAATATCTGCTTAGCATATGTGTATACATATACAAACCTATTCTTAACCAAATAAGACAAAAATACTCATGTCAGTTACAATCCATGTTTCTGCAACTGGTCATGTGGCCTAAGTTGGTATTTGTAACTACCTTCCTCTATTACCTATTCTGTATTTCCTCCACCATCAGCAAGCACCTCTGCAGGTATTGGCTCTTTCCCTAGAGGACTGACCCATACTTTCATCCCTGAAGGGTCTGGGCCATTTCTTGTCCTGTCTGGATTGGGTTGTTGCAGTTTCACAATGACCTTAATCACAGGACATGGTAACACCAAAAGTCATCCTAAGGAATCTCCTGCCTTCCAGATATAATCTTCATTACCTCCATTGTGGAGAACCAGTCCAATTTCCCCCTGGTAGTCTGGGCCAATCACCCCTCCTAATACTATTATTCCTTTCTTTGCCTGCTGACTTAAGGGCCTCAGAAGCCCAAAGTGTCCAGGGGGAAGTCTTACCTTTCAGTTCAACAAAGTGTTTGCTGTCTCTTCTGGCAGAAGCACTCCCTCCTCTTGAACCAAAACAGCCAAGTGAGTAGAATGCAAAGTTGAGGGTACAGGAAGCAAAAATTTTCCTAGTGAGTCACCAGGGGTGATAGTGAGTGGAATCATTCCCACTTCCACCCCTTGATTCCTGGACCTGTGAATCCTGGCTATAGGAGAAATTGTACCATATATTGGATGCTGATTCAAAGCATAAACTGCCTTCTGGAAGACCCTGCCCCAGCCCTCCAGGCTATTGCCACCTAATTGGCACTGTAACTGTGTCTTTAAGAAAACGTTCCATCATTCTATCAAGCCAGCTGCCTCAGGATGGTCGGGAACATGGTAAGACCAATGGATTCCATGACCATGGGCCCACTGTCACACTTCTTTGGCTGTGAAGTGAGTTCCCTGGTCAGAAGTGATGCTGTGTGGAATAACATGATGGTGGATAAGGCATTCTGTAAGTCCCTGTATAGTAGTTTTGGCAAAAGCATTACATGCAGGAAAGGCAAATCCATAACCAGAATAAGTATCTATTCTTGTAAAGACAAAATGTTGTCCCCTCCAAGATGGAAGTGGTCCAATATAGTCAACCTACCACCAGGTTGCAGGCTAGTCACCACGGGGAACAGTGCCATATCGGGGGCTCAGTGTTGGTCTCTGCTATTGGCAGATCTGGCACTCAGCAGCAGCTGTAGCCAGGTTAGTGGGAGTCCATGCTGTCGAACCCATGCATAACCTCCATCTCTGCCACCATGGCCACTTTGTTCATGGGCCCATTGAGCAATTGCAGGGATAGCTGAAGAAAGAGGCTGACAATCCACAGAGCAGGTCATCCGATCTACTTGATTATTAAACTCATCTTATGCTGAAGTCACTTTCTGATGAGCATTTACATGGGACACAAGTATTTTCACATCTTTGCCCATTTGGAGAAATTTATCCACATACTTCTTCCCAAATGTTTTCCTCACCAATTTTCCAATCATGCTCCTTCCAAGTCCCTGACCATACAGCCAAATCATTAGCTAAAGCCCATGAATCAGTATATAATCGCACTTCTGGCCATTTCTGCTTCCAAGCAAAATGCACGACCATGTGCACTCCCAAAGTTCTGCCCACTGTGAAGACTTTCTTTCCCCAGTGTCCTTTGGGGTTGTTCCAGAAACTGGCTGCAAAGCTGCAGCTGTTCACTTCTGAGTAGTGCCTGCATAGCATGCAGAACCAGGTGTAAACCAAGCCCGAGTCTTCTCTTCCTCAGTCAACCAATCATAGTGCACACCCCATGACGCCATAGGTGCATACTTGAGAACAGGAGGCATCATAACAGGAATAGGAGCCATAGGCATTTGGTCATCTTCTTCATGTAACTTGCTTGTGCCCTCCGGGCTTGCTTGAGCTCGATCACATATATACCACTTCTATTTGATAATGGATTGTTGCTGTGAATAGCCTACTTTATGGCTTGAGGGGTCAGATAACACCCAGTTCATGATGGGCACCTTCAGTCACATGATGATTGTTGGCCCATTATCAAACGTTCAGTTTCCACTAAGGCCCAATAGCAGGCTAAGAGCTGTCTCTCAAAGCAAGAATAGTTATCTGCAGATGAAGGCAAAGCATTACTCCAAAATCCCAATGGCCTCCACTGTGATTCCTCTATGGGGGCCTACCAGAGTCTCCAAACAGCATCTTTATCTGCCACTGATAGATACCTCAAGCACCATCGGGTATGCTGGATCATATGGCTCAAGGGGCAGAGGGGCTTGTACAGCAGCCTGGACCTGTTGAAGGGGCCTTTCCTGTTCCAGGCCCCACTCAAAGGTAGCTGCCTTCTGAGTCACTTCATATATGGGTTGCAGTAACACACCCAGATGAGAAATGTGCTGCCTCCAGAATTCAAACAGGCCCACCAAGCTTTGTGCTTCTTTCTTCATGGAGGGAGGGGCCCAAGGCAACAACTTATTCTTCACCTTAGAAGGAATGTCTCTGCATGCTCCACACCACTGAATACCTAGAAATTTCACGGAGGTAGAAGGCCCTTGAATTTTGGTTGGATTTACTTCCCAACCTCTCAAGCACATATGCTTAACCAACAAGTCCAGACTGTCTGCTACCTCCTGCTCACTGGATCCAATCAGCAGAACATCATCAATATAGTGGACCAGTGTGATATTTTGTGGAAGAGTCAGGCAATTAAGATCCCTTTGAACCAAGTTATGGCACAATGCTTGAGAGTTAATATACCCTTGAGGCAGGACAGTAAATGTATACTGTTGTCCTTGCCAGATGAAAATAAATTGCTTCTGGTTGTCCTTATGAACCAGTATTGAGAAGAAAGCATTTGCCAAATCAATAGCTGCATACCAGGTACCAGGAGACATATTTATCTGCTCGAGTAAGAAAACCACATCTGGTACAGCAGCTGCATTTGGACTCACTACTTGATTAAAACTTCGATAGTTAACTGTCATTTTCCATGACCCATCTGTCTTCTTCACAGCCCAAATAGGAGAGTTAAAGGGAGATGTGGTGGGAATCATCACCCCTGCATTGTTCAAATCCTTGATGGCAGCACTAATTTCTGCAATCCTTCCAGGGATGCAATACTTTTTTTGGTTCACTATTTTCCCTGGCAGAGGCAATTCCAGTGGTTTCCATTTGGCCCTTCCAACCATAATAGCCCTCACTCCACAACTCAGGGAACCAATGTGGGGATTCTGCCAATTCCTAAGTATATCTATCCCAATTATACATTCTGGTACTGAGGAAATAACCACAGGATGAGTTCAGGGACCCACTGGACCCACTATCAGTCAGAGTTCAGCCAAAACTCCATTTATCACCTCACCTCCATAAGCCCCTACTTTAACTAGAGGGCCACAATGCTTTTTAGGATATCCCGGAATCAGTGTCAACTCAGAACCAGTATCCAATAGGCCATGGTTGTCTGATTATTTCCTTCCCCCCCGCAGGTCCCTCTGGGGAAGGATGGGTGAGAGGTGAACAGCATAACTCTTTGGTACTGTGACAAAGTCCTTCCTCAAGGGCACCCGGCCATCCCTTCATTCAAGGGGTTCTGGGTCTGTAATCTGTCTCAAGTCTGGAAATTGGTTGACTGAGTGAGAGTCTCTATTGCTATGATCCAATACTGACTTCCTATCATTCATCCTAGAGCTTTTCTGCTTATATAGATCAAATAAAAACTTAGTAGGCTTCTTATGTATGTGGTCCCTGGAAACACCATGATTGATTAGCCAGTACCACAAGTCCATTCGAGTCATGCCATTGTAGGAGTTGTTTTACCTTTGCCACCCATTACGATAACTACGCTCACCTTGTTTTCGGTAATTCAATACTGCCACCTGATCCCTACTCTGAGGTCCTGTTACACTTATTATATTTGCATTTAATTTATGCAACTGAGCAGCAGCAACTCCTAATGTGAGATTAAGCATAAGGAAAAGAGCAAAAACAAAGCTCTTCAAATGTTCTGGTGTCTCTCTAAGTACTTTCCATCTTATAAAATCAGTAAAAGGCATGTCTCTGGGCATTGGTGTTGTACTGCAAATCCATTTGAGCATACCAATTTGCCTGAGCCTTACAGTCCCTTCATCAACACAAAGGCAAGGGATATCAGGTATCTCCAGCTCTCTGTCAGTAGGCCATCTTTTGATAAATACCTCAGCCAACCAATCAAGTAAACTTTTAACACCCTTTTTAACTGCACAAGCTTCCATATTAAACCTAGAATCTCCAGTCAGGGGGCCCATGTCAATAAACTCAGGCTGATCCAATTTTATGTTCCTTCCACCATTATCCTATACCCTTAAAATTCATTCCCAGACATATTCATTAGACTTCTGCTTGAAAGAATTAGCAAATTCACTAAGTTCTTTAGTGGTGTAGTGCACCTCCTCATGGACCACACTTTCTATCTCTCCTCTATGGGCCTGCTTAGCTTTGAGTCTGGTTATAGGTCTAGAGGCAACAATAACTGGGCCCTGAGGGATATCAGCTTCCTCTTGCTAAATTGGATTAGCTTCCTCGATGGGATTAGTTGCCTCAGGCAAGGGTGGGGAGGATGTGTCTGCTGAGGGTGGGTGATTACTTCATTGGGTGAATCAAATACCTCAAAGTCTGAGGATTCTAAATAATCCGCCTTCTCTGGGTTCTCCCACACATCTCTATCCCATGTGTCAGGATTCCAATCTTTTCCTACCAATGCCCTCATGTTTACTGCTGACACCCTTTGAGGCTGGATATTAAATTTGTGTTGTAGGTCAGCCAAATGTATAATAAGGGCTCAAGCTTGATTTTTTGCAGCTTTAGCTCTCTGGCTGCTGGAGAGAAGATTCTCTTCCAGGGCAAACTTGGAAACATTTAAACTGTTGATTCCAATCTGGAGCTTGTCAATTTTATCATTAAGCTGATTGTTTATCTTCATCACTTTATCCAGAGATGCTAGAAGTAACCAGCCAGCATCATTATTTTTCTTATTTTTCCACAAATCGTCAAATGTTTTATGTATAGAATCAATAAATTTCTTGCTCTTCATAAGAGTGAGTTAAGAGATTCAAATGGGTCTATCTTCTTAATTGTTTCAAATAGTCTACACCACGGATTTTCAGTGCTCTCCATGATATCTGAAGACTCTGAGTTGGAGAGCCTGCTCCAAATACCAACACGCCCATTAAAGAAATTCATTCTTTCAATTCTGTTTCTCTAGAACCACTCCTGGTACCACAATCTGTATTATTCAGGGTTCTCCAAAGAAACAGAACCAGTAGAATGAACATGTATGTATAGAGATTTATCAGCTTAGCTCACAGGATAGAGTCTGAGTAGTCCAACACTGGCTACACCACACTGGAGAGGCTGAGAAATCATAGTTGCTCAGTCCACAAGGATGGATTTCTCAGTAGTTCCAATCTGGCCCTGAAGGTCTGACAAATTCCAAAAGATCAGCTAATCTTCAGTCTACAGCAGCAAGAAGGACCCACCAGCAAGAGAGAAGGCAAGCAGCAAGGAGCCAGGCAGGCATTCTCCTCTGCCTTGAGAAGCATTCTCCTCTGCCTTGGCCTTTTATAAGGGCTGCCATCAGAAGGTCACCCATATTTAGGGTGTGTCTACCAGCTTCAGATGATCCAATCAAGAAGATCTCTTTCATTTCAGTTAGTCCCAGATCCAGTCAAGTTGATACCCAGGATTAGCCGTCATAAAAACTCTCTCCATATCCCAGTGCCTTATGGTATTCTATACCTTCTTCATTATGTCATTCTTTGTAAGTTAAGTCATTGTGAATGAGATATTTTTCAGACATCTAGAGTTTCTGCTTCAGAAAGAATCCTTTTGCTAAAATTTTATAGAATTGCATAGGTTGATAGGAATAAGTTATTTTTGCATAGATAGTAAATATGAATAACAGCCAATTGGAATGTAAATTTTCTAAA
Source organism: Nannospalax galili (assembly GCF_000622305.1). Taxonomy (NCBI): domain Eukaryota; kingdom Metazoa; phylum Chordata; class Mammalia; order Rodentia; family Spalacidae; genus Nannospalax; species Nannospalax galili. Next base: position 411,122 of record NW_008343553.1, on the reverse strand, counting down.
GGCAAGCACACTTTTTGAATATTTATTATTGCTAAAACAAGAGAAAAAACCAATCACTTCTATTTTCCATCTCTTGAGAAAAGAAGCAAACTTCATCAATAGACATTTTATAATATACATTCACAGACTCTCATACAGTGTGACAGTTTGAATGAAAATGTCCCCCATGTGTTCCACGTATTCAGACATTTTGTCCCCAGATGGTGGTTCTGTTTGGGAGTTTTGAGAAGGTATGGCTATCCTGGAGGAAACACATCACTGGGGGTGGAATTAGAGAGTTCTTAAGCCTTGCCAGATCTCCAGGTTCTCTCTTGTTTCCTGTGCCTGCTGGAAGATGTAGAGCTTAGGTTCCACAACTCTTCCTCCATCCACCTCTGCCACCATTCCTCCCTGACAAGATGGACTGTAATTCCCCTGTAACTGTCTTTCTGAACTCTTTGTATTATAAGTTGTTTTGGTTAGTGTCTCTATCAAAGCAATGGAACAGTAACTAATACAGTAATTGGTGCCAGATAGTGGGATGTTGGCTATGAAGAACATGACCATGTGGAAATTTGGAAGAATGTGGAAGTCTTTGGAAAGTTGTGCTAGAAAAACACTTGATTGCTGTAAGCAGAGTTCAACAGGCCATTCTAGTAAGTGCCTGGAAGAAAGTAGTGCTGAGAACAATGTAGTTCCAAAGGGAAATAAGGACTTTAGCAGAACTTGTGATATTTTGGCAAAGAGACTGGCTGGAGTCTGCCCTCTACCAAAAAGCTTGCCTGAGGCTAAGTTGAAAAACAAAGGACTAGTTTCTCTGGTTGAAGAAATTTCAAGATTGCCTAATGTAGAAATGGTGGTGCAGCTATTAATGGTGAATATTATGCAGATCAACAGTGAAAAAGAGAAAATGGGGCAAAAAGAAATACAGCTTGGATTGAAATAGAGCATGAGGAAGATAAAAGTTGAAGTCTTGGCTTGTTCTGGAAAGGATCCCTTTGATAAGGAGATTAAAGTGATTAAGAAGGGGACTAGAGATTCAAACTTAAACAATGGAGAGAGTGCTTCCAGAGCAAGACCACACCCAGTGAAGCCTCCAACTTGTGAAAGAAAAATGCTGCAGGGACCACTGAAGAGAAAAGCTTCTACAATGGATAAAGCAGGCCGGAGTTCATCCCAAACTTGCAGTCAAACTTGCCATTGTCTTTCACGTGGTGCTGGATTTAGAGGCATAAAAGATGAAAGAGAGAATGGGTCATCAGTTCTTTCTCTGAGGTTTCAGAGAGCAGCTGAGGCCAGGCAGCATGCAGCAGTGGTTTCCCTGCATAAAGAAGGTCCTGATAGGTGATTGTGTGAAGGTCAAGAAGACCTTCATGATGCCAGAGCTGTGAGGCATCTGCCAAGAAGACCTGCATACAGGGAGAGATACCAGCTGAAAAGGAAGATATATGTTGCATGCAGCAAAGCTGGAGAGGCTGATCCATCTAAGCCCTTTGGAAATAAAGTTCCAAAAGTCAGACATGGAGCTACTGGATTTGGTGTTTGTCCTGCTGGTTTATGATCTTGTTTTGGTACAGTGTTTCCATCCTATGCTTCTAGTCCTCCCTTTGGGACTGGTAATGCATATTCAGTTCTACTATATGTTGGGAGTATGTAATTTGTCTTTTGATTTTACATGGGGCTTACAGGTAAGATATTTCCCTGAGTCTCAGGAAATACTTTGGAGAGTACACTTTTGAAGAGTATTGAGACTGCTAATGACTATGGGGATTTTTAAAGTTGGACTAAATGTATTTTGCGTTTTATATGGTCATGCGCCTATGTGCCTTGAATGAAAATGTACCCCATAGACCGCAAGCATTTGGACATTTTGTCCCCAGATGGTGGTGTTGTTTTGGGGGGTTTTAGAAGGTGGGGCTATCCTGGAGGAAGCACATCACAGGGGGTAGGCTTAGAGAGTTCTTAAGCTTTGCTGGATCTCCAATTTCTCTCTTGTTTCCTGTGCCTGGCTTTGTGGGTAAAGATACTTGTGGTCAAGCTGGACAACTTGAGTTTGAGCCCTGAAACTGAACAGGCATGTTTGTAAAGAGAGAACAAAACACTTACTGTACGATTCCCTCAGAATTCCACACACATGTGCTGTGAGATGCCCACAGGTACACACATATACATGCAAAAGAAATAAATAATATATAAAAGAAAATATATTTATATCTTCTCCAAAGTTACTTGTGTTTTCAGTACTTATCAAGAGGTGATTTCTCCCCCTTTCATAAAAAGACTTTGAAAATTTAGAGATTTCACAAACTGTCTTTCAATGTTTATACCATAAACTTTAGAGGATTTGAGTCTACAACCATAGAAAGAAAAATCAGTATATGTATGTATGTATAGTGATTATCGATAAATGTTACAGAAATCTTTCTATAACTCAGCATTAAGAAATGATTTTATAATTTTATGCTTGTATATAACATCTTTAAAATTTTAGATATTACCAATTTTTCATAAAAAAGCTTTAATTGCATTAAATTAGGTATAATAGGAGATTTATATGATACAATGTACATATTCATGTATGACAACCTTCAAATTGTTTTATTACAGTGTCATTAACAACATTAAGTCATGTATAAAGTGAAATAAAAAAAGAAAAGAAATGAAACTACTAGAATGAAATCACATTTCTATAGAAGGAAAGGTGAACATAAATTAGTTTTACATTTGTGAAATCATCTATCTGTTAACTCCAAAGTTTAATTTTACCAGAAGGAAGTATTTGGAAAACTAGCTGCACAACCATGTGAGTATACATAACGTTGCTTGTATAAGATTGTGTTGAAGATGGTAGTCCTTGTCTTAAAAGTGTTTTTACCAATACTCCTCTAATAATACTACTGATAATACTTCATTTTATCTCAGAGTCTTTTTCATAACAATTTCTTTAATCTTTTCCATGCTACTAGTCTTCTGTGATGAAATAATTTCTATCTTCATGGGAAATGGAAGAATTTGTCCAGATCTGTGGAGAACAAGGTATTGTGGTACTATCTCTAGAGACAATATTTTGAAATATAACAGAAGAAAGGGCCAATACAATTGCATCACCTTTGCACAGATTCCACAAATGGTTATATAAAGTCCCCCATCAGAGGCCATTACATAATGAGTCACATAAAGTCTATGAATGGTATAATTAAACAAATTTATTATGTGAAAAATGAAGTATTAGAATAGCTCTAATCATCTATAAATCAAATAGATGATTTATAAACAAAGATAAGCATGGCATGTGCTATGGTACAGAAGGTGATTTTGATTGACAATAGCATTAACATAAGAATTATGATCACAGAGAAACATGGATAAAAGCCACAGTTTGAAATTGTATTATGATGATATTGCTACCAAGAGTACATGAAAACAGCCAAATTCTGGCCAGTTACCGACTCCTTTTCTTGACAATTGTTTGAAACTGGATTTCAATAGGAATTATTTTTTATTAATAACTTGTTAACAAGTATTTAAAAAGTAAAGTCAGAAATGAAGCAGTTACTCTAGGCTTCTTAGATAAATCTTGGCTCTTTATCCTAATTTTGGAATATGATTGTTCAGTGTATAGTTCAGAGGAATATGAAGAGAGAGGAAGTCTAAGTTTCACCAACTCTCATTTTCTTTGTGTCAAGTTTATTGAGAGAAACAAAATGAAGGACCTGCCCTTCTGGACTGTACCCTGTCAGTAACTTTGGTAGGAAAATGTAAAACAAACAGTAACAACAACAACAACAAATATAAAACCAAAGATGGGACTGGGCCCTGTCCTTACAGTCAAACCCATGGATGATAAAATATGGTCCACAGGATTATGACTCTGACCCAGTAGATTAGAGCTCCTCTCCTGAAGAAGAGGAAAAATCTCCCCCTTTTAGTGCACTGTATTATGCAATTTTTTGTTTACGTCTAACACTCTTACTTAATAAATTTTCTGATCTTAGGTTATCCTAAAGCAAGTGTTTGTAACCCATGCTGGAGCCAATGGCATCTACAAGGTAGTCCATCATGGGATTCCAATGGTGGGCATTCCCTTCTTTACAGAACAACAAAATAATATTGCTCTCATGGTGGCCAAAGGAGCAACAGTTGCATTAGACTTTCATACAGTGTCAAGTTCGTATTTGCTAAATGCACTGAAGACAGTTTTAAACAATCTTTTGTGAGGAAAAGCTTTTATTTCCTATATGTTTTCATTGGAGTCCAGGGCTTTGTACATGAAAGTTTATCAAGGACTCTATACATCTGATATAGTTTGTGTGTATGTCTCTGTGTGTGTGTCTGTGTATTGGACATGTTTTGTTCATACATATTTCTTCCCTGAATGTGCAGAGTCTAGCAGTGTATTTTAAATTGGTCTGAAATGTGAAATCCTCATGTTTCACCCTACAACATTTGTAACTCCTGAACAAAAGTATATTTTTCACTGGCTTTAGTAATAAAACAATTGGGAAAACTGCAAAGGTTTAGAGCCTCTATGGAAAACAGTGCAAAGGTTTCTCAAAAAAATAAAAGTGTCAACATATTTGGGGCAAATAACCTTGAGCAGAGTGCAATAGGAAAAGAACCTCCACTCTTCTGTTCTAAATTCATTTTGGTCCCTTCTTGTCCCGAATTGTGGACTCACCACCACCTGTGGGAAAAAAGAAAAATGTGTGCACTGTGGGAAAAAATAAAAAGAAAAATCTCCTTCTCCCTTGGTTCTGCTGGAAGCAGGGATTGCTGGTCCCCTGTTAGTAGTTCTTAGAATTCTAGCTTTTTCTCTCCTTTCTCTGTACTTCAGGCTCAGAGATTACACCGTGTCTCTATGTGAATATGGACAGTTAGCATTTTCCACCATGTACCTGTCTACTCTCTTGTTTAATAAAAAGAAAAAAAGTAAAAAAAATGAAGAAGGAAATGCAAATCTCAGTAAGCCAACTTGAAACAAAAGGTGAAAGCCTCACCACTAGAATGAATCAAATGGAAAACAGAATATCAGCACTAGAGGATAAAGTTGAAGAATTGGACCACTCAAGCCAAGATTATGGAAAATAAAATTTAAAAAAATACACAGGGTTGCAATATGCAAAAGATGTGTGACATTATGAAAAGATAAAATCTGAGAATCATAAGAGTAGAAGAAGGAAAATTTCAGGTTAATAGTGTTGACCAGATCTTTGGATTGTAGAAGAGAATTTCCCAAAATTAAGGAAAGACATCCACATACAAATATAGGAAGCACATAGAACACCAAATAAAATCAGAAAAGAAATTCCCCAAGACATATCATAGTAAAAGCACTAAATGTACAAAACAAAGAGAGAATACTGAAAGCAGCAAAAGAAAAACAAGTCACATACAAAGGAACACTCATCAGAATAACAGCTGATTTATCAATGCAAACTATGAAAGACAGAAGAACTGGACTGAGGTATTTCCAGTTCTACATGACAATAGATTTCAACCCAGAATACTTTACCCACCAAAAATGTCTATTATACTTGAGGAGGAAAGAAAAATCTTCCATGACATGAAAGGCCTGAAAGAATACGTGTCCTAAAAAAAATCAACCCTTCAAAGAATATTTGAAACAATACAGAGAGCAGAGAAAGGAAAAACTATACCCCAGGGACAACAAAAGCAAATAAATAAAGGTATAATTTAGAAAACACAAAATTAGACAGAAAACACAAACAGAAATCAAAATGATGGCAACCAATACACAGCTTTCAATAATAACCTTAAATATCAACAGACTGAACTCCCCACTCAAAAGTCATAGGCTAAGTGAATGGAGTAAGAAACAAAATCCATCTCTTTGCTCTCTGCATGAATCCCATCTCACCTTCAAGGACAGGCACTGCCTTAAGGGGAAAGCTGGAAAAAATATTCCAAGCAAATGGTACTAAGAACAATCAGGGGCTGCAATTCTAATATCTGACAAAATAGACTTCAAAGTAAAACTAATCAGAAGAGATAAGGAGGGTCACTTCATTCTTATCAAAGGAACAGTTAATCAAGAATATATTATAATCCTTAATACATATGCACCAAACTCTGTTTCACTCAAATTCATAAAAACAACACTACAGGACTTTAAGACACAGATTAACCCCAACTCAGTAATAGTAGAGGAGTTCAATACCCCACTGTCTCCATTTGACAGGTCAACTGGACAAAGAATAAATAGAGAGATATCTGAATTAAATGACACCATACATCAAATGGACGTAACAGACATCTTTCAGATATTCCACCCAAGCACAAAACAATACACTTTCTAATCAGTACCCTATGGAACTTGCTCAAAAATTGATCACATACTGGGCCAGAAAATAAACATCAACAAACACAAAAAATTGTGAAATAATCCCATGCATTCTATCAGACCACAATGCAATAAAGTTCCATATCAACACTAGGTAAAGCCCTAGTCACTACAATAGCTCATGGCAATTGAGAAACACACTGCCAAACAGCAAGTGGGTCAAAGTAGAAATTAGGAAAGAAATAAAAGAATTCCTGGAATTCAATGAAAACAACAATACAGCACAACCGCTGGGACACTTTAAAAGCAGTCCTAAGAGGGAAGTTTATAGCTCTTAGGGCCTACATTATAAAATTAGAAAGAGCCCAAATAAATGACCTAACGCTGCATCTCAAGACCTTGGAAAGTCAAGAAGAAAGGAAAACCAAACCCAGCAAAAAAGAAATAACAAAAATCAGAGAAGAAATTAATGAAATAAAAGTAAATAAAACAATACAACGAATCAATTAATCTAAGAGCTGGTTCTTTGAAAAACTAAGCAAGATAGTAAGAGCCTTAGCCCAGCAAACCAAAAGAAAGAAAGAGCAACTACAAATCATCAAAATCAGAGATGAAAGGGGAAACATGACAACAGAGACCAGAAAGATACAGAACATTATAAGGGAATACTTTAAAAACCTATATGCTACTAAATTTGAAAATCTAAAAGAAATAGATGCATATCTAAAGGCATGGGAACCACCAAAACTAAACCAAGAAGAGATTAACAGCTTAAACAGACCCATATCACAAAAAGAAATTGAAACAGTAATACAAAAACCTCCCGACTAAAAAAAGCCCAGGACCAGATGGATTTACAGCAGAATTCTATCAGACATTTAAAGAAGATCTACATCCAATACTACTTAATTTATTCAAAAAGATAGAAATGGAGGGAGAACTTCCAAATTCCTTCTATGAAGCCAGCATCACTCTAATACCAAAGG